>NW_016690353.1:1915573-1939063 GCF_001604755.1 Lepidothrix coronata | reverse complement strand
TGGATGGGTGGATGGATGGATGGATAGGTGGATGGATGGATGGATGGATGGATGGATCGATGGATGGATGAATGGGTGAATGGATGGATGGATGGGTGGATGGATGAATGGCTGGCTGGATGGAAGGATGGATGAATGGGTGGATGGATGGATGGATGGGTGGGTGGAGGAACAGGTGGATGGACGGGTAGATGGATGGGTAGATGGATGGGTGGATGGATGGGTGTGGGATGGTGGATGGATGGGTGTGGGATGGGTGCAGTGAGGGCAGTCCCAGCCCAGCCCAGCCCGGTGTGAGCGGTGCCCGCGGTGCCGTGAGTGCCGTGCCCAGCCTCCACATTGCATGCGCTGTGCGTTCCGGTGCCACACACAGTGTGTACAATGCAGCTGCTGGACAGGCAGCTTCTCCCCAGCCCCTGCTCTCCTCTGGGCCTTTCCCCGTGTCCGTGTCTCCCGGCGGCTGGAATCACGGCTCCAAGCCGGGAGGGAGGGAGGAGGTTGAACAGCAACTGCTGGGAGAGGGTTTGTGGATAAAGCCCGGGGGGAATCTGGTCTGAGCTCCCTGGGGTTTAAAACCCTCTCTGAGGAACAAGGCGTGGGTTTAATCAACTCCTCTGTGTCATGTTTGCCTGATATTAAATGATCTTGGAGGGCTCAACGGTCCCGCCATTCCATGACTTTTCACGTAGGAAGTTTAGCTTGCCAGAGAAAGGGAAAGATGGAACTCCAGGAATCACCTGAGAGCCCAAGTGGAGTTACACTGACAGAGAAACAAAACCTGAGGCAGAGGAAAGGGAGGCAGGGCATTGGCACCACTGATACTCCTGATGGTAAATAGGGATAACAACACCCTCTGATGCCTCTGCTCCTGTTGGGTACAAATTCCCTCAGGGAAGGATGATTCCTGCTTAGATAAACACGGGATTTCTGGACCTGAGCACCTCTAACAGTCTCACACCATCCCATTTACCTTCCCCAATCCCCTGGAGCTGAAATCCAAGTGCGGTCCAGCTGCAGGGAATTACCACGGTGTGAAGGAAAAATGCCAGTGGGATCAGCTTGGGTTTCCCAGTTATTGGTCACGGCTCTTGGGCTTCCCTCCCAAAACAGCTGCTGGGGAATATATTGTTGCCCAGAATGTCACTATTTATTTAATTTTCTCGGGTCCCTTTCTGCCATCGGGGTCTCCCTGGGAAGAAGGGAATGAGGACTTTTGATGGAGCTGAGCTCCCTCGTGCCAGCGAGGTTGTGGATTGAAGAGACCCGACAGAAATCCTTGGATTTCACATCAAAGAGTAACTAAATATCCCAGTTTCCTCAGTAGTCTGGAAATAACACCTCGGAGAGTCATTTTTGCACCCCTTTCCCACCTTGGAGATTTCCAGGCAGGAAGAATCCAACGCTGTTTATTGTTATGATATCCCAGTTTTTAGGACAAAAATCACCTTTTCTGTACCTACGTGGAACGTCATAATTATTTCTCCCTGACTCTGTGCCCTTCCCTGCTGTGGCGTGGGCAGGATCCAGTGCCCACTGCAGGGAGCTGGAGAGTTTTTCCACTGATTCCAGTGGCTCCTGGACTGGTTTGCCCCTTCCCAGCGCCCAAAAAACTATCCAAACAATACGTGTGTGAACATTATCATGCTAATCCAAACACAGGCAGCCCAAATGCCACCGGAGGGGTCCTGTGTTCTCATTCCAGAGGAATTTAAATGGAGCAGCCTCAAACTCTTGGAAGCACATCCACGGTGGGTGTTGTGACAGGTGGGACCCGGGCTCTGTGGTTGCTCTGATAAAATGATTATTCCCTGGCAGTGCTTGGGGGAATTAATGAGGGCAGCTCCTGCCTGTGGGGCTGTTTTCCTTTGGCTGAGTTCTGAGCAGCAGAGAGTTGGTTTTTCTCGTGAAACATATGGCATTATTTTCCTCCTGCTCCCCTCTCTTCCAGAATTCCCTCTGGGGAATCGATTCTTTAAGTCTCTGCTCTGTACAGTTCAATGGCATTTTCTGAGAAGTAAATTTTACTCGAAGATGCCAATTTTACTTGAAGAAGATGGGTTTGGTTTGTTGCTGTGTTTTTTTTTTTGTTTGTTTTTTTGGGCTTTTTTTGTTTGTTTTGTTTTATTTTGTTTTGTTTTTTTAATTTAATTTAATTGATTTGGGGGTTTGTCCACTTGTTTTAAAAAAGAGGTGACACCTGCAGCCCTCTGTATCCCACAGCAGCTGAGGTAGGAAATGCCCCATCCACAAAACAGAATCCCAGAATGGTTTGGGTTGGAAGGGACCTTAAAGGTCGTCTCATTCCAAGCCCTGGGCACCTTCCACTAGCCCAGGTTGCTCCAAGCCCTGTCAAATATCTATTTATTTATTTTCCTTTCCCCTAAACATTCCAGCTGTCCAGGTCTAGACTTTTCCTGAGAGATGGATTCCCAATTTGAGACTCATTTTTACACCTCCCATCCTTATCCTACAGCAGCACCAGCAGTTTCTGACCTCATCATCAACTCAAGGAGCTTCTCCCCATATCCCCCTTGGGAAGGAGGAAAGCTGAGGAGACTCCTGCAGGCTGGCCTGAATCCCAGACACCTCCAATCCTTCATAAACTCGATCCTGCACTACCTGGCTTGCTTGGAAACGCCGGCTCTTTTCCCTAAGAAATGCAGCTCTGGGATGGGGCTGGCGTGGTGCACACACGAACCTCGTCCCAGGCTGCAGTCAGGATGTGGCCAGGTGCATTTTAAACCTGGAATGTGGGAAGCAGGCCTGGGCCACACAGTTTAGAGCAACCACAGACCCCTCCCAACCAGGTTTTTCCTGCTGGGAGCTCCAGTGTGGACCCACAGCCCATTACTCTTCATTGTGTCCTCAGGGATCATCCAAGACACTTCCCGTGCTCCCTCACACTCCACAGGCTCTGGGACAACTGTGGGCACTTGTTTTATTGTCCTGAGCCTCCCAGCACCTCATAACTCCTTGGAAGCCAAAAACTAAGGCCAGAAGGGAACAGAAATCACATTTTTGTCTGAAATGTGTGTGCCCACAACGCCTCCTCCCGCACCCACATCCCGCCCCTTCCTCAGTCCTCACGGAAAAGATGCCCAAGTTGAAAGAGAAAAGGAAGGGGGGAAAAAAAAAAGCCTTCCCCACAAATTGCAGGTTTCCACCGGTGCTCCATGAAACCTCAGGGAGCTTTTTAAAGCAGCTGAGGTTGGAGGGAGGAAATCAGAGCTTTGGGAGCAGATGCTCAAAGCCTCAGGCAACTTTCTGCCTCTCCAGCCCCACGGGAGCGCTGGGAAGAGATGGGGAGAACTCAGAGGATCCTTAAATGCCAAATTTAGCCCTCCTGGGAGGATGGCAGGATGGGAGGGTGGGGAGGCACTGCCAGAGAAGCTGTAGCTGCCCCATCCCTGGAAGTGTCCAAGGCTTGGAAGGGGCTTGGAGCAACCTGGGCTAGTGGAAGGTGTCCCAGCCCATGGGAGTAAATGGTCTTTAAGGTCCCTTCCAACCCAACCCACTCTGGGATTCCCTGACTCCATGTGCTGTCTCTCCAAGCCTGGGCTGATCCTTCCAGAGACCCTGGAGGTGCCACAGTGGAAACCCCACACTTCAGAAGGGATAAAGCTTTCACAGGAGGGAAAACCTGTCCTTGCAAGAGTCACTGGGGGGGCTCTGATGCTCATCCTGTATTTATTTATAATATACCTTCTCCTGTATTTATTTATACCCACGACCATCTCCAAAAACTGCCTCCCAGGGGAGCTGTGAGGAGCAGCCACGACTTACCCCAGCCAAATAATGTGAATCCCCAAAGATATTTCTTCTCTGAGAAAAATGCCATGAAGATGAGGCTGTGGAGATAGAGCCCTTCCACCAGGATCCAGTAGTAATTGGTTGCCAGGAAGTAGAGGAAGAAGGTAACAGCTACTTTACAGCCCACCTGCAACGAGCACAGAAGGACAGGAAGGCGCGTGAGGAGCGCGGGGTGGAATTCCCGTTCTCCACAAAGACAGAATGAACCAACACGGGGTGGGAAACAAGGTGGAGAAAGGGAGAAGTAAGTCAGGCAATTCTGGTGGCTTTTATAAGGGGGAAAAATCATCACAGGAACAGAAGGGGTGACCAACTGAGAAAGCAGCCAAGCCAAACTTCGTTTTTCCAATAGCAGGTGAGTTGGGAGTTGTTGGAGGACAAGCAACCTGTGGAGACATGATGGCCTGATCCTGCTCTCTGCCAACCTACTGATGAAGGACTCACAAACCTTGTAGCTCAGCTGTGTTTCCTCTTTTCCCCGTGTCCCTTGTCCACGGCAGAGGACAAAGTTGGCTGAGTCGGCTCCATCTGGGTGACCCGGTGCAAGTCCCATCGCTTGGAGCTCATCCCATCCTCAGCTCATGGAGGGATCTTATGGATCAAGTCACCCCATCCTGCCATGGGTGTCCAAGCCAGGATCCTCCAGGGCTGCCTGTCTGTCCTCAGAAGATGTGAGGACACCCCGAGTGGCTGCTCTGGGCTCTGGAGCCTGGGCCTCCAGCAGCAAACAGAACTTGGAGGTTCTCACTCCCAGTCCCAAGGTGCTTCTGAACAGAGCTGAGCTGCCAGGGGGGACATCTGCTGGAGACCTCCAGGATGTATTGATGTGGAATGAGCTGAGCTCTCACCCCACACTGGGCTGAGATCCTTTGCTTTCTAAAGGAAAACCTCGACTGTGACCCGCCAGTCCTTGAGGCAGAGTGGGCAAAGCCACCCTCCCTCCAAATGTCTCAGCTCTGGCAGAGAAAGGTTGGACAATTTTGATGCCACGTGGGCTTAAATGGCACAAAGGGGCATGTAAAGCCATCTCTTGCCAGTGGGGACATTCTTGGAGTCTGGGAAGTTGGATTTCATGGGAAGCCTGTGACTACCAAACAGCATCACGTCTGCAGGATGTCCCTTCCTTTGAGAGGAACACAAATGACTGGCAGGAAATGTCAATAATATGCACCTTGTAAATAAAAAAGGGATTTTTTTTTTATCCTGGCACAGCTCTTATGCTAATCCCTTCTCAATCAAAATGAATATGCACGTATTATATCCATATATCCATATATTTTTCTGTCAGTAGGATATGGACACGTTTTCTTTTACAAAGTGAGTTAAAATAGAAGACCAATTAAAAACTCCCTTCCAGGTGGGATTAATAATAAGTTTTATGTAGTTTTATGTTTTATATGTAGTAAATTTTATATCCTGTATTTCTATTTTATATTTGTAAAAATACACCATGTACCCCCCCACAGGGAGCATCAGGCAATAATTGCAAAGCTCCCACTTCCCTTGGAAACAAGAGAAATCCATTAATTGTTGCCTTCGTCACTTATTTGCCTTTCAATCCAGAAGAATGGGAGATGCCATTAAAATGCTAATATTCAAAGAATGCCATTTATTATCCCAATTATTCCTCTGAATGAGTCCAGCCCAAGGAGAAACAGAAGACAATGCAGTGAAACGTTTGGGGTTCTTCCCAAAAAGTGAGTGTTTTGAAGTGTGCTGAGTTCTCAGCCAGTTAATGAGACGGATCTTGGAATGGGAAGGAAGCACAACACCAGATTTCCATTTGGGATGACTTGGATGCACAGTGGGACACTCCACAGGCACTGATTGGATTCAGGGGGCTGCTGGCGCTTCCCTGGTGGGGGCAGGAGCTGTGAAAGGCTTGAGAAGCCACATAAATGTGAAGGCAGGATGTTTATCCCAGAATGGCTGAGGCTGGAAAAGCCCTCCCAGCCCATGGATCCCCCCTGTGCCCGATGCCCACCTTGTCCCCCAGCCCAGAGCACTGAGTGCCACGGCCAGGCCTTCCTGGGACACCTCCAGGGCTGGGCACTCCAAACCTCCCTGGGCAGCCCCTGCCAAGGCCTGACCACCCTTTCCAGGGAGAAATTCCAGCTGATGTCCAACCTGAGTCATTCCTGGCCCAGATGGAGGCCGTTCCCTCTCCTCCTGTCCCTTGTTCCCTGGGACAGGGATCAAGAGAGCAGAGCCCGATCCCCCCGGCACCCCCCTCCTGTCAGGGAGTTGCAGAGAGTGAGAAGATCCCATTCCAAGGATATCTTGGAAAATCTGTGATGGGACCAATGACCAGAAGAGCTGATATTTTCTTTTCAGAAGCTGAGGAAGACTCTGACACATGAAGATGGGCTTCTTCCCCCCCGGCCCACGGCCAGTGCAGGTTCTGCCATCAGAGCTTCCTACACAGGGAAAAAACAAGCTGGGGGACAACCCTCCCCTTTGGGGACAAGTTCAAACGACCTCCCTTCAGTTTTTATTTTGGGATGGTGACTCCTCTGCCTGTGCTGACCCTGCTGACCCAACCAACCATCAATGGAAGCAGAGATGTCCCCAGTGAACCACTGACCGTGGCACTCAGTGCTCTGGGCTGGGTGACGGGCGGGCATCGGGCACAGCTTGGACTTGGTGCTCTTGGAGGTCTTTTCCAACCTCAATGATCCTTTGGTTCCAAGGTCCCTCTCTTGCAGACGTCTGCCTTTTGCAGAAGAGTCCCAGCCTTTCTTATGCCAGCACATAATCCCTCCTTTTTCCCATCTAAAGTTCCTTTTTTCATATGGGAGTGATAAAAGTTGTGCATTCCCCATCCCTGGAAGTGTCCAAGGCAAGGTTGGACGAGGCTTGGAGCAACCTGGTCTAGTGGAAGGTGTCCCTGCCCATGGCAGGGGGTGGGACTGGATGACCCCTAAAATCTTTTCCAACCCAAAGCATTCCATGATTCTGTGATAAATCCCAACAGGAACAACCAGCTGTGGTTTGCTCCAAAATGAAAGCGAGGTGAGATGTCCTCTGGTGACCTTCTTCTTCAGGAGAAGGTGTCAGGGCTGAGACCCTCCCATGGCACAGTGGGCTGTCACTTTGGGGGCACACATGTCCCAGCCCAGTGATGCCTCCATGGGGCATCCAGAGAGCAGCTCCCAGTGGAAAACCAGCCAGTTGTGGTGGGAGAAGAACACGGCGGAACACGAGCACTGGTGGGATAGTCAGGAATGTTCCCAGAGCCAGAAAATTCAGGGGACATCAGGGGAGTGTTGAAAATAGGAGTTGTGAATGGGAATCAAAACATCAACCACGAGGAACAGCTCTTCCTTAGCTCAGGGGTTGGGAAACCCCTCTGGATTGAGAGGGAGAGGGAAGGGATGGGGAAGGGGAGCAGGGTGGAAAATCCCCCTGAAAAAAAACCAAGTGCTGACCAGCCAGGAGAGAGACACGAAGACCAGAGAGCCACCTGCTCCGGGGGTACTCACAAACTGCGACTTGTCCGCTGGAGGTGCCTCGGTGATGGATTTCAAGTCCTCCTCCGAGATCCTCTCCATCTCCTCCAGGGCCGAGCCCGAGTAGAGCACGGCGTCCTTCACGAAGATGCTCACGGCCCTCAGCATGAAGGACACGAACAGGTGCATGTGGATGTAGTTCCTAGTGCAGTGCAAACGCCTGCAGGGGACACAGAGAAGGGTTGGGGGAAGTTTAGCCCGTCTTGGGGGACGTTCTTGGAGTCGTCTCTGCCTCCAAAGAGCCCCCCGGCTCCTCTTGGCCCCACGGTGCCGCCGCTGCCCCGCGCTCACCGATCCCCCATGGGCATTAACTCCTGCTCCAGGGGGCTCCTGGAATCGTGGAATCATGGAATGGGCTGGGTTGGAAGGGACCTCAAAGGTGATCTTGTTCCACCACCCTGCCATGGGCAGGGACACCTTCCACTAGCTCAGGTTGCTCCAGCCTGGCCTTGGACACTTCCAGGGATCCAGGGGCAGCCACAGCTTCTCTGGGAAATCCATTCCAGGGCCTCCCTACCCTCACAGGGAAGAATTCCTTCCTAAAATCTACTCTAAACCAACCCTCTCTCAGCTGGGAGCCACTCCCCCTTTCCCATCCCTCGATGCCCTCGGACCCCAAGGGCAGCAGAACTTGTGGCCACCGAAAACCTCGCCGAGGCTCCTGTGAAGTGCTGATTTTTGTGCCCATGCCAAATTTGGTCGCAACTACAGGAGTAACTGAAGTGTGTTGGGTGTTTTCCCTGTTTTCCCTGTTCCCTGTTGGGAACATTCTCCTTTGCTTGCTCGTGTTGAGCAGGTTTTGGGCTCCACCCCAGCAATGGCAGCAACGACCCCACAAATGCTGGTTGTAAAGCGCTTTAAGATCCTTTTTGGGGGAAAAGCTGGATGGGGAGAGGTCAGTGGGTTGGACCCACAGATGAGAGGTGCATTTGGGAACCAGGGATCATGGGTTTGGGGAGAAGAAGGAACTAGCTGACCTCTTGGGATCCCCTCTGTCCTCTAGAGCTCCTGGCTGGCCACGCATGGATTTATGGATGGATTAACATCCTCTTAAATCCCCAGCTCCAATGATGGAAATAAAAATTAAAAGCTGTGTTTTTTTCTCCTTTGGAGGATATTACGACAGCAATAACAGTTGTTGTCTGGGGTATTATAATCCAAGTTACACCAAGTGGAACTGATGAGGTAGAAATGAAGATGGGCTTTGTTCCCTGCATTTGAAATGGAGTCAGTGAATCCCCGGATTATGTGTTATCTGGGATAAAACCTGGCTTGGTCCCTGCTGCTGCTTTGATCCTTGGGATAAAGATGTTCTAGCACAGTTGTCCATGTGGTCTGAGCTGTAAATGAAGTGCTCTGAGAACATGAACAAAGAGAGAAACTAGGAATACTCTTGAACTCCTGAAACTGGGAATGCTCTTAGATACGTGGACATGGAATGTTTTAACAACCTTGCCAATGTCCAGTGGGCAAGGAAATGGAGGGAGAAGGTTGGGAGAGGAGAAGTGTGGTGGCAGGGGTCTGGCCCTGCATGGTGGCAGTGCCTCCAGGAGGGGTCTGCAGTCCCCTTGGCCCTGCGTGTGTCCCAAATTTGGGCTCTGCTGTCCAAGCACATCCCCCTGAGCCCCTTTGGCTCCCTGCAGAGGGGCCTGAGCCCTTTCAGAGCCAAAAGCCCCCCATTTTATTCCCAGTGGTTCATGCCCAGGGCTTGGCTCCAGCTCCACGTCCAGACACCACGTGGTGTTTCCAGCACAGGGAGAATTTCCCCCCTCAGCTCCTGTCTGGGTCCTGCTGTTTTCCAGGAGAAGATGTGACCAGACACTGAAGGGAAGCAGATCTGGGGCTCAGGGGTTGGGAGTCAACCCCCTGCTCTATTCCCAGCTCTCCAGGTATGGCTTCCCAAAGGCCAAATTCCCAGATGTGGTGACACCTTTCACCCCTCCCATCCCACGCTCTCTGTGCCAGCGAATCCTACAGTGCTTTGGGTTGGAAGGGATTTTAAGGATCACCCAGTGCCACCCCCTGCCATGGGCAGGGACACCTTCCAGTGTCCCAGGTTGCTCCAACCTGGCCTTGGACGCTTCCAGGGATGGGAGATGCAAGAGGAGCTCTGAGGAATGGATGCTGTGGGTCCAGAGGGGTATTTAGGGGTCTCCATCCCTTGGCAGAGGGGGGTGGAAAGGCAGGGGAGACCAACCAGAGTCAGGAGGGTGAAGGGGGATTTTTGGCTCCCTGGGAACAGCAGCGGGGGCAGGTTGGAGGAATCAGCCTGGGATGGCTGATTTATCCTTCATGGATATTTGGGGTTGGAGTGCCAAATTCCCTGAGGAAAGCGTTACTACCTCAAAAAATTACCATCTAAATCTGAGCCGGGCGGGGAATAGGGGCAGAAAACCCCAGAGGGTTTTCCAAGGGGGACCAACCTCTTCCTGGAGATTCCCCTCCTCCTGTTTGCTACGGAGGGTCTGGAAAACTCTGCGGGGAAGAGGAGGAGGTTCAAACACCCCACCCACCATCCCCCAGGAAGTTTGACCTGGGGTCAAACGACGCTAAGACAACCCAAATCCCGGACGGAACCGCTCCTGGAATTGCCACCCCAACCTGATCCTGTGGGAGAGCCCGAGGCTTTTTCCCTTAGGTAAAACCAGAGCCGCCTACCTGAAGTATCCCAGGATAAGGACAGCAACTGTGAGGGATCCCAGAGAGATGGAGTATCCAACAGTATAAATCAAATAGAGGCGATCAAAGACCTCCTGCAGCAGAAACGATGGAAAAAATAGCGTCACATTAGAACGCGGCCTCCTGACGGGGGGACACGGGCACTCGGACACCCCCGGGGCTGGGAATCCTCGGGAATCACAGCCTTTGGGCACCCCGGGAAGGGCTGGTTGTGTTTCCTGACGGGATTTCCTGACGGGATTTCCTGGGAGGGCGGGATTTTCGCGTGGGTCAATCCCTCGCCTGGGAGTTCTCTGCAGCGTTTTCATCCCAAAGGAACCCAAAGCGCTTTACAAACTCTCGGCCCCATCCAGAGATCGCTTGGATCTCCACGAGGACAAAACCTTGGCTTGGACAGAACGCCCATGAACCATGGGATTTGGGCTGGAATTGTACAATTTAGCCATTGCTGACTGATGCTGGTCCAGCCCACCCCAGAAAACACGGGCAGGATAAACTTTGGCTCTGGGATACGAGGAAAAAAAAAATCACCTGCATTTATTTTTCCCCTTTTTCCAATCCAAAGCAGCCTCTGCCTGTGGTTATCCAACCCAGACACAACCTGAGCTTGCCAAAGGCCTGTTGGAAAAGGTCCTGTCACAGGAGAGCTCGTAGGAATTAATCCTCTGAGAGGTTTTAGTTCTCTTGACTCTCTGTGTTTTAAAGCTGGGCTTAGAAACCCTGAGGTTTCCATTAAATATCAAGATGTTTTCCCTTCATCCTGTGCTGGGACGTGCAGCTGAACTCAGGGATTCCTGAATATCCACCCGGAAAGGGTTAAAATTCCTGCCACCAGCCCAGTTTGTACTGCCTTGAACTGCCTGAAATTAGAAATAAACCCCAAAGAAACCAAGCAATTCAGCACCTTTCTCCCTCCTCCTTTGCCTCCCGCCTTTCCCTCACCCCACCCACCGGGATGCAGGAACACTGGGCTCGGAATGACAGCCCTGGTTGGGATTGGAGGCTTGAAATGCTGGCCTGGAATGGGAAACCTCAGCCCCATGACATCAGAATCCCCAGATATGGGAATGTTTCTCTGTGGTTTCCATCGGCGGAGTGGAGTGTTTGCCAATATTAATTTAGTGTGTGTGTCTGGGCGTATTTATATATATATTTTTATATATATCTCTCTCTCTATATCTGTCTGTGCAGGCAGCAGGCACTGAAAAGCCAATGGGAGTAGATTTGAAAGCTTTGAGGGAAAAAGAGGAATTTTCCTGCTGCCAAGCTGGAATCCTCTTTGAACTGGAAAACGTTTGCCTCCAGAATGAAAATAATAGTAGTAATAATAATAATAATAATAATAATAATAATAATAATAATAATAATAAAAATCCTGGTCCAAGTTTAGGATTTCTGGGAATCCAGCAGTTGTGAGGGGGGACAAAAGGGTCCCTGAGCCCCACTGAGAAATTTAACTGGGAAGATCCACATTCCTGCCGGACAGCGATGGTGTTGTAGCAGGAATGGCCCTGGGAAGAGCCTCCTGATTGGCTGGCAGGACGTTTTGGGAGGCTGTGGTTAATTCCTCTGATTAACCACAGGGCCTCTCTTTGGAAGGGTGAGGAGTGAGAGGTGCCAGGACACACAGATCCACGGCTCCCAGCAAGCTGGTGTCCGATCCCACCGATGGAGGAGGCACAAATCCTGCTCTGGGAAAGGGGATTCTCTGGATGGGCCGCTTAGATCCTCAGGGAAAAGCCAGGAGCAAATGTCTGAGGTTCTCCAACAGGCTCCGTTCCCAGGAGTTTGTCTCAGGAGTCACCATTTTGCCCTGGATTTACCCAGGAGGGACAAAGTGATATTTAGGGATCTCCATCCCTTGGCAGGGGTGGGGGAGAGGGAGGGGAGCCAGTCAGAGTTTGGAGGGTGAAGGGGGATTTGTGGCTGCCTAGGAGGAGCAGCAGTGTGGGGAGGTTGGAGGAGGCAGCCTGGGATGGATGGCTGGGCTTCCCTTTGGCTGCTCCAGAGGGGGAAAAATCCCTCCAGGCAACTCCAGTACCACTCATCCAGCATGAGGGAGGTCCCAGCTGGGTGGGAACCACGATGCTGAGTCAGGGAAGGTCCTCCAGGTGACAAAATATTGAGTCATCTGCCAGCTGCAACAACCACCTCCATGGGCTGAGATCCCTCTGCTGGGAGCTGAGAGGGACATGAGTGGAAATCATTCCCAGGTCACAAAGGTTGGGATGGCCAAGCCATGGACACAACCTGGGCCTCCACAGTCTCCAGTTCAGTACTTCTGAGACCAGGAGGAGCTCTGATGGCTCCCAGAAATCCACCCTGAGGACACACTGACCATCACTGGTCATCCACTGACCTGTTGGAAGGGGCAAAAATCTGGCCTTGCCACACCTTTAGACCCTGGTTTAAGAAGTGTGATGCTTTAACCGGTGTAATTTAATTTAATTATCACTTAATTTAAGTGTTCAAGGCTTGGAGCAACCTGGGCTAGTGGAAGGTGTCCCTGCCCACGGCAGGGGGTTGGAATGAGATGAGCTTTAAGGTCTTTCCCAACCCAAATCAACCCAGGAATCCAGGATCCTATGAATTTGATTCCTTCACTCTTTCACCTGAGGACACAAGTGCTCTGGAAAATAGGAAAAGCTGAAAATAAACTCATGGAAAACCAGAAGGACAAAACTTCAACATCTGGGATTCCAGGGGTTGGGATTGTCAGTAAAATATTATAAAACCCATAACAGAGCACCAAGATTGGGGAACATCAGCTTCAGAGCTGATGGCCTTGAACATCCCTCTTTGTTCACTCCATCCATCCGTGGAATGATAGAATTGAGGTTGGAAAAGCCCTTTGAGTCCAACCATTGACTGCCAAGGCCACCATTGACCCGTGTCCCCAAGTGCCACATCCCCACAGCTTTTAAATCCCTCCAGGGATGGGGACTCCAGCCTGTGCCAGGGCTGGACAGCCCTTTTCAGGAAGGAATTTTCCCAATATCCAACCTGAACCCCTTGAGGCCGTTTCCTCTCCTCCTGTCCCTTGTTCCCTGGGAGCAGAGCCCAACCCCAGTTGTCCCTCCACGTGTCTCAGGTCATTTTAGTCCCCCAAGTGTCCTGCTTGGCTTCCAGCTGCTCTTGCAGAAGGGGAGGAGTTTCCTGAAGGTCCCAGGAATTGGATCTGCAATTCCCACGCAGCTGTCTCCCAAACCTGAGGACATCTCATCTAATTCCAGGCCTAAACCTCATCTCTGTTCCAGCATGTGGATGAAACGTTCAGGGTTTTGGTGTCCACGTGTCCTGGTCCCTCCCAGTGTCCCAGGGAGGGACTGAGACAGGAGTTTTCTACAAGACTGATGGCAAATACTATTCCAAGTGTTACTGTGGATACCCTGGGCCTGACTTTATCCTTCCATCCTTTTTATTTGTGAGACAACAGCAAAATTCTGCACCCTTTGTTTCGTGGAGCTGAACTGGATCCAGTGATCCTTTGAGGAACTGGCAGGCTCTGCTGGAGGCTGGGATTAGCGGGATAGGAGGATGGAATCACAAGAAAGGGCTTTCCAGATGAAGCATCTCCAAAGTTTCTCCAAGCTGCTGATTCAGACGTTGTTAATGACACGTTTGGAATCAGCAGGGGAAGTGTTTCACTGCTTGGAGCGATAAGCAAAGCCAGAAATCCTCTGGGTTGGCTTTTCTTGCCTTTTGGGTTGTTTTTTTTTTACAGCAAAGTTGTGACTAAATAAAAAGCTTAATGGGACGTGCACAAAAGGCACAAACCAGCCACTGATTTCCAAAGCCTCGGGGAAAACATTGAGGGTTGAACAGGAATTTTGGCTGGAGGATTCTGTTCCCTTCATCCCTAGAGGTGCCGGGCACTTAAATCCTCCCAGTTTGGATAAAGAGCGGGATCAGCTCTGAGATAAGATGCCCCAGTTTAGACTCAGACACCCCAATTTAGACTAAGACACCCCAACTTAGATGTGCAAACATGCACGTCTTTGTGGTCTTTATGGCCCCTTCCAACCCAAAGCGTTCCAGGATTCCCTGATTCTATTCCCAGCCCCACTCTGTGGGCAGGGAACGAGCAGGGACACCACAGGGTGGCTGCAGCAGTGAAGAAAACCTCTCCAGGAGGCTTTTTTTTCACTCCTAAACAGCCTTTCAAAGCTCTGCCCCTCTATCCTGGTGCAAAGGGCTGCCCCTTCGCTGGCATTTCCCGGGATAATTCCGTGTCCACGCCGCAAACGGGGCTCGGGGGCCTCACAAAAGCTGTTTGCTTTTCAAAGGCCCCCGGAGAACCCCGGGAACACAGCGGATTGTTGGTGGGACAATGGAGTTTAGATAAAGCAGCCCTGCCCCACGCTGGGCCGTCCCCATTGTCTTGGGGGTGGGATGGAGTCTCCAGGCCTCTCTGGTTTCCCTGGAAGCAGTAAAAGCACCAGGCTCTAACCGAGCAGTAGCACATGAAGACAGGATTGGTGGGCTGAGGTTACGTCTCACGACGGTCCCTCTTGCTGGTGGTTTCCAAGCTGAGCCAACCTCCCAAGTTGCTGGCTCGGATCCCCCTTCTCCCTGATTTCCGTGGATGTGGATGGCGTTTACCCTCGAGCTCATCCCTGGAAACGGGCTGGGTTGGACCCGCTTTAAAAATAGATGAGTTTGGCAGCAGTGCTGCTGTTGGGGGGAGATGGGGACGAAGGAGATTTCTGCTTTTTGGCCAAAATATGCCACTGACTCCTGGCAGCCTCCCAAAAGGTGGCCAGGAAAATGGTCATCCTGGAGATGCTGTTTGAGCTGGATGTGTGGAAGGGGAGGGGGTCAGAGTCAAAATCCTGCTACGGTTTTTGGAGGGAAACGGCCTCAAAAGCTGCCAGAGGTTCATCACTTCTCATCTGGGCCATGTTTTATCTAAAGATTGAGGAGTTTCAAGAACACAAGTCACCCTCACTCCTGCTTTTAAGGGAATCTAGGAAAGAAAGAAAGGAGAACAGCCAACCTGGGCCAGGCCAAAGGTCTTTTTAACTCTGATCCCTGACTCCTGCACGTCCAGGAAGAGGTGATTAGGGAAGAGTGTGAGAACAGAATAAATATGGAATAAATATGATGCTGGAGTAAATCCAGAGGAGGTCATGGAGGTGCTCTGAGGGCTGGAGCCAGGCTGGGAGAGCTGGGGGGGTTCCCCTGGAGAAGAGAAGGCTCCAGGGAGAGCTGAGAGCCCCTTGCAGGGCCTACAGGGGCTCCAGGAGAGCTGGAGAGGGACTGGGGACAAGGGATGGAGGGATGGGACAAGGGGAATGGCTTTAAGATGAAGGAGAATATATTTATATTGGACATTGGGAAGGAATTCCTGGCTGTGAGGGACTGGAATGGATTTTCCAGAGAAGCTGTGGCTGCCCCTGGATCCCTGGAAGTGTCCAAGGCCAGGTTGGAGCAACCTGGGCCAGTGGAAGGTGTCCCTGCCTTCCAGGGGGTGGCACTGGATGATCCTTAAGCTCCTTTCCCACTCCAGCCATCCTGGCACTCTGTGATGCAGATCCCCCCCCCCCGTTCCCACCCTGCAGTGCTCATGGAGCCGTCCTGGATACCCTCTCCCAAAGTTCAGCAGAGCTTCAGCCCCGTGGAACAGGCAGCAGAGGGACAAACAGCTGCAGTTTAACCCCAGCGCCCCCGAGAGGGAACCCCAGCCAAGCCATCCCTTCCTTCCCTGCTCCTCCTGCTCCTCCTCAAACACCGGATGGAAAACAAGCCAAGCAGAGCTCCCAGCTCAGGGGGCTGGGCTGGGAAGCCACAGATCCCTCAGCTTGTCAGTTCAGAGGCACCTTGTGAAGATCCAGGGTGCAGGTGGGGCGGGGGCTGCCCAGGCACCTCTCCTGGGGAAGCAGTGGGAGAAGGAGCTTTCCCACCATCTCTGCTGCGCTGGGAGAGGGTTATTTTAAAAGCAGAATGTGAGGGAACACACAGAGGGTGGTGCAGAGGTGGCTTTGAGCTCAAAGGCACGAAGAAAACTGTCTCGTCTTCCCACGAGGAGCTGCTGAGACACCTTTCCACAAAACTTCATCCTGTCCTTTGCTAAACCGTTGGCTCAGACTGTGTCCAGGAGGTCACAGAATCCCAGGATGGTTTGGGTTGGAAAGGACCTCAAAGATCATCCTGTCCCACCCCCTGCCACAGGCAGGGACACCTTCCAGTGTCCCAGGTTGCTCCAAGCCCCGTCCAACCTGGTGTTGGACACCTCCAGACAGTTAGTCCCTCCACATTTAATCCTGTCTGGAAGGGATTTGAGGAGACACTTCCCTGGCTCACTCCAGGCTAAGAGGGGACACCAACCTCCAGAGCTGTCAACCCAGAGTCCTCCAGCAGAGCTGGTTTTCCCTCGGGACACAGCCCAGGAGCAGTTGTTCCCTCAGGCTGTTAATCCTTGGGCTCTGATGGCTTTAACATTCCAGAGGGTGGTTCCTCTGCTGCTCCTGCTGGAACCATCCTGTCCATCCCCTGCAGGACACAAACCTGCTCTGGGGCCCTCTGTTTGCTGCTCTGCTCAGTCTGCCAATCCTCCCACAGTGGTTAAAAGGAGAAAACTCCCCACCCAAACAAACATCTGGGGGTGCTTATTTAGGGGTGTATCTGTACCTCTATCTATAGTTACAGCCCTATTTCTAGGGAGAGCAGCAAATCTATATATTTATAGTCACAGACAGATTTTTTTTTCCCCCTCCTGATTCCCTCTAAATGCACATTTCCCCTGGTTGCATCTGCTCTGGTGCTGCTCTGCTTGGAGCCAGCCCACGATCCTCTTTCCAAACGTTGGTTAAATGCAGCTGTTCCCGGTGACGCAAAGATGTTGTTCCCCAGGGAGGGAAATAATAATAGAAAACAAATTCTCTCCCTCAAGATGACGGGTCTGCCTTACCAAAATTCCCCGATTCTGACATCTCCTGACATATTTACTTCAAGGAGAGGGGAAAAAAAAAAAAGAAATATCAAAGGGAGGTTTATTAATACCAGTGCTCTGTGTGTGACAGACAAGAGGCCTTCCGTGCTCTCCGTGAGGAAAGTCATCACCCAACTGGGCAAAAAAGGTCATTATTTTCTCTCTCTTTTGTTTGCAGGGTGTTTTTCAGACCAAAGGGCCCGAGAGACCTGCAGTGGCTGCATATTTGTTGTGTCACTTGTCACTAAAATTCAGCCACCTCGCTGATAACACACTCTGTGACAACACAGAGGGGAGGGCAGGGCTGCTCTCAGGGACACCTTGCAAATACAAGGTTAATAATAATAATAATAATAATAATAATAATGATAATAATAATAATAATAATAATAATAATAATAATAATAATAATAATAACAACAATAATATGTTGTTGAAAAGCATTTGTTAATCAAGCTCAAGTCCCAAAGCTGAGGAAAACCTCCTTTTTTTCCAGTGTTCTTTGCCCTGGGGAAGCACCACTTAAACAAGACCGTCTTGCTCAGTTAATCTGAGCAGTGGTGATGCTTTAATTTGTCTGACCATTAAATACCATCCAGTTCTCCTCAAACCAGGAAATTGCTGGCAAAATATGAATATTGAGGAGGATAGTGATATTGGGATGGTCAAATCCCATGGCATCTTTGTGGCAAAAGGTGAATCATGAGGAGGAGGATTTGGGGATGGTAAAATCCCATGGCATCTTTGTGGCAAAAGGTGAAGTACGAGGAGGAGGATCTGGGGATGGTTTATTAAAACAGCTCCTAAAGGAAGAGGTCATGAGGAGCAGGAATTTTCCAAGTGAGAGGCTGGGAAGAAAAATGAAGTCTCCTGGGCTGTGAGACCTCATCTAAACTCCCTTTGTTAGGAAGCACAGTCCAAGTCCTCTGGGCTGTGACCACCTCAGGGGACACAAAGTACCTGAAACCCAGGACCTGAGACTTTGCTTTCAGCCTTTTTCACCAGCCTGGGGGTGGAAGGTCTCCATTTTTATCTTGTGCTGGTAACAAATGGTCACCTCTCTTCTTCTTTCCACCTTCCCCTACCAAGTCACCTTGACAAGTCCCAGTTGCCAGTGTGGGAGGTTAAAAACACAGGATGTCCTTTCCCTGGGGGAAATCTTGGACACTGGCTCAGCTGGACAAGTCAGAGAATCACAGAATATCCTGAGTAGGGAGGGACCTCCAAGGATCATCAAATCCAACTCCTGGCTCTGCACAGACACCCCAACAATCCTCTCCTGTCCCTCAGAGCATTGTCCAAACCCTCCTGGAGCTCTGGCAGCCTTGGGGCTGTGCCCACTGCCCTGGGGAGCCTGGTCAGTGCCCAACCACCCTCTGGGGGAAGAACCTTTCCCTGAGATCCAACCTGAGCCTCTCCTGACCCACTGATGGTGTTTCTTCTGTCTGCAGCAGGTGACTCCCAGCTCAGGGCAGGGCTGAGGGAGGTGGCACAGAGACAATGACCTCAGAGAAGTCATGAAGTTGTACAATTTAGCAAAGTACTCAGTGTGATCAAGACACTCAATGACTCCAACACCCAGTCCAGAACCTTCCCAGAAAACTCTGGGGCTAAAACAGTTTTTTCCACTGGATGAACTGGGAAAAGATGAGCCCAAACTTGTTCTAGAAGTGAACATCATCCAACCCTGAGATGACACACTCTGCTGGAGCAGAACCCTGTGTGTAAAACCTTGCCTGTTCTTTGACCACATGACACAAGCCGTGCAGGTCCTCAAATAACTTATTTCCTCACTAAACAGCTTCATTCATGTGTTGCTTCACTCTGGAGAGAAAATAAAAGAAAACCCCCAACCCAAAACCAACCCCGGGCACGCTGTGGTTGGATTTCAAATGAGGAACATCCTCCCGACGGGCCTGTGCATCATCCCCTGTCCTTCTCCACTGATCTTTATCTCCAGCTGCCTGCACAGAGCCCTGCCTGCACATCCAGCTCCTACTTCACCAATTACCCAAATTTGTGCAAAACTAAGGCCCGGAGTTCTTTTTTCTTCCTATTTTTTTATTTTGTTTTCCAGGAGCCCACCAAACCCTCTCCATGTGCTTTTAGTCTCTTTTCACCTTTGGAGTGATGGCCCTGTTTCAAAACTGTGCCTACACCATTATTAATTCAAGATCATGGAATCCCAGTTTGCTTTGGGATTGAGGAAGGGACTTTAATGATCATCTCAATCCACCCTGTGCTATGGGCAGGGGCACCTTCCACTAGCCCAGGTTGCTCCAACCTGGCCTTGGACACTTCCAGGGATCCAGGGGCAGCCACAGCTTCTCTGGCAAATCCATTCCTAACCCTAACCCCCACAGACAAGAATTCCTTCCCAATATCCCATCTAAATTTACTCTCTTTCATCTTGAAGCCATTCCCTGTGTCCTGTCCCTCCATCCCTTGTTCCCAGTCCCTCTCCAGCTCTCCTGGAGCCCCTTTGGGCCCTGCCAGGGGCTCTCAGCTCTCCCTGGAGCCTTCTCTTCTCCAGGGGAACCCCCCCCAGCTCTCCCAGCCTGGCTTGGACTGGTTTGACTCTGGTTTGACTGACACATCCTTTTCCTCTGTGTTTGGACATCCCCCACCACAGCCAACCACAGAAACACTGGAATTTTTGATAACAACCTGGTAGCAAAATTATTTCCTGATGGGGCAGGGGGAGTCTCAGTGGCAGGGAACAACCTCCAACCACTTCTGAGCCTCCCTGAGACCGCTTCATTTCCCCCAAAATCCCTTTAGAAATGGGGGTGTGTGTGGGAGGGTGGCTGCTGGAGCCTTTCTGGCTTTGAGGACAATTCCAAGTTCAAGTAATTCCCCACCAAAACCCGCCGTGGCTTTGGCAAGCTCGGGCTTAGTTTCCAAGAGGAGGCCGATGAGCTGGAGCTCATCGAGGGTTTGAAGTGAGACAAGTGAGGAATTCTGGGTGAGGGCAGAATTCCCGCCCCGTGCCCGAAGGGAATTGCCTACCCTCTCCCTCGTCTCGTTGGTGAGGAACTTGGCACACTCGCTGTAGTTTGCCCAGGTCCTGTTGTTGCCTGGCACCAGCTCCCAGCTCCCGTTCAGGTCACACCGACGGTAAGCGTGGCCTGTGGAGAGAGGGGACACACAGAGTCAGGGCCCAGACCTGGGAAAACGGGAGAAAACCACTCCAGGGGTGGATCCCAACAGTCCTGCTGTGTCCTGCCCGCTTCCAAGCTCAGCTGCAAGAACCGAGTCCCATCTCCACAGAAACCTTATCGACCTTCCGGCTGAGAAACCCCACAGAGCATTTTAATTAGGGTCAGATAGTGGGTCTAAAAATCGAGGAGAGAAGCTTTGGAAAGCCCCAAAACATGGAATCATCCTCGGAATTAATTGCAGTTCTCCCTGGGAAATAAAGGGGGATTTATTGATGCTGCTCTTCCTTTACAGGCTCGGGTCATCTCCAGGGAGGTTTTTCTCTGGTTGCTCTCCTCGTGGTGGAGGAGGAAGAAGAGGAAGCAAAGTTTCCTCCTGGGATACAGCTGGCAGATGGGAATATCCACGTTCAGAGGGCTGTGTGGGCATCAGGGCATCAGCTGTATGTTAAAATCCCTTCACAGAAAATAGGGATGAAACCACTCAACAGACCCGTCTGTCCCGGGACTACGGAGGGAGAGGTGTTGGGAGCCCTCCAGGAAGATGGAGAGGGACTTTTACAAGGGCCTGGAGTGACAACAAAACTGGGAATGGCTTCAAACTGACAGGCAGTAGGTTTAGGTTGGATATTAGGAAGGAATTCCTGGCTGGGAGGGTGGGGAGGCCCTGGCACAGGGTGCCCAGAGAAGCTGTGGTTGCCCCTGGATCCCTGGAAGTGTCCAAGGCCAGGCTGGGATAATGGAAGGTGTCCACTGGGGTGGACTGGATGATCCTTAAGGGCCCTTCCAGCCCAAACCATTCTGGGGTTCTTTGTTTCTATCATCTGAGGCCCTTCATCTGACTCCCACCCCACCTGACTTGGCCATGGACCTCAGCAAGGTGAGGAATCCATGCCATGTTGGAATATCGAGGGGAAAAGGGATGGATTGCACCAGGGAAGGATTGGATGGAATAGTGGGAAAAATTCCTCTTGGAAAGGGCTGCCCAGCTCTGGCACAGCTGCCCAGGGCAGGGGTGGAATCCCCATCCCTGGAGGGATTTCCAAGCCCTGTGGATGTGGCACTTGGGGACATGGGCAGTGGTGGCCTTGGCAGTGCTGGGGGATGTTGGACTCTGATCTTAGGTGGCTTTTCCAACCTAAACTATCCAATGATTCCATGGCAGCTTGTTCCTCCTGGTCTCTCAGGTGAAGAGCACGGGCAGGGTCTGTGAGAGGTCAGGGGTGAACTGGGTGAGCTCCCAGTCCCTCACAGAAAAGCCAGGATGTGCAACCAGGATTCCTGGGACCATCATTCCTTGTTTTCTGAAAGCAGCACCAGTGCTCTGCTCAGAACAGACAGGCTTAACTCCCTAATTTTTGCCTCCTTGGGGAGAATAGAGAGTCCTCTAGCTCTGAAAATTCCCTGAGGGAACACAAATGTGTTCCTGCCCTTCTCCAAACATTCCCAGACTCCGGGGCACCACCAGAGAGCCCAGAAATGAGCTGCCTGAGGGGAAGGGAGATAGGGAAGAATTCTCACCTTCTGCTTGCTCCTGCTGCTCTCAGACACCCAGAGAGGGCTCTGGGCAGGGAGCAGGGACTGGGATTAACAAGGAATATAAATGGGAAGAATATCTTGGGGTTTCTCTTGTTACCTAGAGGTTGTGGGTAACAAATCCAGGCTGGTCAATCAAATGAAAAAAATCAGAATCAATCAAATGAAAAAATCAGAATCAATCAAACAAAAAAATCAGAATCAATCAGATAAAAAAAACCAAAATGAATCACGTAAAAAAATAAAAATTAAAAAAAAATCAAAGACTTGAGTTCTGTCAGGCTCAAAGTGGCCACAGAGTTCAAGTTTTGTGGATTTACAAACTCTGTGTAGCAAGAGAAAACCCAAGATAAGAGTTGAACTCGATGGTCCTTGTGGGTCCCTCCTGACTCAGCATATTCTGGGATTCTGGGACTTAATCTGAAGGCTGTGTTTATTGTGTTGCTATTAATTATTAATATCTAAACCAATAGATTAATATAGAACTAATATTAAAATATAAAACAGATATTAGTATATAAAACAAATATTAATATATAAAACAAATATTAGTATCTAAAACTAATATTAGTATCTAAAATGAATATTAATATTTAAAACTAATATTAATCTCTAAAACTAATATTAATATCTAAACACTAATATTAATCTCTAAAACTAATATTAATATCTAAACACTAATATTAATCTCTAAACCTAATAATAATATCTAAACACTAATCATTAGTGTTAGGAGGGTTACAGGCTGTGTGGGACACGTGGGAAATCTGTCTCTGTTTCAGTTAAAACCGAGCTTTTCTTTCGGCAGAAACAAATAACAAACTGTTTCTTTTCTTCCTTCCTTTCCCCTGGGTTTGCTCCTGCTGGGAAGGGAGTCGCTGTGTGAGGAAAAAGGGATGTTAAAGGTGGTTTGGAATGTTGTGACTGCCGGGAATCTCCTTCCTGAGGGCAACACCCACCTTTGTGGTTGAAGTCGTAGATGTACTCGGGGCACGGCATGGCCACCACCTTGCCCGGGACACCTTCGGGCCAGCAGACGATGCCATCCCACTCAGGGAGACAAAACCCATCTGGGGGAGAGAACAAAGGCAAGAAGGAGTCACTGCACCCTGCAGAGGTGACACGGGTGTCCCACTGTTTGGAGAAGGCTCTCTGGGAAAAGCTCTCAGTGCTGTCGCTCAGGTTGAGAAATCACTGGGAAATCACTGGGAAATCATTGAGATATCACCGGGAAATCACTGAGAAATTGCTGGGAAATCACTGGGAAATCATTGAGAAATTACTGAGAAATCACTGGGAAATTGCTGGGAAATCATTGAGAAATCAGTGAGAAAACATTGAGAAGTCACTGGGAAATCATTGAGAAGTCACTGGGAAATCACTGAGAAGTCACTGGGAAATCATTGAGAAACTGCTGGGAAAATCACTGGGAAATCACTGGGAAATCACTGAGAAATCACTGGGAAATCATTGAGAAATTGCTGGGAAATCACTGGGAAATCATTGAGAAATCACTGAGGAAACATTGAGAAATCACTGGGAAATCATTGAGAAACTGCTGGGAAAGCACTGGGAAATCACTGGGAAATCATTGAGAAATTACTGAGAAATCACTGGGAAATTGCTGGGAAATCATTGAGAAATCACTGAGGAAGCATTGAGAAGTCACTGGGAAATCATTGAGAAACTGCTGGGAAAGCACTGGGAAATCCCTGGGAAATCATTGCCATTCTTAGTGTTTGGCTCCAGAAGGTGCAGGTTCTCCCAGGTTTTATTTCGGAAGGACACGCGGCATCCAGCCCTGGGAACAGCAGCAGGAGGACGTGGAGCTGCTGGAGAGAGTCCAGAGGAGGCCCCGGAGATGCTG
>NW_016690353.1:1901967-1914150 GCF_001604755.1 Lepidothrix coronata | reverse complement strand
CCCACAAAATTTGGATTAGGACAAAGTGTTATTGCTTTTTGAGGTCTTTTCTCGCAGACGAGAAAGTAAATAAAGATATTTAATTTAGGCCTCGACGTGGTCTCGCTGAAAATAAACCCAATTCTTTGGGACAAAATACACGAACTGGGGGAAGGTTTGAAATGAGCACTGGGGAGAA
Organism: Lepidothrix coronata; assembly: GCF_001604755.1. Lineage (NCBI taxonomy): Eukaryota > Metazoa > Chordata > Aves > Passeriformes > Pipridae > Lepidothrix > Lepidothrix coronata. Next base: position 1,913,972 of record NW_016690353.1, on the reverse strand, counting down.
ACAACACTGAGGGGTGGTCCTGTTGTCATGCTCTGAAATGATGAGAGATCGGGGGGTTCTGCACCCCAGAGAGAGCCTGGGCCAGGGCCTGGGGCCTTTAGGGACAATGGGCACAAACTGAGATGCCCAACCAGCCCATTTTGGGTAAACACACACAAATCTTCAATTAAAATAACCCCTTTCCCTCGCAAATAGGCTCATTTATTAAAAAAAAACCACCCAAGCCATTTTGAGGCGAACGGCAACACCTCGGGCCCAGAGCGAGGCCTTCGCTAATAACGGTGGAAAAATCTCCCTCTTCCCCCACAAAACGTCCCATCTCCTCTTCCAAACTGGGCAAAGACAAGCTTTTAATTCACGGGTGGAAAAAAAATGAAACATCCACCCCTCAGGTCTCGCTGGTTTTTTTGGGTGGGAATTGTGGGAATTTCGCTTCATCCCCTTCCAGGTTTTAGCTTTGGGGTGGCATCGGCCTGCCCAGCACGGCTCAAATGGAATATTTGGCGAGGGAGAAGAGACATTTTAGGGTTTCCTGTTCTTCCCCAAAGGCTTTAATCTGGAAGCTAAATTTAAGGGAAAAAAAAAAAGGAGGGGGGGAGAAAAGAAGGAAACCAAATGCTGGCGGGGGGAGGAGTTTGGGGTGTTGTTTTTTTTTTTGTTCTGTTTGAATATTTTGGGTTTCCAGAGGCAGCAGATGACGCACAAATCCCAGGTGGGAGCTCATTGGATTGGCTCAGCTCCGTGTGGGGCTGTCCAGGTCACCTCATGGATCACAATCCATGGCTGGGACACCCTTGGGGACAAATAATCCCTGTGAGTTGTCCCAGGAGGAGAAGAAGAAGCTCAACCTCCACTGAACCCCCCTAAAGTTAAAATTTAACATTTTTAGAGGGGGAAAAAAAAAAAAAGGGAATTTGAGGTTTTTACACATAAAAAGTGGGTTGTTATTGCTGAAAAAATTTTGGACTTTATGATTTTTTTATTTTTTTTTACCTTTTTCTTTGCTGAGACTTTCGTTTGGATTCTCAACCCTGACGTGTTCCCACTACCCAGAAATTCTTGGCACATCTACTCTTCCCCCTCGTGTTCTTTAGTCCCTGATTTAAGACTTACAACCAGCCTTAGACACGTCTAATTAAATGAGAGAAATCAATTAAATGAGGTTAAAAAATTAAATTAGATAAATCAATTAAATTAGAGAAATCAATTAAATTAGGTGATGAAATCACAGCTGATTTCTCTCCACTGAACAAGATCTTGCTGATCTGTGGTAGCAAACATTTGAATACTCCACTTGACAGTGGATATTCCAGGACATTTCCAATGGAAATGAAACCCAAGAAAGCCAGGGAACATCTCTTCCCAAAACCCCCCACCAGCCACGTTGAAAGGAGACAGGAAAAGAAGTGAGCAGAGGGAAAAGGACAATTCCAAGGGGAAGTTTAGGAGATCAAGGCTTTCCTGCTTCCAGAGGGTGCTGGAATGTGACTCGAGGCACTGGGAAGAGCTCCTGGAGTCCCTGCACAAGTGGGATCACATTTCCCATTCCAAGAGCCACTTTTGGGGGTGTTTCTCCCTCCCAAATCCGGGTGTGTGCTGGAAGGATGACCCACAGAATCCCTCTCCTCAAAAAAAAAAAAAAATCTCCTTTCCCGTCCTGGTTCTGGTCTCACAGTGTGTCTTCCTCACTTTGATTAATCCATTTATATCCCGGGATTTCCATCCTTTAGGGATGAAGCTGCAAGGTGAGAGAGGGAACAGCAGATTCCAAAATCAAGGTGCTGATCCAGAATTCCTCTCATCCACTAAGACTCCTGGATACCTCTGAAACCTGCATTTTTCCCTTATTAAAATGTCAATTAAATGAATATTAAGGAGAGAAGAAAGTTGGAGAAATCCATGAATCCCTGACAAATCAATGCCCTGACTGAGCTGATGGGAACCTGCCAGTTTATCCCAGGAAAACAACAGGCTCCTGAAACGCCCTCGGGGACGTGATGGGCAAACGAGAGGAAAACCCAGGTCGCCACTGCACTGCAGGAAGTTCCAAATGTGTTTTCCTCATTCCCAAAGAAATCCAGAGGCTTTAAAGTGAGAGAGATGATGGGAGGGTTGAGTTCCACTCCAGTGGGATTTGTCCAAGGATTTTCATCAGCTTCTGCCCCACCTGGATTGGAGTCTTTGCAGTCTCCCCTTGAATTCCAGGACAAAAGGAAAGGTGGGTTTGTGGCTTGAAGGCAGGAGAGGAGAATCCAAAGCTTGGAATCCAAAGCTTGGCTCTACCACAGACCCTCCTCGGAGGCGGGAGGGGAGGTGTTGAACATCCCTGTGCCTCAGCTCCCGGGAATTCCAGCCCTACCAAACTTCCAGGCCACCTCGAGTGACATTTCCCTCTCTCTAAAAAAACCCATAAAAAGATAGGAAGGTGTCCCAAATCCCACTCTCTGCTTCCAAAAGCACCCACCAGGGGCTGGTATGGAGCAGATAAATCACCACCCTGCGCTGCAGTCACAGCCAGGCAGGGGCAGGAGCCATTCCAGGTGGGAATTTTTGGAATTTAAGTGCTGAGTGGGTACACACAGCCCTTGACATGAAGCAGGGGCAGGGAGAGAAGGCAGTGGGATAAATCAGCTGGGATTTTCCAGAGCTCAGCAGCTCTGCAGGTAACACTTGCAGAGTGTTACCTGAAGATGTGCAGAGTGCAGATGTGGCACCTCTCCCACCAACACCTTCCTCTCCTGGCCCTGCTCCTTTCCCTGGGGTGTCTCCCTTGGCTGCAGGACAAGGCAGATCAGGAAGCTGATTCAGTTGGAAAACAAAGCTCCTCCAAAAAGGCTCTTCCTCGGGTCAATCCACTCTGCCAATCCTCGGGTGTTGAAGGGGATCCAAAGGAGCAAAGGAAGTCACGGGGTTGGTGACAACAAAACTGGGCTCTGGGAGGGTTTGTAGGGGTGGAGTCACATCCCTGGAGGTGTCCAAGGAATAACTGGACATGACACCGGGAGACAAGGTGGGCACAGGGTGGACTTGATGGTCTTTGAGGGCTTTTCCAGCCTCAATGATCCTGCGATTCCATGAGCTTGGAGTGTTGGTGGGAGCAGGTTTGTAGGAAGAAGTCCCCGGAAGGCTCCTTGGAGAAGCAGATCTGTCTGGAACAAGGGTACCCCCCAGTCCCTGGAAGCATCCCTGGTGCCCACAGCCATGGATTCACCTCCCAAATTCCTCTTCTCTCTCCACGCCCAAGCTGGAACACTGGAGGTTCGGGGGTGAAGGATAAAACCCCGGAGCAGGGATGTGGAAGCGCTCCACGTGTTGCAGAGTTTGCTCCAGGATCTGGTGCAGAGCAGCTCCAAACCAGCTGTGGGGTCAAAGACTCCTTTCCTGTGACCCTTGTGGTCAAGAGTTTCCCTGGAGAGACATGACTCCCGAGGCCAAAGCCACTCCTTGTTGACCTGGGTCAGGGATTTTAAGCAGGGACTTTCTCCTTTCCCAAACATCCCCAGCACTGGGATTTCCTCACTGGCTTTTCCTGTCTGCAGGGTTGTCCCTCCATCAGAGTCGCTCCAGGATGTGGGATAGGATGGTCCCAGGAGGATCTTGGCTCTCCAAGCAAATTCCTTCAAGGGCAGCTGAACGTGGACCTCCCCCCTCCCCACAACTCTGCAGAAAAGGCGGGAGAAGTTTCCCCCTTGGATGGCAGCAGGAAGTGCTTCCCTGAGGATCTCCCCAAAACTCCTGCCTCGTTGTGAGCTGGGCCTTTTTCCTTCTTTGGAATGACAAACCAAGCAGAGATTTGGACACAGGAGACAACTGGAAAGCACCCCCAGGACTGATGTTGCTCCAGGTCCCAACTGCTCTGCCCCTGATATCTGCAGCTGGGGGCTGATGCATCTCCATTGGGAAGGTGATGTTGCCCTTCCCAGGCTTTTTTCTCGAGGTCTGGAGTGAGGGAAGAGGGAAAGGGATGAGATCCTCCATCTGACAGCCCCACCTGGCCTTGGGGGATCAGCAGAACAGACACCAGGTCCCAGTTCCTGCATCATCCAAGGAGGAAAGGACCGGAGCAACCGCTTTTCTAGTGTCCAAGGGCATCTGTAACCTAAAAATCTGGGAATGGCGGCTCTTCTGCAAAGTGGGAAGAACTTTTCCAAACCAAAAAACCCTCCTTCCACCATCCCAGAGAATGTCTGGCAGCTCCCTGCCTCGTCCGTGAAGCGGTAGCAGGAATTTCTGGGGTGTTCCAGCCTAAGGAAACATTCCTTGGGAAAGGTTCAATCAGAAATCATTCTGCCTTTTGGATCTCGCAGATGAATTGGATCTAATTACCTGCTTGAATGATTGATTGAAGTCTTTCTCTCATCACCTTCTTGCCCAGAGTGTTGCCATCAGGGTGATTCCTCCTCGGATGGAGCCGGAGCTTTAATCCCTGAACAGCTTTTTCCCAAGGCAGGACTTGTGTCCACGAGACTAAATGACAGTATTTTAGATTTCCTTCTGCTCCAGTCACTGAACCAGGTCTCAAAACAGCACCTAAAAACCCCTGGGGTTGGATCCTTTGCTCTCCTTGGGACAGAGCCCAAAATCTGCTTGTCACTCACATCCAGCTCCTCATCCCTCCCCGAACTGCTCCTGACGATTAAGGAGGGATCAATACCAAACGTAGGGAAAAGCTGGAGCAGCTGGTGTTTCTCAGATGTCCCCAGCCCCCGGGGTGGGCAGGTGGGCCGGGGACAACAGAAGGAAATGCCTCTGCATGTGCGTTTTTAATGAGGTGTTAATTGGGCAGCGGGTGAACGGGACAAAGCAGCAGCAGAGGATGTGGCTTGAGGGTTTGGCTGCTGGGAAGCAGGAGGCTGGGAATCAAAGGAAAGACAGGATTTGGGGGCCTCTTGCTGCCGTGTCCAACGGGAGAGGGACACCAGGTGGGCAGGGAACTCTGCTCTGGGGTCAGGGCTGGATTTGGGGATTCTGGTTTGTCCCCTTCTCTCAGGGAAGAGAGGGACAGGGGCCAGGAGCCCCCCCGGGACTGGCTGGGTGGGGTGGGGTGGCCCAGCTGAGCCCCGGTGCCAGTCATTAAAGTCATTAACACATGGGAGTGAGGAAAGAACCCCCCGGGGGGGGGGAAGGGGGGAATTACTGGGCTTCCCACAGAGAGAGCTGCTCCTGCTCCTCCTCCAGCCCCACAGCCGGGAGCGGATCTGCAGCCCAAGAGAGAAGGGAAGGGGAAGAAAGAGGCTGAGCTGAGCTTGGGCCCTTCTGAGGAGAAGAGAGAGAGTGTTTGGCAGAGGGAAACGCAGAAGGGGTGTTGGAGGGAGGCTTTTCTGCACCACTGGGGGCTGGTTGGGAAGGACCTTTGGAATTTGGATTGGTGAATGAGTCCAGAGGAGGCCCCGGAGATGCTGCCAGGGCTGGAGCCCCTCTGCTCTGGAGCCAGGCTGGGAGAGCTGGGGGGGTTCCCCTGGAGAAGAGAAGGCTCCAGGGAGAGCTGAGAGCCCCTGGCAGGGCCTGAAGGGGCTCCAGGAGAGCTGGAGAGGGACTGGGGACAAGGGATGGAGGGACAGGACACAGGGAATGGCTTTAACTGAAAGAGGATAGATTTAGATTGGATATTAGGAAAAATATTCTTTCCTGTGAGGGTGGGGAGGGACTGGAATGGATTTGCCAGAGAAGCTGTGGCTGCCCCTGGATTCTTGGAAGTGTCCAAGGCCAGGTTGGAGCAACCTGGGCTAGTGGAAGGTGTCCCTGCCCATGACAGGGGTGGAACTGGATGATCCTTAATGTCCCTTCCAACCCAAACCACTCCAGGATTCCCTAATCTTGGCAGAGCTGATGTTCCCTCCCATGCACTGCTTGGGCTTTGGGTACAATCCCATGACTTTTGCACCCTCCTGACCCTTTGGCATTTGGAATTCTGCTGCAGAAGAACAAGACAGCTGTGACAAATTTGCTTCCCAACATCCTGTGCTGAAAGATCTTCCCCAAACCCAATATTTTGGGGTTCTTCTGCCGCTGAGCTCCGTGTGTGGGGCTGAGGGGAAGGGCTGGGACAGGCACAGAGGTATGAGAGATAAAATATGGGGTTTTATATGTAGGAGTATCACAAAGCTGTAGGATATCCAAGTTCCAAATGGGACTGGGTGTCAGGGTCTTTTTTGGCCGGATAAGGGAAATGTAAAAGTTCCTAAAAATTAAAATCTTTCAGGGCCACGTGGAAATTTTGTACATGGGGGGTTTCTTCCCTCTCTTTGGGCTGAGAACAAAGGAAGATCCATCATTTCTGACAGAGGACTCCTCGCAGCCGATCTTCAGGGAGAAGAAACATTTTTAGGCAAAAAATGAATATATTAAACTCACCTGAAAAGGGTGGGATTTTGTGAAACTCTAAAATGTATAGAATTTAAACCCAAAGGGTCTTTTTCCTCCCAGAAACTCTGCGAGATAAAGACCCGGCGTGCCGAATAAATGCTTTGCTTTGTCTTTCTACGTTTAAAAGAGGAATTTTTTTCCCCACAGGAGGGGCCCAGCTGTGGAATTCCGGGGTGCTGTGGGAACACTCACCGTGCACCTTGGGCACCTTGGCTTTCAGGTGCCGCTCACACTTGGCCTTGGCCTTCAGCAGGAGGAAGATCTGCTCCTCCTTGGTGATGACATCGTCGGCGTCCACCTGCACGGGGGGAGAGAGGGGCAGAGCTCAGCAGGGCACGGAATTCCTTGGGCTGAGGGCAAAATGTCCTTTGCACCCACAGCTTCAGAGAATCATGGAATCAGCTGGGTTGGAAGGGACCTCCGAGATCATCCAGTCCAACCCTTGATCCAACCCCGTTGTGGTTCCCAGCCCATGGCACTGATGCCACATCCAGTCTTATCCTAAAAACCTCCAGGGATGGAGAATCCCCCACTTCCCTGGGCAGCCCATTCCAATGGCTGAGCACCCTCTCTGCAAAGAAATTCTTCCTAATGTCCAACCTAACCCTCCCCTGGCACAGCTGAAGACCGAGCCCTCTTGTCTTGCTGATGGTTGCCTGGGAAAAGAGACCAACCCCCCCTGGCTCCCCCCTCCTGTCAGGGAGTTGCAGAGAGTGAGGAGGTCTCCCCTGAGCCTCCTCTTCTCCAGGCTCAACAGCCCCAGCTCCCTCAGCCTCTCCTCCCAGCACTTGTGCTCCAGTCCCTTCCCCAGCCTTGTTGCTCTTCCCTGGACCTGCTCCAGCCCCTCCATGTCCTTCCTGAGCTGAGGGGCCCTTCCTCTCCGGCCTTGCCCGGTGACTCCCAGTTTTCCCTGCAATCCCAATTTTCCTGAGCGGCACTGCCTGGAATCATCCACCTCCAAGGCAAAGGAGCAGCTGCTCCCGTCACACACGCACAAAAAGGCAGCAATTTTGGAGCTGAGTGCCCCAATCCACGAGGAAAAAAGATCCTAGGAAATAATGTTGGAGCAAGGAATGTTCTCCTCTTAAGGATTTCAACCTGTCGTCATCGTTCCAGTGCAAATTCCACCTCCTCGTGGAGACCTTCAGGCTCTACAAAAGTCCAGAGGGGGGATGCCCCAGGCAGAGGTGACAGCATCCCAAAAACTCAGGGAAAAGCCATTGGGAACATCACCCTGGGAAGTTCCCCTGGAGAAGAGAAGGCTCCAGGGAGAGCTGAGAGCCCCTTGCAGGGCCTGAAGGGGCTCCAGGAGAGCTGGAGAGGGACTGGGGACAAGGGATGGAGGGACAGGACACAGGGAATGGCTTCAAGATGAAAGAGGGCAGATTTAGGTGGGATATTGGGAAGGAATTCCGGGCTGGGAGGGTGAGGAAGGACTGGAATGGATTTTCCAGAGAAGCTGTGACTGCCCCTGGATCCCTGGAAGTGTCCCAGGCCAGGTTGGAGCACCCTGGGCCAGTGGAAGGTGTCCCTGCCCCTGGCAGGGGTGGGATGAGACGATCTTTGAGGTCCCTTCCAACCCAAACCATCCTGGCATTCCATGATTTCCTTGCACTCCCCAAGCCCTTTCTCTCCAGGATTAAGGTTCCTCCACTCCTTTCTGAGTTCATTCATTTTGCAAAGGCAGGGATGTGAACCAGCTGGAGGCCGGTTGGTTCTCCAGCAAAACTCCCTCCAAGTGACAGAGTGAGGGTTAATAAAATAAAACAAATAAAAATAAATAATTAAAACCAAATAAAACCAAATAAATAAATTAAAACAAAACAAAACTAAACTAAACAAAACCAAACAAATAAAACCAAATAAATAAATAAAAATAAAAAAATAAAAACAAAAAATAAAATAAAAATAAAAAATAAAAATAAAAAAATAAAAATTAAAATTAAAAAATGAAAATAAAAATTAAAATAAAAGATAAATAAAAATAACAATTAAATAAAAAAATAAATAAAATAAATAAAAATAAATATAAAAATATAAATAAATAAAATAAATGAAAATAAAATAAATAAAATAAAATAAATAAAAATGAATAAAAGTAAATAAAAGTAAATAAAAGTAAATAAAAGTAAATAAAAGTAAATAAAAATAAATAAAAATAAATAAAAATAAATAAAAGTAAAGCCAGAGCCCCTTTCCCAGCGAGCTCCTCTGGGGAGGGCCGGGGATGTTTGAGCAGCTGGAGAGGGGATGGACAGGCGGAGGGAGGGGCAGGTCTGATAAGGGCACTCCGAGGAAAACAGGAGTTAGTTTGTCGTGTCCTTGGACTAAATCCAGGTGGGAGTCACTTCCTAAACCACGTTAATGCACAACAAAGCCTCCCCTTCCCAGATGTTTGGCCCGTCCACAGTTAAGGGAACATCCCCCAGTTCAGTTTTCCCGGGAAAAACGGAGCCCCGGGGGCAGAGCCCGCTGTCATTCCTGCACAGCCCCGCAGTGATCCCACAAATCCTCGGGATTTCTCCCCTCCGACCTCAGGCATTCCCAGGATTCAGCCCTGGAAGCAGAGCAGCTCCAGCCCCAGGGATGTGCAGCCTCCAGGCCGGGCTCAACGAAGACATTTGCAATTCCCAGGAAAGGAGATGAATCTCCAAGTGCTGTGCCCGGAGCTGGGCAGGACAACTGGGATACAGCTCTTAAATTTCCTGCCAGACCTTTAAAAACCCACCAAAACCAACTCCAAATTCTCTCCTCTCCCCCCAGAAAAACTGATTTTCGTGGTAAAAGTGTATTTAAGGCACGTCTTTCTTGGGCAAAGAGGCTGAGACGTGGTTTTAAACAGATATATAGAGATTTTCACTCCATCCTGCCACTTGAAGATATCTATTCCCAAGAGATTTGTAGGAAAGTTAATCCCTAGAGAATAACTGGCATTAAATACCCAGTGCTGAATAACTCCCATCAAACACCCAAGACAAACTGGGCTGAGCTGGTGGGGCTGAATTTGTCCCCTCCTGTCCCCAACCCTCCTTTCCAGCCCTTGCCGAGGAATTCCAGCGAGGAATCCTCAGGGATTGAGGGCTGGGAAGTACAAGCAGGCTGAGTGATCCCCAGGGATTGGGAATAATCTGCTTTATCAGGCACTGGGATGGCTCTGATTTGGGTTCAAGGGACAGCAGGTGGGACAGGACCCACAGCTGGAAAATTTTCCAACCGCTGGAGAAATTTTAACTGTTCAGCACCACATTTTCCCCCTTTTCCTCTGGTTTTGCAGAATTTCGGCTCCAGGAGGAACAAGGAGGGGTGAAAACGCAGCACAATTCCTGTAAGCAAATCCCAGAGTGGATCCAACAGAGCACCAGACAATTTAATGAATTATTAAATTAGCAAATCCACCAGGAGCTGTTAAAAACTGCCACCTGGATGCAAAATTCCTGGATACAGGAATGTCTGAAACTGCTGATGGCCAAAAGCTGGAAGGTAACAACCTTCTTTTTCCTCAAACTGGGGATGGTCTAGGACAGAAGATTGACCAAAAAAGCTTATTTTCATATTTCTATATCCATAGATTTTCTATTTTTCTAAGACACAGAAACCTCGTGCCCTGCTGAGAACCCAAAAATCACATTTAAATTCAGAATTTGCTCCAATTTAACACACTCAGCACCATCCACTCTGCGTATTCCCTGCTGTCCAGCACCAGGAAAAAGGAGATAAAATGTGCTAAAAGTGTTTTCATCCCAGTGAAAACCACATTCCAACCCCAAACCTTTCATCCTGCAGACAACAAAAAGGAACAAAAAGAGGTGTTTTACCAGCATAATTCCTGCCCTGGTGACCAACTGGGAATATCCAGGGTGGGATTCACCAACCTGAGCTGTTCAGTCCTTTTATAATCCCTGAGGATTGAACTGCACAGAGCAGCTGGAATTCATTCCATCCTCATCCCACCTCCTGAAATCAATTGGATCAACTCTGGGTTTATTTTTTTCCCCCACCTTCTTTTTTTTGCACTAATTAGCCCATTTTCCACCCAAAATCTCTCATTTAAACTCCTTAACCAACAAAAAGGAACAAAAATAGGTGTTTTTCCCTGTATAATTCCTGCCCTGGTGACCAACTGGGAATATCCAGGATGGGATTTGCCAATCTGAGCTGTTCAGTCCTCTTACAATCCCTGAGGATTGAACTGCACAGAGCAGCTGGAATTCATTCCATGCTCAAACACCTCCTGAAATCAATTGGATCAGCTCTGGGGCTTTTTTCCCCCCCATCCCTTTTTTTACATTAATTGGCCACACTTGGAGCCCTGAGGGGATTTGGGGAGTTCTGGGAGCAAGAGAAGCCCCCGAGGGAAATCAGATCCAGTGTCACCCCCAGGGACACCTCCCAGATGCAGGGTTTGGAAGGAAGAGGTCGAGGTTATCGTGGCCCTGCAGGATTTAATCCCTCTAAAAGCACTGCCAGGAAATCCCTTTCCAAACGAGCCTTCCCGACATTTCTTCTGCGTAAACTCCTGCCGTGAATTTCTTGGAATCCAGTTATCCCAGGGATAAATGTTCTCTCCAGGGGTTCAGGGCAGCACACAGGTGAACTCAGGACAGTTTGTCCTCCCCTCCTGCTCCCCTGGACCAGGTGCAGCTGGAAGGGCTGGAAACTCCTCCCTGGGCTCCCCAGTTTTGGGATCAAACCCCCTCTGCTCCTCTTTCTCTGTGTTTATCCCCCCTCAGCTTCCCTGGGCTGTTTTCTGCCAGAAAAATAAAACTCCTCGTGGGGAAGAGATCCAGGAATGTTGTTTTTATCGCTCTCCTTGCTCAGAGACAGCCAAGCAGGGAAGGGGGACACAACAACATTATATCCAGAGGCAGGTCAATCAGTTTTGGTTCATTTTTCCCCTCCCTTTCCCATATTTTTTTCCCCTTTTCCCTTTCCTTTGCCCCCACAGGAGGCCAGGGGTGGGCTGATGTTCTCTGGGATCTCCCAGCCACTGAAGCAAACCCCAAATCTCCCAAATCAGCCTTGTTTCTGGGGCTCATTTTCCCAAATAACACCGTCCTTTTTCTGTGAGCCTTCCCTGGCAGCTGCTCCAAAAGCAGCTCCAGGCCCAGCAGATTCCTTGGAGAGCATCAGGAAGGCCCAAGGCAAGGGAGGGCTGGTGAACACCTTGCAGGAGAGCGGGAATCACTGGTGGGAAGTGGGAAAGGGGGTGCAGGAAGGAGGGGGCTCAGGAGAAAAAGGAAATAGGAAAATATTACAATTCCAGAACGGTTTGGGTTGGAAGGGACATTAAAGATTGTCCATGGGCAGGGACACCTCCCACTAGCCCAGGGTGCTCCAACCTGGCCTTGGGCACTTCCAGGGCTGCTGGATTGGGATTGAAACCCCAACCCAAGCGATTTAAGGTCCTAAACCAAGTTCCTTTTCTGCACCAGACTCTGCAGTTGAGCACCAGGGCCAGAAATCAGAGTTTCACTCCAGCCCTGCTGAGGGAACATCCCCTCCCTGAGCTCTGGAAGGGCTGGGATGGGGGGCAGAATGAAGAGATTAAGGGATTAACCTAATCAAGAACCTAAAGGGGTCCTACAAGAAGGCTGGAGGGGACATTTTAGGAGGACATCAAGTGGTAGGACAAGGGGGAA
>NW_016690353.1:1877919-1901419 GCF_001604755.1 Lepidothrix coronata | reverse complement strand
GTGGGAGGTGTCCCTGCCCATGGCAGGGGGTGGGACTGGGTGAGCTTTGAGGTCCCTCCCAACCCAAAGGATTTTAGGATTCCATGATCCCGTAAGTCCGATCTAACATGAGACCTGCAGCTGCCACGCTCTGATCTGGGATCAGAGCACCAGGCTGGGCTCAACACAAGCCAGTGCTGATGCCAGGCTTGCAGCCAAGGCTGGCACAGCTCAATAACACCCTCTGGAGCTGCTGGAGCCTCAGCAGAGGAGCCAGAGCAGGGTCAGTCGGGAGCTCCCGGCGACTGGAATTGCTCAGAGGCAGGAGAAGATCCAGGATGGAGGTGTTTGGGAGCATGAGGCATTGCATGAGATTGGTCAACAGTGAGGTGGCCAAGTGGGATGGTGCAGGATTGAGATCCTGACCCCTGTTTTTTGGGAATGAGTTGCCTTCCTTCAGGTTGTTGGGGGGTTGGGGTTGATATTCCGTTGGTCTCTGTTTTCCTGCACTCCTGTAAGTGATGGTTTGTGCAAGCCCTGCCTCTCCTGACCCTCCCTGCTGGTTCCCTCAGGTCCAGATGGGCCCTGGCAAGGCTGGAAGGAGCAGGGTTTGTTCTGTGCTGGCCTGGACGAGCTGTTCCCTGGGCAATCCCTGTTCCTGGCTCTGCTGCCAGTCCTGGAGCACGGCAGGGTCTGTCCAACCTCAGCTCCTCTGGTGATTAACTGTGCCCTGGGCCTGTTGCACTGCACAGGTTTGCTTGGGATTTGCTGGATTTGCATCCTTTGCTTTTCCATTTTAGGGCCTTTGCAGCCCCTCGGGGCTCCCTGGCAGGGGAAACCCCGGGCTGGGCTCACAAGGGCATCGTGACCCCACCACTCGACTCTGGAAGCTGAAACTTCCCCCCAAAACACATCCCTCACTCCCTGAAAGCTGCTCTGAACTCGTGTTTGGACTGGGAGGACCCAGAACCCCGTGTTTCAGTGCTGCCTTAAAGCCTCTCCCTCGTGGAGAGGCAGAGCAGAGTAAACACAGATAAATAATGTTTACTCCCCTCCAATTTGGGCAATGCTGGATTTTCTCAGTGCTCAGATAATCGAATTCCCCTTCCTTAATTCACTGCTACCTCTGTGCTCGTTGCCTCTGTCTGCCTGCAGTGCCTTGGCACGAAAACAGACGAAAACACCACCAAAAAAAAAAGTCCTTTGGGGGCAATTTGTTTTGGAAAGAGGAGCTGGAGAGGGGGGGAGAGCAGGGAGTGAAACTCATCCTGCCCTCAGGGGTTTCACTGAACTGAACAGACAGTATTTCAACCATTGTGGGGGGGGGGGGGAAAGAGGTTGGAAATCTAATTCCTTTCAGGTTAATGCTGGAAAGGTTTAAAAATAAATAAAGCTGAAGTGCCAGTTGGCCCAGCTGGAGATCCAGGAGGGAAGCAGTGCCAGGAGCTGCTCTCCAGGGCCACAGAACTGGGCTTTGCTCAGGACACCGGGGTGGGGAAGGGCATGAGGGGCAGGAAGGTCCTTTCCTAGCAGGAGACCCGAGCTGGTGGCCCAGGGCGGATCCAGGCTTGGGAAAGGAGCTTGGAAGCCCCTCCTGCTGCTGGGGCTGCAGCTCCCCCGGGACTGGAGGGACCCTGGGGTGCCCCAGGAGGGACAGGCACCCAATGCTGTCTCCCCCTGGCAAATCTGGGCTGCAGAGATGTGGAAATGACGGCAGGAATTGGGGTTTTGGGGTGCTGAGCAGAGCTCTCTGCATGACTGTCCTGCCCTCCCAGTGTGTCCCTCACCCTGTGTGACTGTCCTGCCCTCCCATCGTGTCCCTCACCCTGTGTGACTGTCCTGCCCTCCCAGCGTGTCCCTCACCCCACCAGCCCCAGTGCTGGAGGGAATCAACCTCAGGAGGGGTCTCACTCCTTCTAAAAACTGGGCTCCTGAACCCCAGACCGGGACAAACAACTCCTGAGAGTGCGAGGACAGAAGGGTGAAATGAGGAGGCTCGGGATGAAGGAGAGGAGTTGAAGAAGAAGAGGGAAGAAGAAGAAGCTGGATCCTGAGCAAGGAGGACTCTGGCCACGGGCTGGGGAAGCACTGAGAGGTCGCTGCACGAGCTGCTCTGCCTCCTGCCTGCTTTTCCCAGCTTTCCAGAGGGTAAATGAAGTGCGTGGGTTTGCCTTAATCCCTTGGGCCCTCTTCCCAAAGCAGCCCCAGGACAGCAGGATGGCTTTTGGGATCGGGGACCCTCCTCTGCAGCTGCAGAGGGATCGACCCCCAGGGGCTGTGCCAGCCCTTCCCACAGCTCTTCCTCCTGCCCTCACACCCCATGGAATCGTGGAATCCTTCAGGCTGGAAAACACCCTCAGGATCCTCGAGTCCGACCTTCAACCCAACCCCGCCGTGTGCACCTTTAAACCACGGCCTAAAGTGCCACATCCACGTGTTTTTGGAGCCCTTCCAGGGATGGGGACTCCACCCCTGCCCTGGGCAGCTGTGCCAGGGCTGGACAGCCCTTTCCATGCAGGAATTTTTCCTCATATCCGACCTGACCCTCCCCTGTCACAGCTTGAGGCCGTTCCCTCTCGCGCTGTCACTTCCTTTCTCCTCCAAGGGCTGATCCAAGGAATTTTGCTGGAAGACCTGGGAGATGCTCAGGAGGATCACCTGAGTGCAGCCCCTGCATTCCAGGGCCTGGAATGTCTCCGGGAAAGCCCGCTTGGATTGTGTGACAGACACACTTGGACGGAGCAACCCAAGGAATGGATTTTCCTCCTTTCCTCCCGGGAACATCCAGCTCCTCCCTTGCACCTCCCAACCCCAAATCCCTCTCTCAGTGTCCTCTCCTGCTCCTCAAAGCTTTAGGCAGTGATTCGTTTTTTATTTTTTTTTGTATATATATATATATATTTTTTTTTTCAAGCCTTTCTAGGAATTTCCAGGGAATTTGGAGTTCAGCCTTTTCCTCACGTCCTCAGAATGAGCCTCACACGAGCCAGATGTTTGCAGTCACCGGGCCAAGGATGCAGCAGAGCTTCCTTAATGCTCCCTGACACGTATTCCCATGTTTTCCTCCATGGAAAACGCCAATAATAAGCACAAGAGAAACATCTCTATTAAACCCTGAGATCAGAGCTCTAGAAAAACAAGCACAGCAGAAAGATCTCTATTAAATCCTGAGAGCAGAGCTCTAGAAAATCAGGATTTTTGACTTTAATTCCTCAATAAAAGAGCAGGGGGGGGTTATAAAGCAGATTATTCCCGGTGGGAATGTGCTTGGGAGGATGACACCAACAGCCTTTCCCAGCTCTCCAAATTCCCAGAAATGGGATTTTCTTGCTTGGCTGAAACCAGGTCGATACCATTAATGAAAGATTCCCAGTGGAGTGTTTAATTGAGAGGTATTTTAAGACAGCAATTAAAGGAAATATCTATGAAACAACAGAATTAATTACCTATTACTGAGTAGTAATTACAGCAAACCCCATTCTGGTGATTTTGGTCCCTGAATACCAATAATTAGAGCCCACTGTCACACCTCAGCAGGCTTTGGGTGCTCAAAAATAGCCATAATTAGACAAAAGACAGATTCATCTGTAGAAATAACGAGTTCTGTATCATTTTCCCAACCCCACACGTCCAAATATCTTTGTTTTGCTTTCGAACCGAGCCAAACCAAGCTTTTCCTCTAGTCATTAAAATTAAAATACAACATCATTGAATTCCCACCAGGTGCAGCTGGAGAGGGAAAAGCTGAGTCTTCCCATTATTTGCCACGAAAGGGAGAAGAATCCCAGTTTTTCTGAGCGGGGCAGAGGAGACCCAATCAGATATTCCCAATAAATCACCCTTGGTTTCCCTGGAAAGACACATGGATGGGCCTGGTGTCGGGTTTGGCTCTCCAGCCTTTCCAAAGGCACAGCCAAGGCTGGGCCGGGATTGGGGTTTCAGGAGAAAGGTTTTGGAGTTTTAGGTTCCCTCCAACCCAAACCATCCCGGAATTCTGGAATTCCGTGCTCTAGGGACAACTTGACTCACTGGCCTTGGTTTCCTCTAAAGATCCCACACTGAGGCCATTCCCACTTCGTCATCCGGAGCCCTTTCCATCCCACCTGCCCTCGCACTCCTGCAATATTCCCACCTGGGAAGTCCTCAGAGCTCCAAGGAGCTGCGGGAACATTAAATCCCCTTCCAGGGGGTCGGGGTGGGGGCTCTGCTTGCAGCAGGAACGAGAAATCAGCCCAAATTTCCACCTCCCCTCTGGCAAATCCTCAGCCTTTCTGCTCAAAGGCTCCACTGGATTTCCAAATTTCCAAGGCAGCTGCTCCAGGCTAGGCTGGGATTGATTCCCCTTTTTTTCCCGTTTTTTTTTTCCCAATGATTTTTCTGCTTGTTTTTGTTATTTGGTTAGTTTTTCCTGTTTGTTTTTGTTTGATTTTTTTTGTGGGTTTTTTTGTTTGTTTTTGTTTGTTTGTTTGTTTCTCCCATTTTTTGTGTGGCTTTTTGTTTGTTTGTTTTTTCCATTTTTGGTTTGTTTTTTTTGTTATTTTGTTTGTTTGTTTTTGTTTTCTTTGGGCTTTTTTTTTCATTTTTGGTTTGTTATTTTTTGTTCATTTTTCGGTTTTATTTTTTGTGGTTTTTTTCTTTTTTTTGTTTGTTTTTGTTTTTTGTTGTTTTCTTCTTTTTTTTGTTGTTGTTGTTTTGTTTGTTTGTTTGTTTGTTCTTTGGTTTTTTTTGTGGTGTTTTTTCTTTTTCTATTTTCGCTTTGGTTTTTTTTTGTTTGGTTGGTTTTTGGGCATTTTTTTTGTGCGATTTTTTTCTTGTTTGCTTGGTTTTTTTTAACATATTCCTTTTTATTTTTTTTTTCTCCTTCCAAAGCATCAACTGTTCACCTTAGCCAGGCTGCTGAGCCCTGGCTGGGGACCAACACCCCGTGGCCTCACGTAGCCCAGGAATTTCGGGAGAGAGAGGCAAAGTCTTGGCAGGGATTCTTTCCCTGCTGCATCTCGGAGCCCTGGGACACCACAGGGCCTCCAGGTCAACGTGACCTGCTCCTTTCCCTCCCAGTGCCAGACATCCAGATGCATCCAGCCTCCCAGTCCAGCAATTCCCTTCTCCAGAGGCACGTGGGGTCGGAGCAGAGCCCCAGCCCCGAGCTCCTTCTCCCCCACCTGGAGAAATCCAGCTGGAAGCAAAACTCATCCTTCCCATCTTTGATGTCTTGGGGGTGCTCCTGGGATATTCCTGCAGCAAATGGTCCATCCCACATCCCAGTGGGCATTTGGGATCTCCTGGTGCCAGGTCACGGCTGCCAGTGGGATTGGGAGCGTGGGGAGACGAGGAATTCTGTGCCAAGGCCGGGCAGGAACGGGCTGGGTGCCACATCCCCCTCTGCTCCACGGGCCAGCAGCCACAGCCCAAAGGTCAGAAAGCTCCAAGAGCTCCGAGTGGGAATATCTGTTCCCTGTGGGACATGTGGGTCATGTCCCCGGGACTGAAGGGACAGCAGGGACAGATGCCAGCCTGGATTTGGGCAGGGAAATGGTCCCTCAGTGGGGGGAGCTGCCCTGGGAGAGGGGGTGAGGCTGCTGGGATTGCTCTGTGCCCACAGATGCCCATCAGTGGGCTGAACATCACCCAAATTTAGGGGGCAGGGCAGGAAAAGAAGCGTTTTCCGAGTGGGAAAAGCTGATCCCCCCCAAAGCCCAGGCTGGGCATTGTCCAACATCCCGGCACTGCTGCAAACACGGGAAGGATCCGGGGATGTGGGTCCAGGGCAGAGGGTTCTTCCAGTCAAAGGGGAGAGAATCACAGGCAGGAAAGAAGCTGGATCTGCCTGGGGGAATCCGAGTGTCCTGTTCTACCAGCATGGAATGGGTTGGGCTGGAAGGGACCTTAGGGATCATCTCATTCCCACCCCCTGCCATGGGCAGGGACACCTTCCACTAGCCCAGGATGCTCCAACCTGCCCTTGGACACTTCCAGGGATCCAGGGGCAGCCACAGCTTCTCTGGGAAATCCATTCCAGTCCCTCCTCACCCTCCCAGCCAGGAATTCCTTCCCAATATCCCATCTAAATTTATCCTCTTTCAGCTTAAATCCATTTTTCTGGAAGCCCAGCTGGGAAATTCCTTCTCCTTCCCCCCCATTTTTCTGGAAGCCCAGCTGGGAAATTCCTCCTTCCCCCCATTTTTCTGGAAACCCAGCTGCTCGCCCGGGATTTTTGGATATTCAGCCAACTCCTTAGAGCGTTTTCCATGGAAAAGCACCTGCTGGAGAAGGCAGGGAAGGGCTGATCCTGCTCCCTGTGACTCCGAGAGCGGGAAGCACAGGCAGCAGAATTCCCCTGGGACATTCCAGGCCCTCTGGGCCTGTGCCAGAGGATGTTGCTGGATCCTGGAGAGCAGCCCCGGAGCACTCGGCTTTCCAGGAAAACCAGCATTCCCAGCCCTCTCTGCCCACTGTATTCCCTGAGAACACTCACAGCAAAATCCCTGCAAAACAAGGGAGTTTCCAGAAGGAAAAACCCCCAAACCAACCCAGACGCCCGTTTTTATTTTATATTATTATAAATAATATCTTTATAAATTTTATATAAATAATATCTTTTATATTATTCAGAAATAATAAAAAATAAGATTATTTTACTATAAAATGATGAGAAAAATAAAATGCGAATAAAATTGTGACATTATTCGTAAAGAATATAAATTTAAAATTATAATGTCAAATTATCATAAATAATAAAATAAAAATAAATTTATGTTATTTATAAATTATATAAAATGATATAATTATACTAAATAATAAAATAAGATGAAAATGATAAGATTGTTTATAAATAATAGAAATTAATAAAATTATAATATAAAATTATACGAAATAATAAAATAAAATAAAACGATGGGATTATTTATAAAGAATAGAAATTTAAAATTGTAATATAAAATTATACTAAATAATAAAATAAAATGAAAATGATAGGATTATTTATAAAGAATAGAAATTTAAAATTGTAGTATAAAATTATACTAAATAATAAAATAAAATGAGAATGATAGTATCATTTATAAAGAATAGAAATTTAAAATTGTAATATAAAATGATACTAAATAGTAAAATAAAAATACAGATATATATTATTTATAAAGAATAAAAATTTGAAAATTATAACATACATTTATAATAAATAATAAAATAAAAATAAAATTATAATTCTATTTATAAAGAATAGAAATGAATAATATTAGAATATAAAATTATAATGAGTAATAAAATGTAAATTCCCAGCCTGGCTGTGGCTCTTGGTTTCCACCCCTCTCTTGGAACAACAAATTCCTCGCCCTGCTCAATCCCTGAAGGTTTCCCCACGTCTCGCTTTGTCTCCCTGTTGAGTTTCCTTGGAAAATCCCCCGGATCTTTTCCTGTGAGGCCCAAGGTGGTGTCTCTGGGCACCTTTCCCTCCCGGGGGGTGTGTTCCCTGCAGGTTGGGATGCCTTGGCTCCTTCCAGCACCCAGGAATTGCTGGCAGTGGACAGAGCTGCTCCAGACCAACCACAAACAGAGGGAAAACCAAGCTTGGACAGATTTCCATGAAAAGCATGGGGAAAAAAAAGCAGTGGGCTAAGGTGGATTGTCAGAAGAAATCCCCCCCCTTGCTGCTTAATCAGAGAATTCCAGCATGGTTTGGCTCGGAAGGGACTTCAAGGGCCATCCAGTTCCAACCCTCCTGCCACAGGTTGCTTGTCCAGCCTTGCCTTGAACTATTCCAGGGATTTAAACCCCAACAGGGCAAATAGGATGGATTTCCATGAGCCAAATTCCCACGTCAAGTAATCCCAGGTGTAAATCCCACAGGGGACGTGAGCTGGGACAGCACAAGAAGGAAAAGGTGAAGGGTTGGGAGAAGGTTTCCAAAAAGGGTTTAAAGGATTTGGGAAACAAGGCAGGGGCAGAAGTTTGGATTTGAGGAAAGCTCTGGGTGCTGGTTGGACCTGATGATCCCAGAGGTCCTTTCCAACCTTAAGGATTCTGGGATTCCTCCTCCTCACCCCGGGGAGCACCTTGGCATGGGGCAGGAGGAGGAAACAAAGGCTGCTGTGACAAGGAAAACGCAACAGGCACCCGGTGGGATAGCACAGGAAAAGGAAGGGAGATATTCCCACTCATAGGAATTGCTGGGATATTCCAGGGATCCACACCAGGTGATTTGGACCTTGAGCTCTGCACTCCCTGTGAAGCCAAGGATTGATCAACTTTAATTTAAGGTGAACCTTTACGTACCTCATGGCCCTTGACAGCACAAGCAAGATCTCCTTTATCCCTAAGGAAAAGATCCCTACGCTGTGGAATCCACAAAATTCCTGTGCTGGGGATTTCTCCTATTTTTTGCATCCTCACTCCCTTTTCCACCCAAAAATGTGAAAAACAATGTTAACACTGGCACCTTCTCTCCCACCCAGCAGCAACTCTGAGCACTAAAGTGACTTTAGAAAGAGATTCCCAAGGGAAAATCCAACCTCAAGGATGCCAAAGGATTATGGCCTTCCTGGGAGCTGCAAATTCATAGGGAATCACTGGCTTGGATTTAGGGAAAATGCTTTGATACACACACAGACACACTCAGGAATTGTTGCCAGGAGTCCTTGCTTTTCCTCTCCTGGTGGGAATGTGATTTTAGGCCTGAAGGGAAAAAATAGACCTAAATTTTAATGAATTTTAAATAAATTTTAAGCTGAAATTTTTGCTCTTTACGAAGGGAGAGAAAAAAAAGAAAAAAGAAAAAAAGAAAAAAAAGGAAAAAAAGAAGAAAAAAGAAAAAAGAAAAAAAGAAAAAAAAAAAGGAAAAAAAGTAAAAAAGAGATTTGGGGTTTTTTTCCCTATTAAAAAAACTTTCCAGTGAAAATTCCCATTTCATCCAGAAGTTGTTTTTCCATTGGGAATTCAAAATTGCTGAGGGAAATGTTCTGCCCAGCTGCTGCACTGCAACCTGCCACTGCAACAATTTTAATTTTAATGAGTGGTGTTTGCAATTTTAATTAGTGGCTGTGTTAATTCTGGAAGTCTGGGAGCTGATCATTCCAACCTCCCGCGGGATCCCGGTTCCCTCCTCTGCTTCTGTGCCTCCCTGGGCTTCGGGAATCTCCTGAGATCTTCCAACCCTTTTCACCAGGGTGACCAAAGATGGTCTTTGATGGACATTCCCCTGAAGGAACCCACCAGGGGACGAGGAAGTTGCTTTTCCTTCTCCCTTTCCAGCTGGCAGAGCTTTGGGAATGGAGGCAGGGAGGTGACACCAGTGCTGGCACTTCACTGCTGCCCTTGGCCATTCCCAAGGATCCAGGACAGTTGGATCCTGGTGGCACCTCACAGCCCGGAGCTCAAAGGTGGCTGAGCTGGATTTGATAGGATTCCATGGATACGTGCTCGGGATAATTTAGAAGAACCATGGAATGGTTGGGGTTGGAAGGATCTTCAAGATCAAGATTCAGTTCCAACCCCCCTGGACACCTTCCACTATCCCAGGTTGCTCCAACCTGGCCTTGGACACTTCCAGGGATGGGGCAGCCACAGCTTCTCTGGGAATTCCATCCCAGTCCCTCCTCACCCTCCTTGCCAAAAATTCCTTCCCAATATCCTATCTAACCCTTTACTTTATCCATGGGAAGCCATTCCCTGTGTCCTGTCCCTCCAGGCCCTTGTCCAAGGTCTCTCTCCATCTTTTCTGTGGCTCCTTCAGGTCCTGGAAGGCCACAGTCAGTTCCCCCCGAGGCTTCTCTTCTCCAGGCTGAACAATCCCAATTTTTCCAGCCTTTCCTCCCAGCAGAGCTGCCCCATCCCCCTGATCCCCCTCAGGAGGGGACGTGATGTGATCCCACACTTGGGAAAAAGGGGTTGGACCAAATCAGAGGGAAAAATTCAAATGAAGAGGGGAATCAGCATGAGGAACAATCCAGGATTTTCCCAGGGGGAGACTGGAAATGCAAATCAATCCAGCTGAAAGGCCCAGTGCCCTGCTCAACTGGGCAGCACTGGATATCCCAGGACACTGGGAATTCCAGGGGGTGATTTTTCTTCGGAACAGTTGACTTTAAAGTGCCTGAGATCAGGGTTAGACGGGATATTGGGAAGGAATTCTTGGCTGTGAGGGTGGGGAGGGACTGGAATGGATTTCCCAGAGAAGCTGTGGCTGCCCCTGGATCCCTGGAAGTGTCCAAGGCCATGTTGGAGCAACCTGGGCTGGTGGGAGGTGTCCCTGCCCATGGAGAAAAAAACCCCAAATTCCTTTTTTTCTTTCCTTTTCTCTCCTATTTTTGTTTTCCTTTTTATTTTTTACTCTCCCCACAGAGAACAGTCCAAAAAGGGTTTTTTTTCCTCTCCAGCTTCATCCAGGACCAAATAAAAACACCGAGCAAAAAACTCGTAACAAAAACTAAATCAAAGCAAAATTTTAAGGGGGAGGGAGGGGAGGTGAAACCTCTAATTTCCTGAGCAGAAAATTCGGGAATTGCTGCAGTTTTAGCTCAGTGGCAGGGATGGAGTCTCCTCCTCTTCCTCAGTGCTCTTGTTTTCCAAGTTGGAATATTAATTGTGGGGATTCCCCATTCCAGGGGCACCTGGAGCTCCTCAGTGTGTCTCACAAAAAGGGGCCAGTTTTTCACTGAAGGAGCATTCAAATCCCAGGGATTCCCAGGATTTACCCATTCCAGGGCAGTCCCAGCCTATTTTAAACCTCTATTTTAGGCCTCTTCACCTCCACTGCTCTTGACTGGAAGGATGTTCAGGAACTTTGTCCATTCTTTGGGAATCTCCTCTCTAATTTCCAGCCTTCCTGCTCGTTCTGCTGGTTAGTCCTGGTGTAGTGTAATAACGATCCAGGGATCAATATCCCAGATTTTGGCAGCACTGCCTGCATCCCTCCTGCTTGGAAAACGTCTCAGAGGAATCTTGGCTCTCCTGAGCATGTCTGTGATTTTTGATTAATTTTTATTATTATTATTATTATTATTATTCTTTTTATTGAGATTCTGAGGCAAAGGCAGAGCTCTTCTGAAAGCCGGATCTTCCAGATGCCTTAAAAAAATCAGAATAAATTCCCCTGGATATCCTGGCCTAAAAATAATCCACCAAAAAGTGCCTTTGGGAGTGCAAACCCCTCAGAGCAGGGGGGGATAAGTTCATCCCTGTGTGCTTGTACACTGATTATTCCCCTCTGTTCCTCTCCCACTTGTCTTCACAGTTGTTGCCGTGCTTTGGAATGATATTTATATATATATATATATATATAAAAAAATCTATCAGACAAGTATAAATTGCCAAAAGCCTTTTTAAAAATAACATTTCGAGAGGGTTTGGCCCTGACTCAGTGCAGATGTCTCCACTGGAAGCAGCCACCTCGGGCTCTGCTCAGAGCCAGCTTAAAATAGATGGGATTTGGGTTGGAATTATTGCTGGGGAACCCCCCTGGAGCAGGAACTGCCTTGTGTCTGTCTGCCTTCATCCCAAATATTCCTGGGATGGGGCAGCAGCGGGATGAGCCCCACCCCTGATGTGCTGCTGGAGGTGAAGAGGGTTTAATATCAACTAAAGGAGGTTTCATGCTGCATAAATGCTAAAGTATTTTCAAGTTAAAACCAGTTGAAAAGTCGAAAACACCAAATAAAGTTGAAAATGCCGTAATGCCAAACCTTAAAATACTAAAAAAAATACTGAGTTCGAGTTTAAAATGCTAAAATAAATCCAAAACTACTCAATAAATGCTAAAAGAGGGTTTAATAGCAAGGAGAAGGGCAGGCCCTGGCAGTGCTCGGGTTGTCAGGCCGTGGTTGCAGAGCCAGGGGTGATTTATCTCCTCCTCACACGTAAACAGGGCCCATGAATCATTCCTTACAAGTGCCTGTTTTCCCGGGAGCTCCAAAGGGCTCGTGGGCCATGAGCTCACAGGGAGTGGCTCCTGTCCCTTGTCCCCAGCACCGAGGTGGGGGAGCTGCTGCCCTTCCCCCTGCACCTCTGCACCCTCCTCTGCTGTCCCAAAGCCCACCCCAATCCCTTCCTTCTCCTCCGTTAGCTCGGATTTCTCCGGTCAGAGCTGCTCTGAGCCGGCACAGACGTTCCAGATCAGCCTCCTCGAGCGTTCCAAGAGTTTTCCTTCCTTTCCTTTGCTTTCCCTGCCTGAGCCAGAGCTCCGTGGTGGGGAAGAGCTGGGCTGAGAGCTCACATCACCTGGCTGGGCTGGGATTCAGTCAGCAAATGTGCAGATGACACCAAGCTGGGGGGGAGTGTCCATCAGCTGGAGGGCAGGAGGGCTCTGCAGAGGGACCTGGCCAGGCTGGATCCATGGGCTGATTCCAAGGGGATGAGGTTCAAGCAGGCCAAGGGCCGGGTCCTGCCCTTTGGCCACAACAACCCCCGGCAGCTCCAGGCTGGGCCAGAGGGGCTGGAGAGCAGCCAGGCAGGAAGGGAGCTGGGAGTGGGGATGGACAGGGAGCTGAACAGGAGCCAGAGGGTGCCCAGGGGGACAAGAGGGCCAATGGATCCTGGCCTGGCTCAGGAACAGGGTGGCCAACAGGGCCAGGGAAGTGATTCTGCCCCTGGACTCAGCACTGGGGAGGCCACCCCTGGAGTGCTGTGTCCAGTTCTGGGCCCTCAGCTCAGGAAGGACATGGAGGGGCTGGAGCAGGTCCAGGGAAGAGCAACGAGGCTGGGGAAGGGACTGGAGCACAAGTGCTGCGAGGAGAGGCTGAGGGAGCTGGGGGGGCTCAGCCTGGAGAAGAGGAGGCTCAGGGGAGACCTCCTCACTCTCTGCAACTCCCTGACAGGAGGGGGGAGCCAGGGGGGGTTGGTCTCTTTTCCCAGGCAACCATCAGCAAGACAAGAGGGCTCGGTCTTCAGCTGTGCCAGGGGAGGGTTAGGTTGGACATTAGAAAGAATTTCTTTGCAGAGAGGGTGCTCAGCCATTGGAATGGGCTGCCCAGGGAAGTGGGGGATTCTCCATCCCTGGAGGTTTTTAAGATGAGACTGGATGTGGCATCAGTGCCATGGGCTGGGAACCACGGCGGGGTTGGATCAAGGGTTGGACTGGATGATCTCAGAGGTCCCTTCCAACTCAGATGATTCTATGATTCTGTGATTCCTTTCTCCTGCTGTCTTCCCTGTGCAAAACCCGCTTTTCCAACTCCTAAGCTCTCCTGGAAATGATGGAGACCCTCCCACTGGAGACCCCATTCCCTGCCCCGGGAGAAACAAGGTGTCGGTGTCTCCGTCGCGGCCAAAAGTCGCCGCTGCACTTGATTTTCTCAGCACGTCCAAAGGCAGGGGGTTAGTTAAAAAAACCCACTAAAAATATCTCCCTGTGTTTAACCATCCCACTTCTCTGTGGGTGAAAGCTTTTCCCGAAATTCCCTTTGGATTCCCAACCGAGTCAACACCAACCAACGAACCCGGGAAACGACGGGTGAGTTTTTGTCCGTGTGAAAAAGCAGCTCCTTCGTGGGGTGAGGTTGGGGAGGGGCACACAGGGCCTGCCACGTCCTGCTTTGGATGTGTCAGCAAGGAGCAGAGGGGAAAAATTTCCATTGGAACCCTGAGGATGTCGGAGAGCGGCGAGAGGGTGCAGGGATGTCCCATCCCTGGAAGTGTCCAAGGCCAGGTTGGAGCAACCTGGGATAACGGAAGGTGTCCCTGCCCCTGTCAGGAGGTGGGACTGGATGAGATTTAAGGCCCTTCCAACCCATTCCTGGAATTCTGGGATCATGAGGACATGGAAACCATGCTGTGAAAGGAAACCTGAGCCAGGCGGGTCCAACCTGCATTTATCCTCTGCAGGTGAACTGGGAGTTTTGGGCAGAAGATGAGGAAAGGGAAACTTAGAAATCAGAGGTGAAAGGAATCATTTTTTTCTGGCTCTGAAAATCCTCCATCTCTGCCATGAGGGGACATTCTTAATTGTGACTACTCTTAGTTGTGACTACTCTTAATTGTGACTATTTTTAATTGTGACTGCTCTTGATTGGGACTTTTGACCACATCTGTAAAGGTGCTCCAGGAGCTCTGGGTTTACAATTGAACTGAAAAAGGCCATTCCTCAATTTTTGTTTTTTTGGAAACAAGGCGCTTCCAACTTGTCACCACCAGCCTGAGGCCTCGTTGTCTCTGGGCTGGGAACTCTGCAGGGTCCATACACAAGGTGGGATCCTTTGATCCCAGCTCTCAGCTGCTCCCTGGATTATTTGGCACTTCAGGCCTGACTGTCTCAGCACTGACACCAAAGCTGTGGCCATGTGGACCTGCTGAGCTTCCAGGGACCTGCTGAGCTTCCAGGGACCTGCTGAGCTTCCCTGGTGGTTGCTCAGCTTGGGTTCATCCCACCTTTCTCCAGACACCTCAGAGACACCGTGACATCAGTTGGTGTCCCCAGGCTGATTCCATGGATGGAAGGAGAGCCCTTCCAGCAGCTCCTGCTCCTCCTGAGATCTAGAGGTGTCCCCCAACCCATTGGTCACACACTGACCCCTGACAGAATCATCTCAGGCACAGCTGGAGTTGGATTGGTTGTCACACATCAGGGAATCATGGAATGGTTTGGATTGGGAGGGACCTTAAGGATCGTCCACTACTTCCACCCCCTGCCGTGGGCAGGGACACCTTCCACCATCCCAGGTTGCTCCAACCTGGTCTTGAACTCTTCCAGGGATGGAGCAGCCACAGCTTCTCTGGGCAACCTGTGCCAGGGCTTCACAGGGAAGAATTTCTTCCCAAAATCCCATCTAAATCCACCCTCCTTCAGCTTAAAACCCAGGGGGAAAAGGGCCATTTGTGCCTCCCATTTCCAGGGCTGATTTGGAGTCACCCAAACCCGAGCAAGTCTAGGGCTCCTCCAAAACCACACCATCACCCACTTGCATCTTCTCCTTGTGCTTCTCATCCCCGAGCTGGGAAAAGCAGGGCTGCTTTTCCTCCCGGTCCTTCAGGCTATTTGGCAGTGGAATGACACAAATTCTCCCACCATCTCCAGCCCCACAGCAAATGGACCCAGACTTTGGGGTGGTGGAAATCCAACCCCCCCGCTGACGTCAGCTGGGGAAGGATCCCTTACTGGGAGACCTGCTGAGAATCCCAGCGCTCTCCCAGCCACAATACAGGATTTGTGTCCAGGAATATCCGGGCAGATACGGCTATCAGCACGTGCAGAGCTCGGATTACAGGTTCCCCCAGTCAGGAATGCTCCGAGGAGCACCGGGAATGTCGGCACACACCCAGCCCCGTGACTCTGGGATGATGAATATCCATCTGTCTGCGCCTTAAATTTAGCACAGGGCACAGACTGCCCTGAAAAAAAGCCCGTTGGATGCCTCCTGAAAAAAGAGACACCTCATCTTGGCCGGGAGAAACGTGCTGGAATACCGGGGGTGAGGGGGGGGGAATTCTGTCTGGAGTTCAACAGGCTTTTGTATCCAGGAATAGCCCGTGCCAGCAGATCACTGAGTAAATACGCAGTGAATTCCAATTTATCTCCAACCTGGCATTTCAGGGCCTCTGGATGCCTCAGTGGTTCATAAAACTGAGTTTTAAATTTGAGCTTTCAAGGGCAGCAACCGGTTCAGTGTCTCTGCTCTTAACTCACAGGTGATTTTTACAGATTGCAGGCACTGGCTTTAAAACCTTGACTAAAAGTCGAATTTATTCAGTTTTCCAAAATATCCCAAGCTCCTTGAAGGTTATGGTTGCACAGGAAAATCACAGAAGCATAGAGTGGTTGGGGTTGGAGGGGACCTTAAAAGATGACCCATCTCCAACCCCCAAACACACCCATGTGCACACATGTGGACATGTAACCAAACCAAGCTTATTTCTTCAGAGGATTAGATTTTAAAAAAGCCTATTTTGGACAGTTTAGACACCCCTCATGATTCAGGTTTTATCCAGGAGTCAGAGATAAGAAAATAAAGGTGGATGGAGGAGAGGGAGGGATATCACACCACAGGGATTTTTGGGGGGTTTCTTCCCCGTCGTCTTAAAATGTCCCGGTTTTGATCACTTTGAGGGACAAAGACAGTCCTGGAAGGTGGGAACTGGGGTGCAAAGCTCCCAGCTGGGCTCAGCTGAGCCAGCCCTGTGTCTTCCCTGGGAAAACTGCCCAGCAGTGACGTGCTGGGATCACCCCATGGGACAGTCAGCCCTGCAGCCACGCTCCTGACTCCCAAAGCAGCTGCTCCCAGCGGGAAACGAGTCCCAGTTGGCAGGTCACGAGCAGGGAAAGAGGGGAAGGGGAAGGGGAGAAGGGGAAACGTGGCCTCTGCCATCTGGAAGGTTGGTCACTCCCAACACAAAGCCCTGCAACAGGAAACCCCTCTGTCAACACACTCCCGGCCCCAGACAGGAGCCAAATGTGCTCCGTGGGGAGGAGGCCAAACCTTGGGAAGCAGATGGAGGAGGGATGGAAGCAAAACGGGGCAGCTTCCGCTCCTGAGGCAGGACGGGGGGGATCCCAGCTCTCCAGGGATGGAGCAAAATGGAGCAGCTTCCACTCCAAGGCAGGACAGGAGGGATCTGAGCTCTCCAGGGCTGCGGGAGGTGCCTGGTGGATGCTGGCTTGGGATCTCCCTGCCTGAGAGAAGGATGGACACATCTCCTGCCCCACCTTCACCCCCTCCTCACCCCCCCTCAGGCACAAGCTGCTCCTTGTCAGTGGGAATTCCGATTCCCTTCAGGCACCGGGCCAGGAGGGCTTTGCTCCCCCACGCGGGATTCGATCCCTGCTGACGGATTTGGGCTCCTCTGGTGGGGTCATGGCCAGGAGAACACGGCTCCTGGTGGTCCCAGCCCATGTGGGTGGCATTCCCCATGCCAAGGAGCAGGTCCCCGCACTGTGGGAAACACTGAGACCCTTGGAACAACTTGAGATGACACAAACCCCCCGTCACACGGATGCTGTGGATGTGATGGGGGGAATCCAGGGCCCTGCTGGGCAGCACAAAGCTCAGGAGGGGAGAAAGAATGATCCAAAACCTCAAGGAACTGGGGAGGAACAGAATTTTCCTGAGGCAATCAGGTCTTTTGGCTTGTAATTAAACAAGACATCAAGATACAGGGTTTA
This sequence comes from Lepidothrix coronata, assembly GCF_001604755.1. Taxonomy (NCBI): domain Eukaryota; kingdom Metazoa; phylum Chordata; class Aves; order Passeriformes; family Pipridae; genus Lepidothrix; species Lepidothrix coronata. The sequence goes on along the minus strand of NW_016690353.1, from coordinate 1,884,354 downwards.
TGTTTCCTTCCCAAACCACTGTTGCCACAGCTCAGACTCCTCTCATCCGACTTCACCTCCCACAGCACCTAAATTAGGAGCAGAGCTGGGTGGCAGCCCTTGGCCACCACAGAAGGCAAGGGATGGGCTCTGGAGGGTGAGTCAGCCCATCCCAAGTCCTGACTCCTGTTGGAGGAGCCCACACTGGTCACTGGGAAAAGCTCAGCTGACTGGATCTTGACTTAGACTCGGGCACGAAAAGAGGAGCTGTGGCAGCCCCTGGATCCCTGGAAGTGTCCAAGGCCAGGTTGGAGCAACCTGGGGACAGTGGGAAGTGTCCCTGCCCATGAGATGATTTTGAATGTCTCTCCCAACCCAATCCATTCTGGGGTTCTTTGAGCCCCGAGGGTTTTCTCCCCACAGGTAGAGCTTTTAATCTTTGGGTTTTCTGCTGGTGTTTGGGTTCAAACTCCAGAGCTTTCGGAAAAACACGGGCAAACCCCTCCCCAGCCAGAGCCTGTGGGCACTGAGGGAGGGAAGCCAGCCTGGAGCTCATGAGCTCATGTCTTGCCTGGCTGAGGGAGGATCCTCAAGGACACACCGACTGGCATCCACCCACTTTGGGTTTGGCTTTTCTGGTGAGAGAAATGAACCCAAACAACTGCCCAGTCTCCTTTGGGTCCCAAATAGAGCCTCCTGCTCCCTTTGCCCCAGACACACACAGGGCTTTTCCACACCGTCCCCCGGAGCTTCCCAAAGAGGGGCTGGTGAGTTCCAGGGCCATGGGCTGTTTAAAACCCTCCCCTGTCCTCCCACGTGTCGTCTCCCGGGGAGCACAAAAGGTTAAGTGAACTTGGCATTTGGGAAACTCAGACCTGGCAGGAGTTTGGGGTTTGCAACAAAACCTAACGAGGAGCTGCCCGGGTGGGATTTTGATCCAAGAGGCTGCAAACGGTTCCCTGTGCCGGGACAGGACATGGATTCTGGGAAGATGTCCCGCTGAGCTGGAGGCATTGCAGCCCAGAGCCGAGTCCTGAGCTTTAAAGGGCAACTTCTGGAGCTGCACAACGCTCGAGCTTTGCTGTGGCCCTGGCAAAGGGGAGGCTGGGTCAGCACAGGGGCTGCCTGGGAGCAGAAATCAAGGTTGAGACAATCCCCGGGTTGTTTTCTAGGGAAAGAGGGAGAATCTAATCTGGGAAGGCATCATTTTGGGCCCCCCTCCGCTCCCAGACAGTGATCCCAGAGACAGCCCCCCCTTATCCCGTCCCAGGACAGGAGCAGAGCAGCACCCCCAGGCAGTGCAGGAGGCTGTCCAGGTCCTCAGGGAGGTGGAGACAGAAAATAATGTGGAAAGGGAAAGTCTGGGGGGAGAGGAGAGCAGCGATGAGGAGAACTGGGAGAAGGGAGCGGAGCCATAAAGCTGGGAAGGGGATGAATTGAATGGCTGAGGGGAAGGTGAATCCTGTGCAGATCTGCAGCTCAGGGGAGCAGGCAGGAGCCAGAATCTCTTCTCTCCTCTGACACAGGCTCACAGGGGCACCTCCCTCCACTTTGCAGACTGCAAACTGTCTGGAATAATAAAAAGATCAGGCAAAATTGGCCGGCGCAGGGGAACGCTTTGGAAACACTAATCAGGAGGAGCTGCGGAGCGGGAAAAGGAGTAAATAAAGAGAGCAGCCAAATAAACAAGGGGCGAGGCAAAGAAAGTTTGGGTTCGGGTCTGGACGCTCTTCCCAGGGCCCTGGGAAGGCAGAGGATTTGTCACGGCTCAGCATTCCCTGCTCCCTCCTCAGCATTCCCTGCTCCCTCCTCAGCATTCCCTGCTCCCCTCCTGCTTCCATCTGGCCCCGGGTGTGCGAGGCCTGGATCAACCTGAACCCGGCACTGCCCTCAATTGGAACCAAATGGGCTCTCCCCCTTTTCCACTCCCTGGTTTTATAACAGTTTGGAATTAGGCTGATGAGGTGTTTCCTTGCCAGCGCCGTCTATCTTGGTCTAATTACAGGGGCTGCACTAATTGCGGGAAGGCAACCTATGGAACCGCAGCATTCCTGCCGCGATTCCAGAGGGAACGGACGGGGCACCCACGCTCCTGCTCCCTCCAGAGCTCCCCTCCTGCTCTCTCCCTCCCTCCCCTGGGTGATTGGGCTTCTGAAATGATAATTAAAGGGCTGCAAGGAGAAGGGGCCCTGGCAGAGGATCAGCATTCCTGGCTCTGGAGAAGGGCCCCGGAGCTGGAGCTTGGCTGAGAAAACGGACAACAGAGAGCTGGAGGGACGGAATCCACGATCCAGGGAGGAACAGCAGCTCTGGGAAAGCTCCCTCTTTGGTGGGGAAGGGACTGGGAAGGTGTTGCTTTCCCTGCTTAGATAAGGTCAGGCTGGAAGGGGCTTGGAGCAACCTGGGATAGTTGAAGGTGTCCTGGCCCATGGCAGGGGTGGCACTGGGTGAGTTTTAAGGTCCTTCCAACCCAAACCATTCTGGGATTCTGATGTAGCTGGAAACATGAGGGGCAGTGAGATGCACAGGCACATCCCCTCCCTGCAAAGCTGGGGAGGTAGAGCGGGATTAGGCCCCCCCCTCCCTTCCAGGAGTATAGAGGAATATTCCCTCATGGAATGTAGAGGGAAGTTAAGGGGCACCACCAAAGATACCCAGCAAGTCAAGGCAGGAGCCTTCACCCACATCCAAGGTCATCCTTAGCTCCCTTCTTGGGCCTGCAGAGGAGAAGAGGAGTGTTCACCAGGATGGGATGTGTGGGACAGGGTGGAAAAGGATGGTTCCTCTCTGAAAACAGGACACATGGAGCTACTGCTGAGATAAATATTAACCAGACAGAGGAAAGGCTGGGAAACACTGGGAGCCTTCATGGAACCCACAGCTGGGGGCCTTAAAATGACAGCTGGGGCAGGAGAAGGGGAAGGATCACTTCCAAGAAATGTGGCCTTTATTCCTTTCCTTGAGCACTTGAGATTATTCTCTGTGGGAAATAAGGCCTGAGGCTGGATGGGCTTTGAACAGAATTAGAGAATCCCAGAATGGTTTGGGCTGGAAGGGACCTTCAGGATCATCCCCTGCCATGGGAAGGGACACCTTCCACTAGCCCAGGTTGCTCCAAACTGGCCTTGGATGCTTCCAGGGATAAAAAATCATAAAAAATTCTTCCTTATTTCCAATCTAAATCTCCTCTTTTTCCCTATAAAGCTGTTGCCTCTTTCCCTGTCCCTGCAGGCTCTGCTCACTTCCAGGATCTTTCCTGGTGGGCAACCCTGAGTCTCTCCCCAGGTTGGGCTCCCTCCACAGTCCCCCAGTTCACCCCAGTACCCTGGAGCACGGCAGACTGGAGGAGATGCTGCTTGTGCTGCTTCCACCTGCTCTGCTGGAGATCCCCGGGGATCTGCTCCTCTGTCCCTTTGGAGAAGGGACCATCCCTGCGCAGCGAAGGGATGGAGGAATTTCCCTGGCTCGTGGCTCGGTCCCCGCAGCTCCCGGGCTCCAGCACAGCGGGAAGCTCCGAGACTTCTGCTGCCACCTACGGCCGAGACTAAATAGTGCAAAGCGGGTCCGGAGCCGGCTCTGGCCCCAGCCTGGCTTTTCCTCAGCGCTGCTTCTCCACAGGGATGCTCCTCCTCCACGGGGACCGCGGCTGGAGGTAAGGGTGGGTATAAAGAGGGATAAACACTTCCGAGTAACCCCGGCACGGCTGTGCCATGAAAAACTTCCATCCCGGGATCCCCAGGACACCGGGATTCTGCCAGTGCCACTGGGAGCCCACCAGGATCAGGTGTAAAGTGCAGGGCCAAGAGAGAGGAGCTCCCTGGGACAGTCTGGACGTGGGAATGACGCTGCTGGTGACCCACAGGCACGCTTGAAAGGCTTTGGAAAACGTTTCTGCCCCTTCTTTTTGGCGTAGTTTCTCTCCCTTTTCCCTGAGGACAGCAGCCAGTTGTGAGGCAGCTGCCGTTTCAGCAGCAGCCCCCAAACCTCAGAGAGGGATTTGAAGTGTTCAAGAAAGGTTGGAATGGGGTGATTTTGTCCTGGCAGCCTCGGCACCGGCTCAGAGCTCATCCCTGCAGCCCCTCTGGACTCCTCCTGGATCAGCTGCAGCCTCTGCGGCAGCACTGCCCTGTTTGCTGTTCCCTGGCTGCAGGAACGCAGGGACTTGCTCTGCCCTGGGTTTTTTGGGATGTCAGAGGCACGGTTTTAATCATCCTGGGTAATTAGGAGACCAGCTTGCACCTTTGCCCCAGCGTCGCCCTTCCCCCTTCGACCTGTGCACCAAAAATGAGGACAAAAAGCAGGTTTCTCCCCCAGTGTGGTGGGGGCAGCCTGGCCCTGGGAATGGGAATGGGAATGGGATGTGCATCCAGGTCACAGCCTGGGAACACGGCGGGTGTGGATCTTCCAGCAAAGCCCCTCTGAACCCCTGAACCCTCTGCAGAGGATGTGCCTCCATCCCCATGGTCCAGATCCCCTCCAGATCCTCTTGGAGAGGGGAGAACTCCCTGAAAGACAGGACCCTGAAGCCTCCATCCTCTTTCCATCCCTCCGGCCCAAGAGCCTTTGGATGAAAGGATAACACAGCCCAACTTCCCAGGAAGACATTCCTGCTCTCAGGGCTGTTTGTCCCTCAGCGCTGCAGCCTTGGGACAGGGTTGTTCCCAAGATCCCATCCCAGGAATCCTCTGCCTTGGGAGCACTAAGGACTTGGAAACAATCCCATCCCAGGAATCCTCTGACTTAGGAGCACTAAGGACATGGGAACAATCCTGTCCCAGGAATCCTCTGACTTAGGAGCACCAAGGACTTGGGAACAATCCCATCCCAGGAATCCTCTGCCTTGGGAGCACTAAGGATTGGGAACAATCCCATCCCAGGAATCCTCTGCCTTGGGAGCACCAAGGACTTGGGAACAATCCCATCCCAGGAATCCTCTTCCTTGGGAGCACCAAGGACTTGGGAACCAGGACTGACACAGCCCTTAAAATCAGAGGATCCCTGGGACAGACTGAGCCCAGCCAGACTGAGGATTTGTGGATTGGGACACAGGGATTTAGGGATGGTGGGAGGTCCCCCATCCCCAGTGCAGCCATGTGGTGCAGCTCTTCCCAACAGCTGGGAATTCCTCTCCACACCGGGAAAATATTCTATTTATATTTATTCTATATATTCTATATAATTTGTTCTATTAATTTTATTTATATTTATTCTAGTATATATATTATATTTAATTTGTTCTATTCTATTTATTTTATTTATATTTATTCTATATATTCTCTTTAATTTATTCTATCCTATTTATTTTGTTTATATTTATTCTATATATTCCATTCAGTTTGTTCCATTCTATTTGTTATTTATATTTATGCTATTTAATTTATTCTATTCTATTTATTTTATTTATATTCTATGTATTCTATTTGATTTATCCTATTAATTCTATTGTATTTATATTTACATTTGTATTTATATTTATGATTATATTTATGTTTGTATTTAGATTTATATTAATATTATTTATATTTATATTTATATTTATATTTATATTTATATTTATATTTATATTTATGTTTGTATTTAGATTTATATTTATGTTTGTATTTATATTTACATTTGTATTTATATTTATGTTTATATTTATGTTTGTATTTATATTTATATTAATATTATTTCTATTTCTATTTCTATTTCTATTTCTATTTCTATTTCTATTTATATTTCTATTTCTATTTCTATTTATATTTATATTTATATTTATATTTATATTTATATTTATATTTATTCCATTCTACATATTCTATTGAATTTATTCTATTTATTTTATTTATCCTTATTCTACACATTCTACTTAACTTATTCCGTTCTATTACTTTTGTGGATCTTTATTCTATCCCCAAACCTTACCAAAGCTCAGAGGAGCCCAAGGATGGTTTGGTGGTGCCCTGTCCCTGCCCTCTCCAGGTTTCCCAGGATCCCAGGATCCTCTCCCCTTGGCACCCGGGATGTCTCCAGAGCCCCAAGGCTGTTCCTGAGAGATCCGTGGGAAATCCAGGGACAGAATCCACTTTGTCCCTCTTCTCCCCCCACCAGACCTGAGGATCCCCCTGAAATCTGGGAGAGTTGGAACGTTTTTCCACGCAAAACACTCAATTGGAAGGCAAGGCCGGACAGAAAACCAAACAAACAACCAAACCAACAAAGCCCCTCGGGTCCTGTGTGTCCATGGGAAAACATTCCCGGCGGGAAGTCCCTGAACTTGGGATGGGTGGGCTCACGGAAGGAAGTGTCCGGTTATCCTTGACCTGGGAGATGTTTCCAGAGCCATTTGCTCCCGGCCACCTACGGAGAGGAGTTTTCCCCTCTCTGGAGACCTGGAGCAAAAGTATCTGGAGGATTGCACAGGGCAGGAAATCATAGAATCAGAGAATCATGGAATCATAGAATCATAGAATCAGA
>NW_016690353.1:1876393-1877534 GCF_001604755.1 Lepidothrix coronata | reverse complement strand
CCTGTCCATCCCCACTCCCAGCTCCCTTCCTGCCTGGCTGCTCTCCAGCCCCTCTGGCCCAGCCTGGAGCTGCCGGGGGTTGTTGTGGCCAAAGGGCAGGACCCGGCCCTTGGCCTGCTTGAACCTCATCCCCTTGGAATCAGCCCATGGATCCAGCCTGTCCAGGTCCCTCTGGATAGGTTGTTATCTGGGAATCCTGGAATCACTGCCCCTGGATGTGGCACTTGGGGCTGTGGTTTAGTGGTGGCCTTGGCAGGGCTGAGATAAGGGTTGGACTCGATGATCTTAGAGGGCTTTTCCAACCTTAAGGATTCCACGGACGCAGTGAGAACTGGAATAAGGTTTTTTCCATCCTGCTTGAGATCCTGGAAGTTTCTGTGTGAGCTGCCCTTGGAGCCCACTGGGAGAAACTGGGGCTGGATGGGGACAACTCAGGGTAGGAGAGGTTTGAGAGCTGGATATTCCCTTCATGGAATCCTGAGAATCCCAGAATGGTTTGGGTTGGAAGGGACATTAAAGATCATCCAGTGCCACCCCCTGCCATGGGCTGGGACACCTCCCACCAGCCCATGTTCTCCAAGCCCTGTCCAACCTGGCCTTGGACACTTCCAGGGATGTTGGGGTGGGGTGACCAGCTCAGAAAGGTTCTCATCTTTCTGACATCTGAAGACAGAAGGAGGATTTTACCTCCTTCTGGAGGGATATGGAGATGGATTGAAACAGTGGGGATATGGATTTAAACACAGGGGATATGGATGGAAACACTGGGGATATGGATTTAAACACTGGAGATATGGATTCATGCACAGGGATATGGATTCCCACAGAGGGGATATGGATATGGATTGAAACACTGGGGATATGGATTCACACACAGGGATATGGATATGGATTTAAACACAGGGGATATGGATGGAAACACTGAGGATATGGATTCACACACAGGGATGTGGGTATGGATTGAAACACTGGGGATATGGATTCACACACTGGGGATATGGATTCCCACACAGGGATATGGATATGGATTCAAACACTGGGGATATGGATTCATAGACAGGGATATGGATTCACAGACAGGGATATGGATTCATAGACAGGGATATGGATTCACAGACAGGGATATGGATTCATAGACAGG
>NW_016690353.1:1862940-1875046 GCF_001604755.1 Lepidothrix coronata | reverse complement strand
TAGACAGGGATATGGATTCAAACATCCTGGAGGATTTTACAGCCCTTTCCACCTCCTCTCCCTTCCGGAGGAAATTCCTCAGGGCTGACCCACAGACCGATGGGAAGATCCCAGGGCACTTCCCTGTCCCAGCCAGGAGCTGGTGCAGGCAGAAGGAGCTGCTGTCATGTCACAGGTGCTTGGGGACACCGAGGAGCTCCTGGGCTGGGGACTGGAGGAGGGGAAAAGAGGAGCCAGGGGAAGGGCCGGGATGAGGAGGAAAAGCTACACTTGGAATCTGAAGCCTGTGCCACCGAGCCCATCGTGGGGTGCTTTGGGTCCCGGGAATGCTGAAGTTCTGCACGAGGTTAGGACAGGAATAATCTGGGTTTGCTGAGGGATTGCTTTCCCGGATTTTTCCCGAATGCCAGTGGAGCCAGGTGAGCTGGGCATGGATAACGGGCTGGGGGGGGGCACGTTGTACGTGAACACAAGAATTCTGGGAGCAGGGCTGCTTTGCACGGGGCTAAACCACTCCTTGGGGCTTGGGGCTAAATCACTCCTTAAAACTTTGGGGTTAAATCACTCCTTAGGACTTTGTGGATAAGTCACTCCTTAAAATTTTGGGGCTAAACCACTCCTTAGGACTCTGGGGCTAAATCACTCCTTAAGACTTTGTGAATAAATCACTCCTTAGGACTTTGTGGATAAATCACTCCTTAGGACTTTGTGGATAAATCACTCCTTAGGACTTTGTAGATAAGTCACTCCTTAAAATTTTGGGGCAAAATCATTCCTTAGGATTTTGGGGCTAAATCACTACTTAAAATTTTGGGGCTAAACCACTCCTTTAAACTTTGGGGCTAAATCACTCCTTAGGACTTTGTAGATAAGTCACTCCTTTAAAATTTTGGGGCAAAATCATTCCTTAGGATTTTGGGGCTAAATCACTACTTAAAATTTTGGGGCTAAACCACTCCTTTAAACTTTGGGGCTAAATCACTCCTTAGGACTTTGTGGATAAGTCAGTTCTTAAAACTTTGGGGTTAAATCACTCCTTAGGACTTTGTGGATAAGTCACTCCTTAAAATTTTGGGGCTAAACCACTCCTTAGGACTCTGGGGCTAAATCACTCCTTAAAACTTTGGGGCTAAGTCACTCCTTAAAATTTTGGGGCTAATTGACTCCCTAAGACTTTGGGCTAAATCATTCCTTAGGAGTTTGGGCTAAACCACTCCTTTAAACTTTGGGGCTAAATCACTCCTTAGGACTTTGTGGATAAGTCAGTTCTTAAAACTTTGGGGTTAAATCACTCCTTAGGACTTTGTGGATAAGTCACTCCTTAAAATTTTGGGGCTAAACCACTCCTTAGGACTCTGGGGCTAAATCACTCCTTAAGACTTTGTAGATAAATCACTCCTTAGGACTTTGTGGATAAATCACTCCTTAGGACTTTGTGGATAAATCACTCCTTAGGACTTTGTGGATAAATCACTCCTTAGGACTTTGTGGATAAACCACTCCTTAGGACTTTGGGAATGACTGAGCAAACCCAAGAGTGGCTGGGTGACCGTCAGATTTTGACTCTCTGGGCCAGACTTTGCCTCACTCCTTCCTTCATCTGCAGGAAACCACGGGAAGAGCTGCTGTGGGTCTGAATTTTAGAGAGTGCAGCACAAAAAAATATCCCTTTTGCGAGGCCAACCCCGTGACTTCTGCAATAAAATATGACTCCCTTTTCCTGCAAGGTCGACAGAAATATCCAGGGTCAGCCCTGCCTTCATTTCCCACCCTGGTGGGAATTAGAAATCCCACCTGCCACTTCCCAGCCTTCTCCCTCCTTGAGGTGCTTTGTGCTGTTGGATGAGGGGGAGGGAAGGAAGTGGAATTAAAAATTGATCTGCTCTCCCTCCTGGGAGCTCCAGGAAAGGCAGCATCCCCACATTTCCTGGCTGGAGCAGGAGCAGGGAGGAATAAACATTTAGAAGGAGGAAAAGAGGAGTGGGAGCATTAACTGGACTGGAAGGATCCATTGGCTGCACTGGCTCCGTGTTTATTTGTGGATAGGCAGGGAGATGGGACACAGGATTATCCTGAGCCAGAGCTGAGGATGTTCCCAGAAAGTGCTGGTGGCTGAGGGAGCACAACTGGCACCAGTTTAGAGGGGACTGGTTCTCCCTCTGGAAATTCAAACACTGGGGGTATGGATGGAAACACTGGGGATATGGATGGAAACATGGGATATGGATATGGATTGAAGCACTGGGGATATGGATTCATAGACAGGGATATGGATATGGATTGAAGCACTGGGGATATGGATTCATAGACAGGGATATGGATATGGATTGAAGCACTGGGGATATGGATTCATAGACAGGGATATGGATATGGATTGAAGCACTGGGGATATGGATTCATAGACAGGGATATGGATATGGATTGAAACACTGGGGATATGGATTGAAACACTGGGGATATGAATTTAAACACTGGGGATATGGATATGGATTCAAACACTGGGGATAAGAATTGAAACACTGGGGATATGGATTCACACACAGGGATAAATGCCAAGGATATGGATTTAAACACTGGGGATATGGATTCCAAAACAGGGATATGGATTCTCATACAGGGATATGGATTCCCACACAGGGAATATGGATTTAAACACAGGGAATATGGATTGAAACACAGAGATATGGATCTAAAGACAAGGGATATGGATTCAGACACAGGAAGGGAGTATGGATTCAATCACAGAGATGTGAATTTAAACACAAGGGAACTATGGATTCAGGCACAGGGGATATGGATTCATATAGAGGGGATATGGATTGAAACACAGGGGGTATGGATTCATACACAGGGATATGGATATGGATGCACACACAGGGGTTATGGATTCAGACAGGGATATGGATTCAAACACTGGATATGGATTCAAATGCAGGGGATATGGATTCATACACAGGGATATGGATTCACACACTGGGATATGGATTCACACACTGGGGATATGGATTTAAACACAGGGAATATGGAGATGGATTCACAGACAGGGGATATGGATTCATAGACAGGGATATGGATTTAAACACAGGGATATGGATTCACACACTGGGGATATGAATTCACACACTGGGGATATGGATTTATAGACAGGGATATGGATTCAAACACAGGGGATATGGAGATGGATTCAAACACAGGGATAATGGCCCAGAGTACTTAGAAAATCTCTGCTTTGGGGGTCTGAACTGGCAGCACTGACAGAGAACTCAAGTCCACAAATCCCCATGTATGTTGGAGAATGTGGATCAACAGCCTGGAAATCAGGTGCAGGATCAGAGGACACAGATTCCCTCTTGGATCACCTGCCCTGGGCACGGACAGAGGCTGATCCAGGTCCCTGCTGTGTCCATGCACCCAATTCCCACCTTCCCGGGCTCTGCTGTGGCATCACAGAATCCCAGGATCATTTATGCTGGGAAGGACCCTGAGGATCATGGAGTCCAGCACTGCCAAGGCCACCACTGACCACGTCCCCAAGTGCCACATCCCCAGGGCTTTTCCATCCCTCCAGGGATGGGGACTCCATCCCTGCCCTGGGCAGCTGTGCCAGGGTGTGACAACCCTTTCCAGGAGGAATTTTCCCAATATCCAACCTGACCCTCCCCTGGGACAGCTCCAGGCTGCTTCCTCTTGTCCTGTCCCTCGTTCCCTGGGGGAAGATCCCGACTGTGCCGACCCAGAAAGTCGGGACGTGAAGCAAATCCAAACACTCCGGAAAACCCCACCAGCGGAGTAAACACAGGGAATAATCCAGGGAGAGACTTGGCTGGCCTGCTTTAGCTGTTCGCAGGATTCCAGTGATGCAAAGCAGCTGTCAGCTCGGTCATTCCCGTGCAAACCATCTCCTGTTAGCCCAGCCTCGCACGTGGGGCCGGGAATACTTGGGAATCTGCTCCACGGATCGCACCCTCCGTGTTATATCCACAGGCTGAAGGCTGTCTCCGAGACCTTGGCACGCCGTGCAAGTGCCTGGCAGCCAAGGGATGTGGATTTGAAATCCCTTGGAGCCCGGCCAGGCTCTGGAGAATGTCATTCCCGCAGTTAAAAAACCGGGAGAGCACTGACAAGTTACATAACAAAGGCAAGGCAGCCCGGCGGGAGGCGGAGGGCTTTTGTTCCGCGGGAGAGAGGAAGGGTTTGGTGACAGCCCCGAGATCTGCTCTGGGACAGGAACACTCGGGAAGAGCCTCCCAGCGATGTCCTGCTCCATCAGATAGATCTGCCCGGGCCGATGGGCATTTTGGGATCGGGATATCGGCACCTCCCGCCCTCCAGCCGTCCCCTTCCTCTGCACAGAAATGTGGCGGTTCCCTGAGGAAAAGCTCTTTGCTTCCTCCTCCCCTTCCCTGGAGGAGAACTGTGTGCACAGGGGGCTGTCTTGGGGTTCCTGGAAGATCCTGATCACTTTTTTTTTGGAAAAGCCCTCCAAGATCACCGAGTCCAACCATCCCCAGCACTGCCAAGGCCGCCCCTGCCCCATGTCCCCGAGTGCCACATCCACAGGGCTTTGAAATCCCTCCAGGGATTGGGACTCCACCCCTGTGCCAGGGCTGGACAGCCCTTTCCAGGAGGGAATTTTCCCAATATCCATCCTGACCCACCCCTGAGGCCGTTTCCTCTTCTTTTATCACTTATTCCTTGGGACAAGTGGCCGACCCCACCTCGTACAACCACTGTCAGGTACTTCAGAAAGCAAGAAGGTCCCCCCTGAGCCTCCTTTTCTGCAGGAAAATCTTTAATCCATCCCCTTCTGGAAAGTTTCCTCAGAGAAGGAAGGTCAGACTCCAGGGCGGTTGGAGGGGCTGGGCTGGGGGTTCTTTGGGATAATCCTGTCAGGACCACAGGTCTGGTGGGAAGGACTGTATCCATTCCCTTCCCAAAGGCAGAACGAGCTCTGTTGTACTTTGGGGAGGTGCTGGAGCTCTTTGAGACCCTCTCAGGGACAACCAGTCTCTCCCTTCCCCAGACAATCCACTCTCCTTCTGTGCTCCTGGGAAGCTTCTTACTCCACTTTCCTTCCCACTGATCCAAGGTCAGCTCCTCCAATCCCCGAGGGACTTAAGGAACAGTTTTTTCCCCCCTCTTCCTTCCCCTGGGCAGAAGCCTTTCATGTGTTGGGAGGGCTGGGATCATGTGTCCCCTTGATCTTCTCTAGACCAGACATCTCCTCTCCTCAGCCTCCCAGATCATGAGTTCTCTGCTGCTCCTGAGCCACCTCAGGACACAGCCTGGTGACCTTTCACTTGTCACAAGGAATTCCATGGCAGCCAAAGAATGCTGCCATTATTAATGCTGCAGCCAACACTAAAGGCTCCTCTGATGCCCTGGATGGAGCCTTCAGAAGGAAGGACTCAAGGACTCAACTTGGAGTCCAGGCAGCACAAAAAAACCAGAGGATCTGTGATTTTCCCAGCCTTTGATGGAAAGTCCTGGTGGCATCTCCCATCCTTTGGTGGAAGATCCTTCCCTGGTCGTGCCTTGCCAAGGGCTGGGTGAGGCTGTGGGGCCTCAGGCAGGTGCTGGAGGGGTTTCTCCAGCACACCTGAATCCTTCTCTGCCTCTGCTCACAAAGCAAAGAGATCCAGGGAGGAAATGGGCATCTGGATATTAAAGAAGAGCCCGAGGGAGGGATATTTTACAACCAAAGGCTGCCCCTCCTAATGAGAAAGAATGCTGGAATCTGCCCAGTTGGAAGGGACCCACAGGGATCACTGAGTCCAACTCCTGGCCCTGGGAAGAAGAGACAGGAGACAATTTTGGAGCAAACAAGCTGATCCCCTGCACGAAGTCGTGTGGCCAGGAGAGTGAAACAACCTCCAGGAGCACTCAGGGGCAGGGGAGAGGGAAAATGGGTGTTTCAGAGGGAAACCACAGTTCCCCTGGAATGATCTTCCATTAACTCCATTTCTTTCTTCCCCCTCCCTCCCATCCTGGGCTCGTTTGCAGCAGAGACCATGAGAAAGCAGAAAGGTTCCCTGGCCAGGCTCCATCCTCCACGGGGACAGAGCTTCTCCCAAGGGAACACCAGCCCCCAGCCTTGTTTTTCCCTGGGATTTGCTGTCAAACCCCTGGGAGCAGGAGTTGGCATCACCAGAGTGTCTCTGAGATCCCTTTATCTGCTCCCTGCACCCTGAGGGTCCCTCACAACCCAAAATCCTTCTTGACCCGAAACAAGACACTAAATCCACATAGATTTCGGAGGGGAGAGGGCAGGAAAATGTTGGGTTTGGCCCAAAAAAGGGAAAGGGCTTCTCAAGAGTCACCCCAGGGTGATTGGGAGAGCCAGGAATAACCCAGGGGTTGGTTTGGTGTGGAGTCATCCCCACCCTCAGCCACAGGAGGGTTAAATATCCGTCCTGGTGTGCTGGGCAAGGCCCTTCCCACAGACCCTGGAGAAAAGCAGGAAGATACAAAAAAAGCAGGAAGATACAACCAGAGCAGGAAGATGCAAACCAGCAGGAGACACAAACTCCCTCACGTGGGATGAGAGGTCTGAATAAAGGGAAAAAACCCTCAAGAAATCATTTTTATGAGGTCGGATAAGGTGAGATTGGCCCCAGCTGTGGCTCAGCTCAGTCTGGTGTTCCCATAACCTGCTCCACAACACCCCGGGGGTGACGAGGTCTTGGCAGCTGATCCCAAATTTCCCTCCAGAACCAGGGTTCTGGATTTTAGTTAAAAATCACCTGGATTTTTAACTAAAGGTCAGAGGATTCAAATCCTGCTGGTCTGAAGGAAATATTGGCATTCAACAGCTCCCCTGAACCCCAGAATTGTGGGAACTGTTGGCTGAGTGGTGGCTCTCAACCTTTCTCCACCATTTGTGGGCCTTCAGCCTCTCCTGGGGGAGGTGTGGACCTTGCTGAGTGACTCCCTGTCGGTTCATGATGGATTTGGGGATTTTTATCCCCTTTCCTCAAATCCCTTGGTGTCCATCCCTGCAGGCCCAAACCCGGGGAGGTCCAGCCTGAGCCAGCAGGTTTGATTTGTGCTTCCAGATGTTCCTGAGGAGGATGTGAGCCCATGATGGAACCCAACCAGCCACTCTTCAGCATCACATGGAAAAGCCAAGAGATGGCAGGGACAAGGACTTGGAATTCATTTCCCAGAAGTCCCTGTTCAGGTGGATGTTTTCCTTCCAGTCTTTGAAACGAGGAGTTGAATTTACAAGCAGAGAAATTATTGTTTTCTGGATTTGTTTTTTTTTTTTTTTTTTCCCAACAAAAGCATTTTTAACATTTGATCTCGAGGCTGAACATTTTATCTTGGACTTTTTATATGAATTTTGGACACCACTGGATTTGAAGCCCAACATTCCGGACAGAAAGGAAGGATAAAATTCCCAGCTGGAGCCCTCCCCAGGCTCATCCCTGGGCTCCTGGAGCTCCGTGGACAAGCCCAGACCATAAAACCCAGGGATCCACCAGGACATCTCAGAGGAGGCAAGAGGAGTCTCCTTCCCAGGATGTCCAAGAGAAACAGGGATGAGCCTGGACCGGTCTCTGGCTCTGAAATATTCCAGCTCCAACCCAGCCAGGAGGAAACAGGAGCACTTGGAGGAGAAAGCAGCTTCCTAATTATCCCCCTGGGAGAGGCTCACTCAGCTCCTTGGGATTCCTGTGCTCACTTAGTCCAGGACAGTCCCTGCATTCCCCAAAGATCTCTGGAACAGGGCAAGGTTAGGTGGGATACTGGGAAGGAATTCCTGGCCGGGAGGGTGGGGAGGGGCTGGAATGGGTTTCCCAGAGAAGCTGTGGCTGCCCCTGGATCCCTGGAAGTGTCCAAGGCCAGGTTGGAGCATCCTGGGCTAGTGGAAGGAGTCCCTGCCCATGGCAGGGGTTGGTACTGGATGATCCTTAATATCCCTTCCAACCCAAACCATTCCAGGATTCTCTGATCACTTCGTTCTTCCCGTGACTTTCCTCTTTCAGTCACATCCAGGACACACTTTTAACCTATTTTCCAATTTTTAATTCAGGCACAAAACACAAGTTTTGCTCTTTGCAAAAGTACATTTCCCAAATCTAACCAAGAAAACTTGAACACCAAGATCTCCTCAGTGAGAACATCCCAAATGCAGCAAAAGACCAAATCACCCCTAAAAACACTTCACAAATGAAACCAATTCTCTTTTGAGGCACTTTCAGGAGAACACCTGTTCCTCCAGGAACAAAACAAACACCACTGACCCCCAGAGGAGTTCAAATGTGGATTATTGGGATTTTTTTTTAATTTGCCCTGACACTTTCCTTTCCCCTTAGTGATGATAAAGGTGAAAAAAAAAACCAAACAGCAAAAGAACTTTTAATTTCAGTAACTCCCCCCAACTCTTTAGACATCCACTTTGCCAACTCCTTCCAGAGGGTGAAGGACACACAGGGAGAAGAAAATAGGATTTTCTTACTCATTTCCCCTTAAGGACGTGGAGAACATCAGGGCTGGGAGTTCTCATTCCTTTACCTGATGTGTTTTAAAAGTGGTTTTCTTTAAGCCTCAACTTCTGGACTCGTTTGTTGAGGGGCACAGAGTTCCCATCTCAAATAACCCCCAGCATTCACCTGCTTTCTTCCCCGAAGAAGCTGGAGGTGATTAATTCCAGAGGGTCAGAACAAGGGCAGGAAAAGGAAAAGAAAGCAAAACTTCCCCTTTTTGGAAAGCTCGGGATATTTTGAGCAACTGCCAGAATTTTGGGGATATTTTCCACCTGCAACCACTCACGTGGTTTTCTTTCTTTCCTTCTTTCTTTCCTTCCTTTCTCCTTTCCCCTCTTTCCTTCTCTCTCCTTTTCCCTTCCTTCCTTCCTCTTTTCCTTCCTTCCTTCCTTCCTTCTTTCCTTTTTCTCTTCCTTCCTTCCCCTCTTTCTTTCCCTTTCTTTTCTTTTCCTCTTTCTCTCTTTCTTTCCCCTTTCTCCTCTTTCCCTCTTTCCCTTTCTTTTCTTTCCCTCTTCCTCTCCCTCTTTCTTCCCTTCCCTATTTCCTTCCTCCCTTCCTTCCTTCCCCTCTTTCTTTCCCCTTTCTTTTCTTTCCCTCTTTCTCTCTTTCCCTCTTCCTCTCCCTCTTTCTTCCCTTTCCTCTTTCTTCCCTTTCCTCTTTCTTCCCCTCCCTCTTTCTTCCCCTCCCTCTTTCCTTCCTTCCTTCCTTCCCCTCTTTTTTCCCCTTTCTTTTCTTTCCTTTCCCTCTTTCTCTTTTCCTCTTTCTTTCCTTCCCTCTTTCCTTCTTTCCCCCTCCCCTCCTCTGCCTCTCCCTCTCTCTCCTTCTCCCTCCCTCTCTGGTCCTTTTTTTGTCCTTTTTTTGTCCTTTTCCCCTCTTCCCGTTGCCACCCCATTGCCACCCCCATGCCCAGCCATTCCCTGCCATCCCATCCCTCTGGAATTCCGCCGTTCCCGTTTCCCGAGCCGTGTGTTACGATCGATCCCTGCCAGCCCCAAACCGCGGGTCTCTCCCACATCCCAAACCCCGGAACCCCCATTAACGTCCCGATCCACATCCCGACGGGATCGGCACCACCGGGACACCGTCCCACGGCCCCTCTCCTCTCTTCCCTGAAGACCCTTCTCCCTCTTTTTTTTTCTGGGATAGGGGTTTTATTCCCAAACCCCCCCGTGGCAGCGGCGGGAGGTGCCGGCGGGAGCTGAGCGGGGTCGGGACGCTGCTCCAGCGAGGGGGGTCCGTGCTCAGGGAACTCTCAGGGCTTGGGGCATGACTGCTCCAGCTCCAACCACTCGGCTCCAGCACCCCCTTCCCAGCTCCAGCACCCCCTTCCCAGCTCCAGCACCCCCTTCCCAGCTCCAGTATCCCCTTCCCAGCCCCAGTATCCCCTTCCCAGCTCCAGTATCCCCTTCCCAGCTCCACCATCCCCTTCCCAGCTCCAGTATCCCCTTCCCAGCTCCTGCACTCCCTTCCCAGATCCTGCACCCCCTTCCCAGATCCTGCACCCCCTTCCCAGCTCCTGCATCCCCTTCCCAGCTCCAGCCACTCGGCTCCAGTATCCCCTTCCTAGCTCCAGCCCCCCTTCCCAGCTCCAGCCCCTCAGCTCCACCCTCTACTTCCCAGCTCTACCATCCCCTTCCCAGCTCCAGTATCTCCTTCCCAACTCCAGCATCCCCATCCCAACTCCAGCTGCTCGGCTCCAACACACCCTTCCCAGCTCCAGTATCCCCTTTCCCAGCTCCAGCACAGCCTTCCCAGCTCCTGCATCCTCTTCCCAGCTCCAGCCCCTCAGCTCCAGTATCCCCTTCCCAACTCCAGTATCCCCTTCCCAACTCCAGTATCCCCTTCCCAACTCCAGTGTCCCCTTCCCAGCCATTGCCAGAAGCCAAATCAACCCTGGAGCACCGTTGGAATGGGACGTCCCTAAACCTTCCTGTGGGGATCCCAACGCTCCAGGAGTCCTGAGGTGGGTGGACCCCAGGGATCCTCATCCCCAGGAGATGATGGGGAAGGAGGAGAAGGGTCCTGGAGTGAAAAGAATGAGGCCAAATCAGCCCTGGAGCACGTTGGAATGGGATATCCATGTGTTTTCCTGGGGGGATTGGCAGCATCCCTGTGCTCCAGGGGTGGAGGGTGATGGCCCACCCTATGGATCCTCACCCACAGGAGATGGTGGGAAGGAGGAGGAAGGTTCTGGAGTGAAAAGAATCAGGCTGTGACCCATTGCAAGAAGCAAATAAACCCTGGGACACGTTGGAATGGGGGATCCACGCTTTTTCCTGTGGGATGGCAGCATCCCTACACTCCAGGTGCCCATGGATCCTCGCCCATGGGTTCTCCCAGTGATCACTGGATGCCTCTCCTGCTGCAGGTTTGGAGGCACTGAAATTCCAGGAGGGATTACAGGGGGGAAGTCACCTCCAGGAGAGCAGAATTGGGAAAACTGGCACATCCCAGAATCATGGAATATCCTGAGCTGGAAGGAACCACCCAGTCCAACCCCTGTCCCTGTCCAAACACCCCAACAATCCCCCCCCGTCCCTCAGAGCGTTGTCCAAACCCTCCTGGAGCTCTGGCAGCCTTGGGGCCGTGCCCATTCCCTGGGGAGCCTGGTCAGTGCCCAAGCACCCTCTGGAAGGACACAGGGCTGGCACCTGGGCCCTGTCCCAGCTCTGGCTGTCCCATCTCCCCCTGGGATGACCCTCAGGTCACCCCTTGGCTTGGCCTCTCCGGGGAGCTCGGAGCCCTCATCCCGCCGGCAGTGCTGAGTCAGGAGAGCCAAGCCCAGCCTGCATCGACCCCCATGGAGATCCTGCTGTGCTCAGACCTGTTGGCACAGCCTCAGGCACAGATCCTCACCTGGGGGGGACAAAACAAGCTCTGACTGCCCCTTTTTTCCCAGCTGAAAATTTCCCTTCCCCTGCTGCTCCACAAACCTGAGTCATCTTTGGCTGATGACAGAGTCAGTCAGGAGCCCACCCCACGCCAGCCTCATTTCCCACTTCCAGTCCTACAAAAGAGCTGCAAAAGGCTTTCAAAGCTCAATTTGTTGCTCATGCTGAGACGAGGGGTGGGAGGGCAAAACCAGTGTAAAAATTCGGGTGGGAGAGAGAAGCAAAAGCTTCACCTCCCGAACAATCTGCCTGAAACACCGACACGGAATTTGCCCCAAATCTCAGAGATTCAGGGCTGATGATTGGAGAACGGCCCCAAATCCATGCTGGAACCCGGCCCTGTGCCGTGGTTTGAACATTCCAGCCTGCCAGGGTGTTCATCCCCCCCAGGAGCACGAGTGACTCTCCCCCCTCACGGAACCCCCCGGATCGCTCCCGTCCCGGGGCTCTCCAGGAGGTTTTTGTTGCACAGGGCTGCAAAAGGAGCTCCTGAGCGTGGTTTGGAGAAGCAGCTGGAAAGGGGGGGGTTTGTCAGCTGACCCAGCTCGGCTTGCAGAGCCCTCTCCCTTCCCATCCAGGACCAACATGTGCCAGTGGGGCTTCTCCAACTACCCCCGGGTTGTGTCCTGGTTTTCCTGCAGAGCCCTGCCTGCCCTGGGCCGAGCTTCCCTTAGATCTTCCTGCCTGCCCTCAGCTGAGCTTAGAATCACAGAATCAGAGAATCAG
>NW_016690353.1:1854956-1862599 GCF_001604755.1 Lepidothrix coronata | reverse complement strand
CAGCACTTGTGCTCCAGTCCCTTCCCCAGCCTTGTTGCTCTTCCCTGGACCTGCTCCAGCCCCTCCATGTCCTTCCTGAGCTGAGGGCCCAGAACTGGACACAGCTTCCCTTGGCTCTCCCTGCCTGCTCTCGGCTCTCCCAGGAACTGCCAAGCTCCTCCAGCAGAAGCCTCCATCCCCCCGAGCTCTGTGGTTGCTGGGATGAGGTTACGGCGAATCCCGGAGAAAACGCGATCCCGGGAATGGAACAGAGGGAAAGAACAACCCCAAACATTCCTGCCGGTGGTGGGGAAAGGCTGAGGGAGGAACACCAGCCGTGCTGGAGATGGAGCTGGAATTCCACATGGGGATCCTGTGCTGGGATGCTCCCAGAGGGTTTAACAAGACTCAGAGCTGGGCAGTGACACCCTCACTTGGACACACGCCCCGATTTTGTCCCAGATCCCAGGGGTTTGTCCCAAATCCCATGTTTTTGTACAGCTGAGGGAATAAAACCTTGAGGCCCACCCAGGTTCTGGTCCTATCCTGCTTTATCCCAATCCAGTGGCCAACCTGGATTAACACAGGTGAAAATCATCCATGGCAGAGAATTCCAGAATGGTTTGGATTGGAAAGGACCTTAAGGATCCACCAGTGCCACCCCCTGCCATGGGCAGGGACACCTTCCACTAGCCCAGGTTGCTCCAACCTGGCCTTGGACACTTCCAGGGATCCAGGGGCAGCTTTTCTGGGAAATCCATTCCAGGGCCTTACCACCTCAAAGGGAAGAATTCCTTCCATGTCTAAAACTCTTTTAGTTCGGTTTTACTCTGCTTTGCTTTTGTCTGTTTACTGTCCTTTTTTTTCTGTTCCCTTTTTTCTTTCCATGGCCAGGCAAAAAATGAATAACCTGGACTGGAGAGCTCTAAAAGTGACTTTAACTTGGAAATGCCTACAAAAATCCGAGTGTGCTTTTGTATTTTCCATTTATCCAATTGAAATCTCTTTAAATCTGCACTCTTCCACCTTAAAGCTCTTATGGCCATCTCCTCTCGGCCCCACCTTTTATCAGCTCCCTCCCACTTTTATTTTAGTTTTTTTTTTTTTTTTTTTCCTGTGTTTTTATCGAGCTGAGTCAAATTGCAAACCCTGAAATAGCTGTAATGTTGTTTTATTGATCTCTCCCTTCGAGTGCTTTGGGACAAAGGGGTCATTTCCTGCCCATCGCTGGTGTCTCAGAGCCACTTTAGCTCTGATTGCTCAGCGTCTGAAAGGAGAAGTGCTTCGGGATGTGGGAGGGGAGGGGAAAGTCGAGGGAACATCGAGGCAAGGCAGGCGTTTGGGCAGGAAAAGCGGGATAGATGGAAAGAGCACGGGAAGTTGACGGGAATCAGCCCGGAGTTCGCACCGGATTTCGGGGTTGGATTTGTATCTTTGCCTTAAATAAAAGCTCCCTCAGCAGGGGGAGGTGTCCCTGCCCCTGGCTGGACATTGGGTGGGCTTTCAAATCCATTCTGGGATTTTAGAATTCCATGGAAACAAACGAATCCACCGGCTGTTTGCTCCTGGGTGATCTCAGGAGCGGCTGGATGGGTTTGGATTCAGAAGAGCAGTTAATTAATTAATTAACTGCTGTGCAGGTCAGCCCATGTTTTCCTCCAGCTGAGCAGCCCCTGGCCCTGCCGTGTCACCAAGTGAGATGTGTTAGAGACCATTCCCAGGGCTTGGGGTGGAGAAATATCCCGTTTTTCCATGTCTGCCACCAGCCCCATTCCCATTGCCGGCGCAGGGAACGGGCCCAGGGCTCTCTCCTGGGATGCTGCAATCCCTGGAGTCCTCAAATACAAACCAGGGCAACCTCATAGGAACCAGGTGAATAAACTGAGGCAACAAGGTGATTAAATCGTGGAATAATTTGGGATGGAAGGGACCTTTAAAGGCCGTGGAGCCCATCCCTCCTGCAATGAGCAGGGACATCAACTGGAGGACTTAGTAGTGGTCTTGAACAGTTCCAAAGTCCCTGAAAGCCCCACCAAGTCTCAGTGAAGGGATGATTTGTCCTCTTCTATGTGCCCAAGAGGTGCTAATTCCCAGCCATCTGCTGCTCCTTAAAAAGTGCCTCGTCACTCGACTCCAGCAGGTTTTTGTGTGTCACTCAATTTTCCTTTAAAATGTACGGAAATAAAAAAAAACCCTCAAAGCGACAAAAAAAAAAAATCCCATTTAGGTCCACCAAGCCAAAGCTCAGGAGGGCAAGAGGAGGTTTCCTGAGGACACCCAGTGACATTCAAACCTTTGCAGACGCAACTGCTCCTTGCTCTCGGTGTGGCAAGAGCCAGCAGATAAATCCCCGGGAATTCTCGGAGAGACGGGAAGGGAAGGGAGGCCGGAGCGGAGATAACATCGAGGAACCCTGATCAGCAGCGGGGCAGCCATGTGGAAAAGCTGATAACCAGCCTGCTTTGCTGAGCCAGCAGCTCCTGCCCCACACACTGAGCTCAGAGGGCTTTGGGAGGAGGCCAAGGCTCCCCTGGGTGAGGGGGATGAACCCTCGGGGTCGTCACGGGGGAAGGACTCGGAGACACCAAACCCCCTTGGACTTTGAAGGGTCAGAGAGGTGGGCTGGGGTGGGCTGGCTCTTGGCCAAGTCCTGCCTGGAGCAACACCTTCCTCCCCCTGGACGCAGGGAAATGGTTTGGTTGGAGCACTTGAGTGTCCCTGGAAGCCCCAGAGCAGGGAGCAGGTGAGAAGGTGGGGCTGGATGATCCCTCCGAGGTCCCTTCCAAGTCAAACCAGCCCAGGATTCTGTGGTTCTAACACAGAGGGGCACCAGACTCCCACCCATCCCTGTGCCCTCCCTGTTCCTCACGGAACAAGGGTGGGAAAAGCTCCAGAAATCCCTTCTGCAAACGCTCAGGGCTGGGGGAGGGCAGAGTGTGAGGAGAGAGAGGGGCTTTGGTTTGCCATCAGGACCTGACCTTGCCTGGGCCAGCTCTGAGTCTGTGCTGCTAAAGAGGGGAACTGGGTCCTGCCCTCTGGCCTTGAAGCCAAGTGGCACCAAACACCTCATGTCTACAAGTCTAAACTCATTTTCCCCCCCGAACCCAAGAGTGTGCTCATATCCAACACCCCCGACCTGGTGTTATCCTGCACCACCACTTGGAACTGGGCAGGACTGCCCTGCTCAGACACAGACCCTGCCCAGTGTGCTCATATCCAACCCCCCTGACCTGGTGTTATCCTGCACCACCGCTTGGAACTGGGCAGGACTGCCCTGCTCAGACACAGACCCTGCCCAGTGTGCTCATATCCAACCCCCCTGACCCGGGTTATCCTGCACCACCACTTGGAACTGGGCAGGACTGCCCTGCTCAGACACAGACCCTGCCCAGTGTGCTCATATCCAACAATTACAGCTTAAAAAAAAAGGGAAAAAAAATCCTAGAAAAATCTCTTCTCCTGACCAAAAGGATGAACTCAACAGGCTGAGCCTGTGTTAAAGTTTAGACATCCATGGAATCAGGGTAAACCTGGTGGCTCAGCCCTTCTTTTCCCAATCTTTCCCTCACACGCCTCGGGGATTGACCCAAACCTTTGCTTTGCAGACCTTTGCAGAATCCATTCCCTGACCCAGCTCAAAGCCTTCTCCTCGTTTATTTGCTCTTTTCCACCTTGGGTTAGTTTTGGGAAGCTCGGGGAGCTGGATCAGCCCATGGAATGATACACACGGTAAGGAGGGAAGAAGGGGGACAGGAGCACAATCCCTGCGCTGCTAAAATGCCTCCAACCAGGAACGCTGGAGGGGTGAGAGGGAAAAGAGGCAGAGAAATCCCCTTTTTGCTCCACTGGGTGATGGGAAAAACACGTGGCCAGAAGGACAGAAGGACAGAAGATTTCACCAACCAACCCATCCCCTCAGAGCTGCCGGAGGGATCCCTGTCAGGAGCCCACCAGCCCCAAGTTTTCCTGCCTTGTAAATCAGCTTTCTGCAAGTCAGCCCAAGCTGAGCCTCCGAGGGGAAAGGAAAACCCTAAAACACAGAGCCCCTCTAATCACTGGCAAGAGCCAGCCTGGCCTCAGTGGAAATAAAGGGATTAATGCCAAGCCAGGGCCATCAACACCAGCCCGGAGTGTTTTCTTCCCACGCCACGAGACAGCCGAGCTCAGTGTGACCCAGCAGGTATTTGCTGGCTGGGGTTCAGCCCCCGGGGATAATTTGTTTATGGCCACGTCACCGAAGATGCAACACAAAGCTCAGCTTTAGTCCTGCGAGCCCTGCTGAGGTTTGAGGTGTTCTGGGCCGAGACGGCAAATTACGTCCTGCCGGCCAAGGGCTGCGGAGGGAGGAGGCAAATTCTCCCCAGGTTTGATGAGGTCTAAACTTTAACACAGGCTGAGCCTGTTGAGTTCATCCTTTTGGTCAGGAGAAGAGATTTTTCTAGGATTTTTTTTTCCCTTTTTTTTAAGCTGTAATTGTTACTAATTTCGCTCCCGGCAGGAGTTTAACTGACAGAGAGACCTCTCTGCTCTCGGCCTTTTGGAGAGAAACAGCCCATCCCAAAGGCTGGGGGAGCCCTGCTGGCTTCTCCCTTTGATCCAGGGGGTTTGGAGGGGCCAGGGCTCGAAGGTGACACCTAAACACGTGTCCAACTTCATCCCAGTGTGGGATGAGGATGGAGCCACCCAGCAGCAGCAAGGGCCGGCTCACGGGAGGGCTCAGCTTGGAAGCATCTCCAGTCCAGCTCTGCTATTCCCTCCTCCTGGTCTTCAGGCACAAAGAAAATCCAAGGACTGCAGGGCTTGGCTGGAGCCACAGCTCTGCCACTGACTGCAGGGAGAAGGATCAGAAAATCATGGAATGGGTTGGGTTGGAAGGGACCTTAAAAGCCAGCTCATCCCATGGGCAGGGACACCTTCCACTGTCCCAGGTTGCTCCAAGCTGGCCTTGGACACTCCCAGAGCCAGGAGAGGGGTTTTACCCCCTCACCCCACACGGGGTGTTCAGGGACTGACCCATCAGAGCTGGGATTTGGGCTTTCAGTGGGATGAGTTTGGTGTCTGTGCCCCAAATAACTTCCCAAGCCAGGGATGGATCCCAACGGAATTTGACCGAGGGGCTCAGGGCTGCATTTCCCAGGAGCAGGGAAATCCCGCAGCCAGGAGGGTCCCTCCTGAGCCCGGGGAGAGGCAACAGGAGACAAAGCTGTGGCACACCAGGACTCACAAAGCTGGACTCACAAAGCTGTGGGACGACCCTGAGCCTCCCAGCATGGCTTTTCCAAGGGCTGGGAGCACGGGGAGGGGGCCGTGGCAGCAGCTCCAGCTGTCCCTGCCCGAGCTGCCTGGGGGGATCCCTGGGTGTGCAGACGCTCTGCCCCCGCCGGGATAATCCCCCGGAGCCCAAAACATCACCCCGGGGCTATTTCTGGGAGGCCACAACCCAAACAACAACTGCCTGGCCCCCAAAGCCACCCCTCGGGTTTCATTTCCTCCACCCTTGACCCTCCCTACGAGCACAAAGCCCGGCCTGCCCGGGCCAGGCTTGCCATGGGCAGCTGGGCTTTTTTTTTTTTGGCTGGTATGGGCTGAGCTGCCAGCCCAGGAGCTGCCCTGCAAAGGCTTTGTTTGCTTTCTCTTCTCCCCCCGGGGTGTTTTATAGTGCAGGGCTATCAGCGATCCCAAAGTACAACAACAACAATCCTATCTCTCGGAAATACACGGGGCAGGGACGGGCACGTTCCCAAGCGTGTGGGGAGCAAAGAACATTTCAGACGTTGTTTCCCTGCACTTGGAGCCTGCCTTGGGTTTAATGAAGTTACTCAGCTACTTGGGATTTGTGGGATCTCTCTGTGGGATTATTTTCTTATCATTATTCTTTTTATTACGGGCTCTGCTCCGAGGAAGAATATTATTCTTTTTCCCTTCCAGCTGTAAATTATTTCGCTTCAAATCACTTCTGTTTCCTGATTTACGGGGATGTGGAGCTGACCAGAGGAATAAGAAACAAGACAAGGAGCAAAACACCCGCCAGCACCTCCTTAACCCAGCTTTGCTGCCTGAGCTCCAGTGTTGCTCTGGGGGGAACTTTCTGATTTCTACTGGACCTTCCTGCCAGAGGTTAACGCCAGAGAATCCTGGAATGGTTTGGGTTGGAAGGGATCTTAAAAACCATCCAGTGTCACCCCCTGCCATGGGCAGGGACACCTTCCATTAGCCCTGTTTGCTCCAACCTGGCCTTGGACACTCCCAGGGATCCAGGGGCAGCCACAGCTTCTCTGGGCAACACCCCCGTGATGGGGTGGATGGAGCTCCCTTGGGACTTTCCTGCTTGTCCCTGCTTTGGGTTAGGACTGCAAGAAAGGGTTCCCAGTCCCCAAGGCTTGGGATTTGGATTTCTAGGGGGGTGTTGTATCTCCTCTGCAAAACCAGAGGGAAGTTCGAGCCCTGCCCAGGCAGCCTGAGTGGGGCCAGGGCTGGGGAACCACAGGAGGCGGCAAAAAAAGGCAAGGAGACCATTCTGCTGCCAGAATTTATCCCCCAAAATGCAGCACCAAGTGCTGCTGAAAGGCAAGACCCCCCCTGCCCCCCCAGTAAAGTGGGGGGTCCTTTTTGCTCCCATTTCATCCCCACTCCCATTTCATCCCCTACTCACGTTGAGCTCAGCCCATTGCAGCCCACTCAGCCCGGGACCTGCTCCCCAAACCTGGGCTGCTCTGGCCCAAAGCCCTGCAGAAGGCTGGGCTATTTTAGCATTATCATTAGTATTACTATTCTATTATTATTATTATTATTATTATTATTCAGGATATCTCCCCCAGTGCCAACTGGGTTGGGGGGGCCCAGGCTGGGACTGGGAAAAGGAGGAAATAAAGTGAACACCCGAGTGGTCAGCAGAGCAAACCACGGAGTTCTTGGCTGGGAGTGGGACACAGAATCACAGAATTTAATTGGAAAAGCCTTTAGGATCGTTGAGTCCAACTGTTACTGACACAGGGAGGTTTTTCCCCGAGGAGCAACCCCAGCACCTTTCAGATGAAGTCTCTGTGCCCACACCTCGCTTCTCCCGTGTTCTGCTGCTGCTGGACCCTCCTTTTAGAGCTCCTTTTTTTCCCAGTTTTCTCCTCAATCCCACGTTTGCAGGGCTGGCTGTCCCGGGCCAGCCCAAAGAGCAGAATTAACCCAAATTTACACCCTCACCTTGTCAGATTTTGGGCACAAAGCACTCGATCCACACGAAATCCCACTCCCCGTTTGGGCAGGTGCCGCTCACGCCATTCCCGGGGAAATGCTGGGGGAGGAATTCCCTGGATTGTCAGGGGAGCTGGAGCAGAGCAGAGCTTCACCCAAGGCTTCCCCCACCCCAAAGGCTTCCCTCCACCCCAAAAGCAGCCTCTGTCCCTCTCGCTGCCCCTCAGAGCTTGGGATGGGGACACTGATCCCACAGGGATTGTGGGGCTCTGATTCCCCCACACTGATCCCACAGGGATTGTGGGGCTCTGATTCCCCCAACACTGATCCCACAGGGATTGTGGGGCTCTGATTCCCCCGACACTGATCCCACAGGGATTGTGGGGCTCTGATTCCCCCCACACTGATCCCACAGGGATTGTGGGGCTCTGATTCCCACACTTTGAGCTCCCAAAGGACTCAATCCCGCAGTGTTT
>NW_016690353.1:1852602-1854306 GCF_001604755.1 Lepidothrix coronata | reverse complement strand
TGGGATGGGGACACTGATCCCACAGGGATTGTGGGGCTCTGATTCCCCCACACTGATCCCACAGGGATTGTGGGGCTCTGATTCCCCCAACACTGATCCCACAGGGATTGTGGGGCTCTGATTCCCCCGACACTGATCCCACAGGGATTGTGGGGCTCTGATTCCCCCCACACTGATCCCACAGGGATTGTGGGGCTCTGATTCCCACACTTTGAGCTCCCAAAGGACTCAATCCCGCAGTGTTTTCCCCCGTGCTGAACCTGCCCCCTGGTTTGCAGGCTCTGCAGGGTCCCCCAGCCCCTGTGCTGCAGAGCAGAGGTGCAGCTGCCAGAGCTGTCCCAGGGACGGGGCCAAAGGAATCCCTTCCCATCCCTGCTCCAGCACTATTCCTGCCAAAAGGGCCTCCAGCCCTCTCCCTGCTGCCTGGCAGGAGGAATACCGGGAGTGACAGCTCCACATTTAGGGCTCCTCTTGCTCTGCCCCGTCCCAGCATCCCCAGCTCGGAGCTGCAACCCAAAAGCTCCCAGAACCGAGGGAATGAGGGAAGCGGGGCCGCGGATCCCAAGGCTCCAGACTTCCCAGCCCAGACAGATGGATTGTGCCCTGGAGCTGCCTCTGTCTGCGGGAATCCTCCTGACTCCAACCCCACAACAGAGCTTTGCTTTGCAAGGCTCGGGGACCACTCTGAGCTCAGCCTAAAGCCGAGTCTAAATGAAGCCCCGGCGTCCTCATCTTCCTGCTCTTCCTCCCAGTGATTTTTTGCTTGTTCATCCTAAGAGATGGTGCCTTTCTGGACGGCAGCACAGCCCTCAGACCCTCCAACCAAATACCCAGCACGCACACGACCCTTCTTGCATTAATATCTACCAGGATGTATTCTCGAGACTCAACCCCGTGTTCCCAAAATTCGTTTAAAAATCGAATTGGTCGGGGGAAGGCACAACAACAGCCCGAAAAAATCAGGTTCCAGGCACCCTGCAAGTTGTTGGACAGCGGGGTGATGTGGGGTTGACCTTCTTCTCCTGCCTCAGTGGATGCCAGGGGGGGCACACGACAGCTCTGCAGCTCCTGAATCATCAGGACAACTCTATAAACCTCCTGGCGAGTCCTTCTGCTGTCAAGAGTGGTTTGGAAAGCAAGGAAAGTGTCTGAAACACGAACTTCAGCCTGGGCCTAATTAAACTGCGGGGTTTTGAGCAGCAGGACCTTAAATCAGACCAGAAATCAGAGTCATAAAATCACAGAATATCCCGAGTTGGGAGGGACCCCCAAGGCTCAGCAAGGCTGAGGGGCTCAGGCTTTTGGAAGTGCAGCAGTGCCAACAGTCCTGGGCTTTCCCAGCAGATTTCCTGGCTTCCCTGCCCCTCTGTGATTCCAGAAGAGCTGTTCCCAGTTCATGCCCAGGCCCAGCTCACCCAGAGCACACCCCAGTCGTGAGCCCCTGTCACCTCCCAGAGCTGCTGGGAACAGCCCTCGGGATCCCAAAGTGTCAAAAATAAAACATCCACTGGCAACATGAGGCTTTTGGCTCAGTGGCTGCTCCTCTGCACCTTCTGGAGGCACTGGGATGTACTGGGATGTACTGGGAGGTACTGGGATGTTCTGGGAGAGGGGATTGAGCCAGGAGTGCTACTGGAGATGCACTTGCAGCCTCGCCTGTGTTCTCTGGGTCCTGAATTTTCCTGAGCTCCAATCTGGCTCTTT
>NW_016690353.1:1848077-1850111 GCF_001604755.1 Lepidothrix coronata | reverse complement strand
GGTTTTCACCCAAAGCAGCGGGAAGGGCAGGAATTTTGGGATTGCCTTCAGCAGCAGGGCTGGGGAGGGGGGGAGCAGGTGCTGCAGGACCCACCCTGCTGCAGGAATCACCCCAAAGTGGTCCCAGAGATGCTGCTCCCACCTCACAAAAGGAGGAACCTCGACCATCACTAAAACCTGAACAAACTTCCAAGGGCTTCTCCCAGTTCTCCCAATTTTCCTTGGGCTCTGAGAGTTTTCTTTGGACCTTTGGCAGGGCTGGAGTGACCCAAGGATTGTTTTCCGAGGGGCTGCTTCTCCTCTTTCATTGAGGAATTGTTTCCCACCAGCACAAGGCTGGAAGTGTGGGGGAATTCCCCCCTCCCAGCCCTGCACAAGGTCCCAAAGAGTCCTTTCCAAACCCAGGGAAAGGGCCCAGGGTGGTGGATCCTGCAGGGTCAGGGAGGATCTGACTGGAATCAGGGGGGAAGATGATCCCAATCCCTTTTCAACCCATCTCCATCCTCCTGGAGAGCAGACACTGCTTCAGGTGGTGGTTGTACCCCTTCCTGCGCCAGAAAACCTGGAGAAATTGGGATTCCAGGGATGGGGAAAGCAAGGAAAGCTCCTGGCACCTCAGGATGACCAGCAAAAAATCAACATCTGCCGGCTGGTTCCCCAGGACGTGTCCCAGCACTTCAGGGGGGCTTTGGACACCACCTGGGGCTGCACAGGAGGGTCTGGAGATCTCATCCCCTTCTCCATCACCACCAGCAGGGCAGTTTGGAGGGAATTTATCCCATTTTCCTCCCTTGGTGTGGGCAGGAACAGGTGAAAATGATGCCAAGGAGCAAAGGGTTAATCCAACTTTCCTGGCCCTGAGTGGGAACTGAAGGTGAGTCCTGCACTCTGAGGTCCTTCCCAAATTTAATCCCAAAGAAGAAGGCACTGGTTTCACTGGGATTAAGGAGATTTGTAGTATAAGGAGATTAAATCAAAATTAAATGGCCTTGAGGGGGTGGATAAGAAGAAGCAAAAGGGGATGGGAAGGGGAAAGGAAAAGGGAAAAGGAAGGGATAGGGAAGGGGAATGGAAAGGGAAGGGAAGAGGAAGGGAAGAGGAAGGGAAGAGGAAGGAAAGGGGAAGAGAAAGGGAATGGAAGGGAAAAGGTAAGGGAAAAGGTAAGGGAAAAGGAAGGGGCAAAGGAAGGGGGAAAGGAAGGGGGAAAGAGGGAGAGGGAAGAGGAAGGGAAAAGGAATAGGGAAACGGAAAAGGAAAGGGAAAGGAAAACATGAAAGAGAAATGAATAGAAGTGAAAGAAGAAGAAAAAGTGAAAGAAAAATTAAAAAAAAATTAAAAATAAAGAATATAAATAAAAAAAATAAATAAAAAGCAAAAGAAAAACTAGAAAAGAAAAAAAAAAGGAAGAAAGAAAAGTTGTCCTTTACCCTCAGGGGTCTTTAGCTTATCCCCGGCCGCTGCTGCCGGGTCCCTGTCAAACTGCCCACGTTCTGGGCTTTCCAAGTGATTCAAACTCCGGGGGAAGCTCAGACATTTTAATTCCAGCTGCTGCTGCTGCAGCACAACCCCGGAGCCCGAGCGCACACACGGCGCCTGCCAGCGAAACAACCACCGGGCTGCAAAAAAAAACACCAACCCCCCGGCAGCTCTGCCCGGCAAAAGAGAACCATGAGGAGGAACCTCCAGCGCATCCCGAAAGGCAGAGAAAAGCGGGACTCACCAGCGCGTAGACCGAGCTGAGCACGGAGCAGCAGAGGATCAAACCCAGGCTGTGATAAAGCAGATATGATCCCATATCCAAGAGGCTCCTGCCAGCATCCAGGCTCGCTCAGGGAAGCAGGAGGGCGAGAGCTCTTCCAGCGCAGCTGATTCCTCCTTCTCCTTCTCCTTCTTCTCCTTCTTCCCTCCCGCCCCCCCCCCTCGCCGCCCCCTCCAGAATTTTGTCGGATTGTTTGTTCTCTTCCAGAGGTTTTGGGTTGGTTTGGTTGGTTTTTTTGGGGTCGGTTTTTTTTTTTTGTTGTTGTTGTTTGTTTG
>NW_016690353.1:1844864-1847774 GCF_001604755.1 Lepidothrix coronata | reverse complement strand
TGGCTTTTTTTTTTTTTTTTCGCCCCTTTTTTTTTTTTTTTTTTTTTTTCGCCCCTTTTTTTTTTTTTTTTTTTTGCCCTTTTTTTTTTTTTTTTTTCACAGCCCCATGGCTGTGAATAGGTGCCTTCAGCTAATTTTATGAAAAGGGGCTCTTTCCAAGGCTAAGGTAGAGTAGGGCTTCCTGTGAAAGAGAGAGAGAGAGAGGGAGAGAGAGAGAGGGGAAGGGAAAAAAAAATTGTGCTCTTGATGCAATCTTTTCCTCCTCCTCCTTCTTCCAAACCTTCTCCCTTCCCGTCCCAGAGGATCTTCCCGGGGAGAGGGGCAGGTATAAAATTCCCCCCACCCTCCCTTGGTCGTATCCAGCCTGGGACAGATGGATTGGGAAGCAGAGGGTCGGTCCCGCGTCCCTCCCACCCCTTTCCCACCCCCTTCCCACCCCTTTCCCTCCAGCGAGGCGGTGCTTGGGGAGAGGGGGATGGAGGATGCTCAGGGTGGGGGGTTTAAAAGCCCTAAACCCGACCCCAGCCCAGCCCGTTCCCCAAGTTTAATCCCAAATCTGCTTTTCAGGCTCTTGCAGGAGGGATTGAAACGCTCTTTATTAGGGAGAGGGGCTCGGGAAGGAAGGGGGGAGCGTTGGGAGGGGGTTCCTTTGGGAATCTCCGGGCAGGTATTTCCACCTCTGCCGGCCTTTGTCGTGGGATCTGGCTCCTTTCTGCTGGCTGGGGCTGGGGGAACCGCTGTCCCCAGGGGTCCCCAACATCTGTGTGTGTTTAAATGTGGGGCAGACTGAGCAAATATGTACTCAGGGCTCTGCAGGCACTCGGAGAAGGAGAGAGGGGGGGAAAAAAAATCCACTGCGAAGTTTCAGGGGCCCCATCGCAGCTCCTGTGCCGGGTCTTTTCTTGGAGAGAGAGGGAAAGCAGGAGAAACCCTCAGATATATGTGTGTATATTTATAAAATAAGCCTTGTTTTATAAATAAGGTACATAAATGCCCCTGCCAGGGGGAGGTGGTGGGAATAAAGCAGGGCCTGGTGTTCAGGGAGTGGCCCCAGCCAGGCTTTGGTCCCCCATCTGTGTCTGATCAGTCCCCAGGGTACAGAACTGGATTTGGGATCCTCTGAGCTGCTGTTTCTCCCCCAGATCCTTTCCTGTGAAAGGCAGGTAACCCCAAACTGCTGAGGCTGCCCAGGGAGGGGGTTGTTCCCAGTTTAACCCTTGCACAAGGAGCTCGGGGCAGAAATCTGCCTCTGACCCCGACCCCCGGAGATTTGGGGTCCTCTTGCTCCACACTCTAAGTGAACTCCCACCTCAGGGCTCCCAAATCCAAACCCACCCCCCTGCCAGGCGTGGGAATGATCCATTCCTCCCTGCCTGCTCCCTTCTGGGAAGGTGGGAATTGCAGTTCTTTGGGAGGCTGAGCTCCAAATGCAGGGAGGCAAAGGCTAAAGGGGGGATTTTCCAACCCTCCTCTCAACCCTTTAATTGGCAGGAATTAAAGTTTTCCCAGCTCAACTCCTGGAGGTTTTTGCCGCTGTTGTGGATGAGCTCAGATCCACAGGAGGGCTTTCCTTGGATTCCACCCTGCCCAGCTCATCTCCCTCTCTGGCCTCTGGGAAGAGCAGGAATGCAGGACCAGGATTGGAGGGAGGGTTGGGATGTCCCCTAAAATCACAGGGCATCGTTGTCCAGGACACCTTCACCATTCCCATGATCCCAAAACAACCTCTCCAGCCCTTTCCCTACACGAAAAGGTCCCTCTTTGACTCCTGAGGGGCAGAAAATCCAACCCTGCGGCTTTCGGCCTTTCCAGCCTCGGGAACTGGGATTTATCCAAGGCCTTTGGTTTGGAGCAGGTGCTGCAGGAAATGATTCTGTCATCTCCCACCACCCCCAAACACTGCGTCTTCTGGTAACCAGAGGAGCCTTTTTTTTGGGATGAATTATTCAGCCTGTCCTGTTTTTATTTGGGATGATGCATCCCAATGTGTGTGTGAGGTCCCTGCTTGGAAGCCTTCCCACTGGAAAACTCCATTCCCCTCAGGAGATCCGGCCCAGCCTTGTATCCCTGTCAAGGCAAAAAGGTAATTTGGCCCTCCTTTGTTTTGGTTTCCTTGCAGATTGTGTCCGTGAAGGTGGATATCAGGAACCAGGCAGGAATGTGGGGCTCAAAGCAGCCTTTGTCACGTTGCTATTTTAAGGAGCCCCTTGGGGATGGCCAGGCTTGAAATGTGTTTCTCCAACAGCTTAAAACAAACCTCTCCAAAAGTTTAGATCCTTCTCCTGATGGGAATCAGCTTCCAAGAAAAGAAAAGAAAAAAAAACAACAAAAAAAGGGAACATCATCAATTCAAAACTGTCAAAATTTTGGCCAGAAGTGGTCACTGCTGGGAATCAAATGTAGATAATTTTGACGCGGTTTAATCATAAAACTTTCCTCTCCCTGGGTTTTTTTTTTTTTCTTCCCAGCTATGGGAACACTTTAGAGCTGAAACCTCATCCGGGGTTAAAACCTTCTGTCCTTTCTCTCCTGGGCCACTAAAGTGCCAGGGATCAGGGTTAGGTGGGATACTGGGAAGGAATTCCTGCCTGGGAGGGTGGGGAGGGACTGGAATGGATTTCCCGGAGAAGCTGTGGCTTCTCCATCCCTGGAAGTGTCCAAGGCCAGCTTGGAGCAACCTGGAATAGTGGAAGGTGTCCCTGCCCATGGAACTGGATGAACTTTCAGGTCCTTTCTTCTAAGGGCAAACTGAGAATCAACTCTTGGTGTCCAGGCTTCCAGGGATGGCAAATTAATCCTTTTTATCCTTTCCTTGGCACACAGAACCAGCCATTGGTAAATCCCCCAAAAATGTAGGGAAAACAGCTCCTTTTTTTTGTTTTGTTTGGTTTGGTTTGGTTTGTTCATCTG
>NW_016690353.1:1843404-1844671 GCF_001604755.1 Lepidothrix coronata | reverse complement strand
CTGCAGTTGCCCTTCCTGCTGCCCATCACAGTGTCCCTATTTCAGGGATTTTTCCACATCCCTGAACAACCTCATTCCCATCCTAATAACAAAGAGGCTGCCTCGAGCCTGCATTTCTTTCTCCACACGCAAAAGGTGTTTTTATTCCCCTTTTTCCCCGTTCCTTTTCCCTCTCCCTCCTCCCCTGCCACGGCTGTGACAGGCTGGACCTCTCCAATCAACTCGTATTGGGAAAAAAACCCCAAAAAACCAACCAAACAAAAAAAAGAACAAACCAAACCAAACAAAAAAAAAAAGGAGCTGTTTTCCCTACATTTTGGGGGGATTTACCAATGGCTGGTTCTGTGTGCCAAGGAAAGGATAAAAAGGATTAATTTGCCATCCCTGGAAGCCTGGACACCAAGAGCTGATTCTCAGTTTGGCCGTAGAAGAAGGGACCTGAAAGGTCATCCTGGCAAAAAGGGAATGTTCCAAAAGGGTTTCTTTTCTTTCTTTCTCCTCTTTCTTTTCCCCCCATTCTGCTCCTTTATTCTTTTGCTTGGCTGAGGGACACTGTTGGAATACAAGAGTCAAATTCCACCTTTTTCTTTAGGCAGCAAAAAAATTGTTATGGGGTGGAACTCTCCAGTATCCTGGTGGATTTTCTGGATGGCCCTCGGGAAGTGTGGAATGAGCTGAAGGGGCACCAGGATCTCTCCAACTTCCACCTGAAGGAAACAAATGTGAGGAAAACCCGAATTTACAGCCCTCAGGTGTGGAAAAAAAAGAGAATAAGTATATATATATATATATGTATGTATAAAGGAAATATCCCAACTGTTTGTAAATATTTAATAACATCTCTATTTTTGCTGAAGGGAAGGAAAAAATCCAGGGTTTTCTTATTGAAATATTTTCATCCTACAAAGCTGTTCAGGAATTGCACTGAGACCCAATTTAATTCTTAACATGAGTTTGTTCTTTTTACTACAAGATTTCTTTTCAATACACTTTTTTTTGGGTGTTGCTGTCCTATTTCCAGTCAGAACCACCAGCAAACTGCAGAGGTGAGCAAGGAGGGGAAAAAAAAAAAACCCTCTGGAACTGCCTGGGGGCCCAAACAATTTGGGAAAGCTTGGATGGGAGATGGGAGCAGCACTCCAACAACGGGAGCTCTGGGGAGTGGATTATCCCTTCAGGGATGTTGATCCCGGCCCTGCCACCTCCCAGAGGAGCCCTTTGGAAATAACGGGGACACATCATAGAATCAGAGAATCAGAGAATCAGA
>NW_016690353.1:1831070-1842964 GCF_001604755.1 Lepidothrix coronata | reverse complement strand
CTGGAATCACCTGATCACCGAGCAGTTGGAATCACCTTATCCCTGAGCAGCTGGAATCACCTGATCACCGAGCAGTTGGAATCACCTTATCCCTGAGCAGCTGGAATCACCTGATCACCGAGCAGTTGGAATCACCTTATCCCCGACCGCTGACTCAGGCGAGGGGGGGATGAGGAGGGAGAGGATTTTTTTCCCCTGCAGTTGCTGAGCTTGTAACCTGTTCCCTGGAACCGTAAAGCACCGGGGAACATCCCGCCCTCCTCCAGCTCCGTTTATCTCGTGAGTGATTCTCGGGAACGGCCTCGGGGGGAGCTTTTCCCTGGAGTTCACAGTCCACCGGAGCGCTGATAAGTGTTCAAAGGTGACGGCCCGAAACCTGCGGGGAGAGGAGGGGGGGGAACAGGCTCTCTTTGTGAGGCTCCTGCTTCTCCCGGGATTCCTGGGCTCCCAGCCTTCAATGGAACCTTTCATTCCCAAAACGCTCCAGGAAGCTCCTCAACCTTTGTCCTGACAGAGCCACGTCCCTGTCCCGGCCAAAATCTGGCCACAAGTGATGGGGACTTCAAGCCCTGGGGATTTTTGGGTGGTTGGGTTGGACCTGGGGTTGGCAGCGTGACCTTGCCGGAGATTTCAGCCTAAAAAAGAGGTTGGAGAGAGAGAGATGGGAAGTAGATCCATGAAAAGCACTGGGAAATGGTTACTGGGTCCTTTTCCTAATAGGGATCAGTAGCACAGCACCAGGAATTTGGAAGGAGAGAGATGGGAAGTAGGTCCATGAAAAGCACTGGGAAATGGTGATTGGGTCCTTTTCCTTACAGGAACTGGGAGCACAACACTGGGAATGTGGAGGGAGAGAGATGGGAAGTAGATCCATGAAAACCACTGGGAAATGGCGATTTGGTGGTTTTCCTAAGAGGGATTGGGAGCACAGCAGTGGGAATTTAGAGAGAGATAGGAATTAGATCCATGAGAAGCACCAGGAAATGGTGATTTGGTGCTTTTCCTAATAGGGATCAGGAGCACAGCATTGGGAATTTGGAGGGAGATAAATGGGAAGTAGATCCATGAAAACCACTGGGAAATGGTGATTTGGTGCTTTTTTCTAATAGGGATTGGGAGCCCAGCATTGGGTATGTGGAGGGAGAGAGATGGATGGGAAGTAGATCCATGAAAAGCACCAGGAAATGGTGATTTGGTGGTTTTCCTAATAGGGATTGGGAGCACAGCAGTGGAAATTTAAAGAGTGATGGGAAGTAGATCCATGAAAACTATTGGGAAATGGTGATTTGGTGCTTTTCCTAATAGGGATCAGGAGCACAGCAGTGGGAATGTGGAGGGAGAGAGATGGGAAGTAGATCCATGAAAAGTACTGGGAAATGGTGATTGGGTTCTTTTCCTTACAGGAACTGGGAGCAAAACAGTGGGAATTTAGAGGGAGAGAGATGGGAAGTAGATCCATGAAAACCACTGGGAAATGGTGATTTGGTCCTTTTTTCTAATAGGGATTGGGAGCACAGCATTGGGAATGTGGAGGGAGAGAGATGGATGGGAATTAGACCCATGAAAAGCACCAGGAAATGGTGATTTGGTCCATTTCCTAATAGGGATCGGGAGCACAGCACTGGGAATGTGGAGGGAGAGAGATGGGAAGTAGATCCATGAAAACCATTGGGAAATGGTGATTTGGTGCTTTTCCTAATAGGGATTGGGAGCACAGCACAGGGAATGTGGAGGGAGAGAGATGGGAAGTAGACCATGAAAACCACCGAGAAATGGTGGCAACTTTGGGGTAAAAGAAAAGAAAAAAAGAACAAAAAGTGATTTTCCAGGAAGACAAGTGGAAAACTCCCCCTCCAGCCCCCAACCAAGTTCATTCCCGTCACAAGTCTGGCCATGCTCCTGGTCCTCCTGTCCATCTGCACATGGACCTCCCCTCTGCCTTGGCCCCTGGGTGACACCTCACTGGCTGCTCACCTGGAAATTCCGGGCTCAGAGGGGCTGGATTTCCTGGGAATATTAAAAGCTGTGGGCTCAGGACTCGTCCCTTCCTTCCCTCTCCCTGGGTTTGGGCAGAACTGCTCTGAACCCCAACCAGGACAGGTAATCCCAGCATCAAGTCTTTCCAGGACTCCTGGGATTCCTGGAGCCTCTTGGTGTTGCTCCCCAATCCCGAAGCATCTCCCTGGTTATCCCAGCCTTGATTTCTCCTCTGGAGGTGGGAGAAAAGCCCCCGATTGAGAGCAAGGCTTTTTGCCTCCGGACTGGGAGGTTGGAGTGGCTGAAAATCTGCTCCTCCTCAGGGCTGCTAAAAAAGGGACATGTTGGTGTTCAACTCATGTAGCTTTTGTTTCCAGCTCTCCGTTTTCCTCAGGCCTTTCTTTCCTGAACAAAGGAAAGGCTTGGCTGGCCATTCAGTCCTTTATCAGAGGGGATGGCTCGAAAAATGACATTTCTGATGGAAAATTCCAGCCTCCATCAGGTGAAAAAAAGCCCCAACCCTTTATTTTCAGTGTCAATCAGTGCAGGCACAATGAAGGACCCAATTATTCGAAGCAATCCATGATTAGGGGCTATTTTTTCCCCGCTGTCCTGTAACATAAACTCTGAAAGAAATCATCACAGGGATACAATAATAAAATAACCCCCCCCAGCACTTGCAGACTGAAAGGAACAGGGTAAAATTCAAGCTGCCCTGACAGAAGTGGAGATAAATCCCTTCCCATTGGGATATTTTAGCACTTCAGGTCACTGTTTCGTTGGAAATGGAAATAAGGGACTCAAACATGGAAGGAGAGTCACCAGCTGCTGGGGAGGGATTTAAAGCACCATTTACACCCTGAAATCAGGGGAACTTTGGATTTTCTTCCCTTTGTCTGGGTGGGTTGGTTTGGGTTTGTCCTGTTTTGGTTTGTTCTGCTGTTGTTGCTGTCCCGGGGATCCGTAAGGTCTCGTTTTCCCTTGGATGTGGGAATGAGGACGGAGCTGGGATTGGGAGTTGTGGTGCCAGGGCAGCAACCTGGGAGAGTGGGAGCTGTCCCTGCCCAGGGCAGGAATTTGGAATGAGGTGATCTTTAAGGTCCCTTCTAATCCCTTCTGGGATTCTGGGATTCACGGGAGCCAAGTGGAGTGTGTTGAGCACGTGACCAGAATTTGGTCCTCACAACTTTTATAATTCCCCGGAAAAATGGGTTGTGGTCTCCAGGGAACTAAACCAGGAGTGTTATTAATAATCACAATACGAACATGGATATCCTTATTTTCATTTTGAGTCTCTCTCAGGCTTTTTCTTGAGCTCAGCACACTCAAAAGTCTGGATCCAGCTGTGGGAAGGGACTGGGACCCTCCAGGAGCTCTTTATTCCTTTAGTGTGGGAAGAAATGAGCTTTATGGTATGGAAAAACCTGCTGGGGATCTGGGGGGTTCCCCTGGAGAAGAGAAGGCTCTGGAGAGACCTGAGAGCCCCTTGCAGGGCCTAAAGGGGCTCCAGGAGAGCTGGAGAGGGATTGGGGACAAGGCATGGAGGGACAGGACACAGGGAATGACTTCCCACTGGAAAAGTGGAGATTTAGATGGGATATTGGGAACTAATTTATGCAGCATTTCCTACTGTTCTCAGATCCTTGTTTTTAAATTTCCCGCTACCTTAAAAACTTGCATTGAAAAGAAACCCCGTAGGAAAAAGAACAAACTCGTGTTGTGAATTAAATTGGGTCTCAGTGCAATTCCGGAACAGCTTTGTAGGATGAAAATGTTTCAATAAGAAAACCCTGGAATTTTTCCTTCCCTTCAGCAAAAATAGAGATGTTATTAAATACTTGCAAGCAGTTTGGATATTTCCTTTATATATATATTCCCTTTTTTTTCCACACCTGATGGCTGTAAATTCGGATTTTCCTCACATTTGTTTCCTTCAGGTGGAAGTTGGAGAGATCCTGGTGCCCCTTCAGCTCATTCCACACTTCCCGAGGGCCATCCAGAAAATCCACCAGGATACTGGAGAGTTCCACCCCATAACAATTTTTTTGCTGCCTAAAGAAAAAGGTGGAATTTGTATTCCACAATTCCCTCAGCCAAGCAAAAGAACAAAGGAGCAGAATGAGGGGGAAAAGAAAGAGGAGAAAGAAAGAAAAGAAACCCTTTTGGAACGTTCCCTTTTTGCCAGGATTTGAGGCATTTTCAGTGTAGGGACATAGAATCAAAATTCCTGGTGAGGGCTAGGGGAGGTTCATTCTTTCTCTCTCCTCTTATCTCCAATTTTCTCCATCTGATCCCAGTTGAGGGACAGTTTTCCAGCTTCTCAGCTGGTGGAAATTTATCCTTTCCTGCTCGAGGGGAACACAGGAATGTCAGTTTAGGGCGTTCTGGCTAAAAAATGCAATAAAGATGTTTGGGGGTGGCTGAGGTTGTTCTGAGGCCGGGGGTGACCAGGTCATGGAATCATGGAATGGGTTGGGTTGGAAGAGACCTTGAAGATCATCCAGTCCCACCCTCTGCCATGGGCAGGGACACCTTCCACTAGCCCAGGTTGCTCCAAACCCCGTCCAACCTGGCCTTGGACAATTCCAGGAATGGGGCCTTAAAGATCATCGAGTTCCAATCCTTATCCTAAATAAATCCTTCCACTCTGGAAGTGGAATTAATTTTCCTCCATGAAGACACTTGGTGTTTGCTGAGGTATCTTGTGCTATCCAACGTATCCATGGGAGGCTGGCAGAGGGGACACTGGATTTAAGGAGACCCTTTGGAGTGGCAGCTGGAGGCCAGGCAGTGCAAT
Organism: Lepidothrix coronata; assembly: GCF_001604755.1. Classification (NCBI taxonomy): domain Eukaryota; kingdom Metazoa; phylum Chordata; class Aves; order Passeriformes; family Pipridae; genus Lepidothrix; species Lepidothrix coronata. The sequence goes on along the minus strand of NW_016690353.1, from coordinate 1,838,190 downwards.
CCCAGAATCCCAGAATCCCTGAGGTTGGGCCTGAGCAAAACCCAGGGAAATCAAGGGGAAAATCTCCTCCCTTGGACATCTCTGAGCTCGGGATTCAGACCTGCTGGGGGATGTGGGGGCTGAGAGGGTCTGTCAGGGGCTGCAGACACACATGGGCAGGTCATGAATTCATGGAATCATGGAATCATGGAATCATTGGGGTTGGAAAAGCCCTCCAAGGTCCCCGAGTCCCCCCTGTGCCTGATGCCCACCTTGTCCCCCAGCCCAGAGCACTGAGTGCCACGGCCAGGCCTTCCTGGGACACCTCCAGGGCTGGGCACTCCAAACCTCCCTGGGCAGCCCCTGCCAAGGCCTGACCACCCTTTCCATGGAAAAATTGCTCCTGGTGTCCCACCTGAGCCTCCCCTGGCACAGCTTGAGGCCGTTCCCTCTCCTGCTGTCCCTTGTTCCCTGGGATCAGAGCCCGACCCCCCCTTGCTGCCACCTCCCTTCGGGCAGCTGGAAAGAGCAAAAAGCTCTTCCCTGAGCTTCTTTTTCTCCAGGTTAAACATTCCCTGCTCCTCATAGGGCTTAACTCCAAACCAGTGAATCCCTCTGGTGCTGGAATGCTGGTCCTTCAGTGGGATGGCAGCTGTTTGTAGGAGAACAGCCTGGATGGTCCGAGGCAGGGAAGCAGCCGGAGCTGTATCCCGTTATTACAGAAACGAAGGCACAGACAAATTTTTGGATCCCACTGGCAGCTCTGTCCCATTGTCTGAGCTCAGGCCACTCGGAGCAACAGAGGGAGAAAGGCAAGAAATGCTCTGCATCATTAGAGGAGGTCCCTGCCAAAAAAAGTCGGGATCACGGTGGAAAGGGAGGCTCCGAGTGACATTTCCCACATGGCATCAGCGGCACTGCACGGGCAACACCAACTGAGAGGGGGAGGCTTTCATCGGGCCCCGTGGGTGCCAGGCTGGGTGTCCAGATGAAAAGTTGACCTTTCTAAACCGAAATGTTTCCCTCCAGGAGAGTGGAAATATTTTTGACTCCGTTCCAGTCCGAGAGCAAAACAAATGGCAAAGCACCAAGAGGCTCCTTGTGCAAGAGCAGCGTCCCTGCCCCGCGTGCTGCTGCATTTATTGCTTTGTTTGCTCAGCACGGCTGAGCTTTTGCAGTGGAAAGTTTGCCACGGGGAGGGTTTTGGGGTGGGTTTGAAGGCTGGGGTAAGGCTGGGCATGGCTGGGATTTCTTCTCTTCCCCTCCGAGTGAGATAAATGGATCCGTGTCCAGATGCCGTCGTTGGATTCCAGACTCGCCCCTTGAAGGTGCTTTTTTAGGCTCTTTCAGGTGCTCATCTTTGGGTAGGAATGTAAGTCAGTGTTGTCCTCTTTCTCCAAAGACTCTAGAGGGAGCCTAAAGGATTGATTTGAGCTGGACAACTCCGGGGCTGAACTGAGGGAAAAGGAATCCCATTTTCACTGCCCAGCCCCTGCTGCTGCTCAGACTCCAGTCGAAGACACTACACCAAGTCCCAGAGTTTCTAGGAAGGTAATAAAGGAAGGAATTTATGATTTCAGAGGATTGTAAACATCCAGACCCTTAATCCCAGCAGATAGCCTTGACAAAACCAGAAGGGCTACGTGGACAGAAGAGCCTTGACACAGAAAGTTGTTCCAGCACTTCTGTGAGGTGTCAGCAAGTTTTAACTGAGCTTGGCCTGGAGATGTTCAACTGGTTGGAACTAATCCATGTCCAGAAGAGGTGAATCAGTGTCTAGCAATTCACTAACCAGTTGCTCAAGTGCTGGTTGCTAAAAAATCTGCATTTCGTTGCCTGGGGTGGGTAAAGTCCAGTTTAACACACCAAGGAATCCAAGGAGTCAGCCCCCAAACTCTTGAGAGCTGCTGAGCACAGGAATGGGGGCTCTCAAGCAGAACATCCCAGGCTGGACCATAAACCTTCCTGGTGTGAGGTGAGACACCAGGAGGGGGTGAAGATGGGCAGGGAAAGGTGCTGGGGGAGCTAAAGGGCAGTTGGGCCCTGGGTGACAAAATTGGCCCTGAGGAGGTTCAAGCTCAATGGAAAAAATCAAAGGTCTCTGTCCATCCAAGGGCATCAGGTCCCAGACTAAATCTGTTGGGAATAGTGAGAGCAGGAGCTCAGATTGCTGCTTGAATTCCCATTTATTCCTCGTACATTATGGAACAAATTTTCCTGAAAAAGAGGGAATTTATATTAAAGAGAGAAGAAAATCTCTGCTGTGTTGGGTTGGTTACAGGCACAGACTTGCTACCAACGTACTGAATGAGCTTAGAGGGTTGTTCACATCATTTCTCTTCCCAGGACACAAAACTGGACAAGAAATGAAACCCCTTGATTAGGATTTGAGTGAATTGAAACCCCAAAACCTAAGAACCCCTTTCCTGTGGGACAATTCCACCAGGTTGGATTGAACTTGAGTATTAAGACAGTTAAAATTTGAGAGGAGATTCAAGGTGAAATTAGAGAGAAAATTCAACCCTGAGAGTCAGAAAACCTTATTAAAAAAAAAAAGAATATAAATCCCAGTATTCCCTAATATTGGTGTTGAGCTTCCCAGCTAAACTGTGGGAATGATCCAACCCTCTTGCAGCTGAGGGTACCAGGATGCATTTTTCTCTCTCATCCAAGGAAGGGTTTTAGTTCTGGAGCCCCTGGATGGGCTGTGGTTCCTCCATATCCAACAGGACACCTCCTGGAGCCACCTGAGAGGAACATCCCTGGTCACATCCCAGAAGTGACTCATCATTCCCAGAGGAAATGCAGTGGCAGGGGTGAGTAAGGCCTGAGTGTCCCCCTGCTGTCACTCTGAACCTGTTCTTTAAAGAAATAAACAAACAAACTCATCTCCTGGGGGACTTTCAGGAATTCTGGTGACTTTTAATTCCCACTTTGTGATTCAGGCTCTGGCTCGAATCCAGAAATTGCTCCAAATTAATCCCGGGATCTCATGTTTGAACTGGTTCTCTGGGCACCAAAATATTTGTGCAAACTCTTCCTCTCCCCTGGCCTGAAGGAGGTGCAGCTCCAACAGGTTTGGGGGATGGATTTGCCAGGTCCAGCCTTGATTTTAGAACTTGAGTTCACCCTGAGAGAAATAAGGAGAACATGATGTTGGGAGGGTCCTGAGGAAAATTAAAGGGAAAAGATTTCCCTGGGAGGAAAGGGAAAGAGAAAGGGAAAGGGAAAGGGAAAGGGAAAGGGGAAAGGAGGAGGAGAAGGAGAAGGAGGAGGAGGAGGAGGAGGAGGAGAAGAAAGGAAGAGAAGAAGGAAAAGGAGGAAGAGAAGGAGGAGGAAAAGGAGGAAGAGAAGGAGGAGGAAAAAGAGGAGGAAAAGGAGGAGAAAAGGAGGAGAAGGATAAGGTGGAGAAGGAGAAGAAAGAGGGGGGAGAAGGAGGAGAAGGAGAAGGAGAAGAAGAAGGAGAAGGAAGAGGAGAAAGGAAGAGAAGAAGGAGAAGGAGGAAGAGAAAGAGGAGGAATAAGAGGAGGAATTGGAGGAGGAAGAGAAGGAGAAGGAGAAGGAGAAGGAGAAGGAGAAGGAGAAGGAGAAGGAGAAGAAAGAGGTGGGAGGAGGAGGAGAATGAGAAGAAGGAGAAGAAGGAGAAGGAGAAGAAGAGAAGGAGGAGAAAGAATGCACAGGGGGAAAAGGGGAAGAATAAACTTCCAGGACTCCATCCAGGCATCCTGGTGCTGATCAGAACAGCTTTTCTCTCTGTCTTGGGATGAACATGGGCAGTGCCAACACTGGGGCTGGGCAGGAAGGACAGGACAGGGGCAGGTTTGTGGTGCCCCTCTGGTAAACTCCCCCTGGTACATTCTCAGGGGCACAGAAAGCTCCACCAAAGCTGGGCAGAAAGTCCCCCCAGCCCAGCCCAGGCCAGAGTGTTTTGCTCAGCGTTGCATTTTGGGAAGATTTACGGCTCCTGCTCCAGGAATTCAGCAGATGAGTCAAGCAAAAAGTGTCTTTTTTCTCCCAGCTGGTGACCAGAACCACCAAGAAACGAAGGGATTGGGTGGGTTATAAAAGCAGCATGTGACAGAGCTGGGAATTGATCCCAACCCCTCGAATCCCTGATGGCTCCAGATAAGGTTGTCAATGAATTTTACCCCCCTGTGCCAGGAGTGTCAAGTTGAAATCAAGCTCTCTGGATTCCTTTACCCCGCATCAGAGAGCAGTCAGCAGCTCCAGATGTTTTGCTTCACCAAACCCAGCCAAGCCACCTTCAGGTGGGACTGTCAAGCTTGGCCTGATGCTCCTCTGGTGACTATTTGCAAATAAACCTTTAAAAGGTTTGAACATTCAAAAGTAACCTGTGATTTGCCTTAGAGGGGATTTTTTTACACATATAAAAAGAGCACAAGCCCTTTGTATATATAAGGGACACTTGGACAGGCAAAGTTCCCATCCAAGCCCGTTGCAGCTGAATTATTAATGCCTTAATAGGTATTTCAGGATGAGAATCCTCTTAATTAATGAATATTAACTCCCTCTATGTTAAACATCCAGTATTTAATTCTGAATCCTTGCTCCCCTCCAAGGAATGTTTGGGCCAAGTCATCCCATTCATGCAGAGTGTCCTGAACCGGGAGGAAAAGCTGAACCAGAATAAAATTAACAGCATTTTTTTAGGGTTAGTTTTAACTCCAGAGGTTTTTATTGTGTATTTTTAATTTCTGCCCAGCTTTGGTGGAGCTTTCTCTGCCCCGGGAATGTACCAGGGGGGCACCACAAACCTGCCCCTGTCCTGTCCTTCCTGCCCAGCCCCCAGTGTTGGCACTGCCCGTGTTCATCCCAAGAAAGTGAGGAAAGCTGTTCTGATCAGCACCAGGATGGGTGGAGGGACTCCTGGAAGCTTTTTCTTCCCCTTTTCCCCCTCTATGTATTCCTCCTCCTCTTCCTCCTCCTCCTCTTTCTCCTCTTTCTCCTCCTCTTTCTCCTCCTCCTCCTCCTCCTCCAGCCAGGAGCTCTCATGCCGATGAGAGGTGCTGAGATCCATCCCTAGGATCCAGAGCACTGTCCCATAACCCATCCCTGCCTGTTCCCACATTCCCGGTGCTCCAACCCGCAGGGGAGGTGTTTGTGTTGCCCCCACAAATGCAAATATTTGCCTCGTTCTCCCAGGAAAACTTTAACTGCAGAACAAATAAAAACCCCCAAACCTGAGTCACGCCGAAAAATCGGCTTCTTTACCACGAGAGGTTGGGTTTGTTGGGGGTTTTTCCCTCTGGGAAGTTCTATTCCATGGAATTTTTACAGGTGTTAGGAAAATCCTAAATCACTATGGTTGGAAAAGACCTCCATGATCAGCAAATCCAGCTTTTAACCAAATCCCCCATTTCCACTAAACCAGATTGCAAAATGTCCCGTCCACTCCTTGTTTGGGAAGGGAAGGGAAGGTTTGGGAAGGGAAGGTTTGGGATGGTGTGGGAAGGGAATGGAAGGTTTGGGAAGGGAAGGTTTGGGAAGGTTTGGGATTTATTAACACTTATACTATTAAAATAAATATTTTTATTTTAATTTTTAAAATGTATAGAAACTATAAATTAATTAACATTCATAATATTGTAATACATATTGTTATTTTATTTTTAATAATGTATATTAAATCTACATTAATTAACATTTGTAATAATACAATACATGCTTTTATTTATGCTTAAATAATATACATAAAATGTGCGTTAATTAACATTATATATATTATAATACATATATTTATTTATTTTAATCTTAGCATGTATATAAAATACAAGTTAACATTCATAATAATACAATATTTTAAATTAATGTATATAAAGCATGGATTAATTAACATTTCTATTATAATAAATATTTTTATTTATTTTAATTTTTAGAATTATATAAAAGATAAATAATCATAATATTACAATACATAATTTTATTTTTAAATAATTTATATAAAACGTGCATTAATTAACATTTATAAAATTGCAATTAATATTTTCAATTAACATTCATAATATTATAATACATATTTTTATTTTTGAATAATGGATATAAAATATACATTAACATTCATGATATTATAATATATATTTTTATTTTTTAAATAATGCATATAAAATGCAACTTTATAGTATTATGATATATATTTGTATTTTATTTTTAATAATGCATATACATTTTTAGAATGTATACAAAATATACATTAAGTAACATTTTTACTACTATTATAGATATTATTTTTAAATAATGCATATGAAATGTAATTTAACATTTATAATATTATGATACATAGTTTTACTTTTTAATAATGTATATACCTGTTTAGAATGCATATAAATATACATTAATTAAAACTTTTATATCATTATTTATTATAGAAGCTGAAAAAGAACTGAAAAACACCATTAGATTTCTATACTCTAAATATATATTTACGTACTCTATTATTTTATATACTGTTATTTACATATTGAACTATATATTATATTATATTATATTATATTATATTGTATTATATTATGTTTATTATAGAAGCTGAAAAAGAACTGAAAACCACGAAAAAAAAGGGGAAAAAAGTTTTTTTAATCACCATTAGACTTATATAATACATTATTATTATTTATATAGTATTTATATAGTATTTGAAAATATGAATTTATATACTATTTTCATTATATTATATTATATATGTATATAATATAATATGATATAATATGATATGATATGATATTATATGATATTATATTATATTATTTATTACAGAAGCTGAAAAAGAACTGAAAACCATTAAAAACCAAGGGGGAGGGAAGGTTTTTCCCTGGTCACATTGGGACTCGGTGTCCCCCAGGCTGGAACCAAACTCTGCTCCAGTCCCTGAACCCGCCTGGGCTCCCAGTCCCAGTTCCCGTGGGTCAATCTTTAACTTCTCCTCCTGGGAAATGAGTAACTGAGAACTGAGGAGCTCTGTTCCTGGTGGGAGCCCTTCCGTGGATTAACAAGGTGTTGAACAAGGCCAAGGGCCGGGTCCTGCCCTTTGGCCACAACAACCCCCGGCAGCTCCAGGCTGGGCCAGAGGGGCTGGAGAGCAGCCAGGCAGGAAGGGAGCTGGGAGTGGGGATGGACAGGGAGCTGA
>NW_016690353.1:1827125-1829361 GCF_001604755.1 Lepidothrix coronata | reverse complement strand
TCCTGGTTTGATCCCATAACTGTCTGAGAGCTCCTGCTTTGATCCCATAACTGTCTGAGAGCTCCTGGTTTGATCCCATAACTGAGAGTTCCTGGTTTGATCCCATAACTGTCTGAGATCTCCTGGTTTGATCCCATAACTGTCTGAGAGCTCCTGCTTTGATCCCATAACTGTCTGAGAGCTCCTGCTTTGATCCCATAACTGTCTGAGAAGTCCTGGTTTGATCCCATAACTGTCTGAGAGCTCCTGGTTTGATCCTAGAACTGTTTGAGATCTCCTGGTTTGATCCCATAACTGTCTGAGATCTCCTGGTTTGATCCCATAACTGTCTGAGATCTCCTGGTTTGATCCCATAACTGTCTGAAAGCTCCTGGTTTGATCCTAGAACTGAGAGCACAGGATTCCATGGAAGAAAAGCCAGTCCAGGGCTTTTTGTGTGGGAAGAGCTGCCCGGTGTTCCTCCCTCAGGAGCCAACAGGCTGCTCCTGTCCTTCAGAATTAGTTCACATCTCCAAACATCCATGTTTTTGGTGTGATTCCAAGGGATAAAGTTGCCTCCTGATTAGCAGACTCCCAATATCTCTCTTTGGTCTTTGTGTGTCTCCTGTCTCTCCACATTTCTTTTGTCCTGCCAGCTTTGTTTGCTTTGGGAACGTTTCAAACCCCCTGGAAGGCACTGGGAGGCTTTGAACAGGCTTTGATGGGGTTTGGATTAATCAAGGGGTAACTAATGATGGATCCAGCTCTGGCATTATTGGGTTGGAATGTCTGGGGGACTCTCAGTGCAACATCTGGTGTTTCTTTTAAGTCACTTTGCTTAATTATCCTGAATTGAATCAAAAGCTCTCGGAAGGGAAAGGAAAACGTCGAATTATTTGTCACTTTTAAATGCAAGGAGCTGGTTGCTTCCCATCCTTATCCAATGGCTTTGCCGAGTCAGGTGCTGCGGGAAATGGGCTTGGAAACACAATTTGGGATGAATCCCTGGATATAAAGTGTTGCATCACCCTCGGTCCTCAGAGGGGGACTTGAAACACAGAAGGATTAAATCACTGTTCTTAAGCAGGTGCTGATGAAGTCTTTGAAACAAGGTCTTGTGGAAATCAAGAAGAATCCAGGCTTCTTTTTCTCCAAACCAGGGTTTCTGGGAGATTGGGGACTCAACCAAGGACCTTTCTGGACACCTTTGGGCACGGAAACCCTTTTGGGACAAGCCAAGGTGTGGGGTCAGCAGAGAACAACCAATCCCTCAGACATGACTGGACATGTTTTTGGTGACACGAGGGAGCCACATTTGATTTTTGGTGACACAGACGTGCCCCGTTTCCATATTTCCCACATTTTTGCTCCCTGGCACTTTAATTTGGGTGCCACAGTGGCAAGTTGGTGATAAGTTCACCAGCAGAGCCAGCTGAGCTTCCTCATCCTTGGTGTCCCAGGGGTTGGGTGTCCAAACCACGGCCCTTGTTTCGTCTTCCCCCCTCCGAGATCCCATTCCAGCTTGGAGCAGCTGGAAGGCTTTGGGAGTCAGGTCTGGGGAAAACTGGAACAAGGCACAGGAGGTGCTGAAGTGAAGTCTGGAGTATTTGGAGAACAGTCCATCTCCACCCTCACTCTTTGGGACAACACAACCTAAGAACCAGTCAGATAAAGAGATTCCTGCAGGTGGGATCCTGAGGGTCTTTACCTTTAAATCCCAGAATGAGTTGGGATGGAAGGACCTTGGAGATCATCCCATTCCACCCCCTGCCATGGGCAGGGACACCTTCCACTAGCCCAGGTTGCTCCAGCCTGGCCTGGGACACTTCCAGGGATCCAGGAGCAGCCACAGCTTCTCTGGGAAATCCATTCCAGTCCCTCCCCACCCTCCCAGCCAGGAATTCCTTCCCAATATCCCATCTAAATTTATCCTCTTTCAGCTTAAAGCCATTCCCTGTGTCCTGTCCCTCCATCCCTTGTCCCCAGTCCCTCTTCAGCTCTCCTGGAGCCCCTTTAGGCCCTGGAAGTGGCTCCAAGACCTCCCTGGAGCCTCAGTGTGGCTGAAATCCTGTGTTTTGAAGTTCCAGTGCCAAACTTTGTGTCCATCACCAGGCAAGATACGTTTGTTCCTCCATTCAGCTGTTTGTTACCGGGCTGCAAACGGAAGTTAGGAAAATCATGTCAAGACAAGAGACTTTTGGGATCATTTCCGACACTGGGAAGTGAGGGAAGCAAAGAACAAACAGGACAAGGCTAG
>NW_016690353.1:1823342-1826337 GCF_001604755.1 Lepidothrix coronata | reverse complement strand
GAGGAGGTCTCCCCTGAGCCTCCTCTTCTCCAGGCTGAGCCCCCCCAGCTCCCTCAGCCTCTCCTCACAGCACTTGTGTGAGGGTGTTTAAAAGGGCTGGGTATTTGACTCTATACAGGTGTTGTAGGAAAAAAGAGGCGATAACTTGGGATCTTGCCCTCGTTTAGGATGGGATTCCTGCTTTAGGATGGGATTCCTGCTCTAAATCAAACTTCAGAACTCAGCTCAGCGGGAGGTTTGTGGGGAGCTCAGAGAGGTGAAGATCCAGCCATGGCTTTCTCCTGCCTTTTCAGTCACTCTTTCTGTCCTCACAGACAACATCCCAAATTTTTCCCAAGGCCTGACTTTCCATGTTGGATCTCTGCAAACACAGGCCCAGACTCTATGTGGGAAAGTACTAAACATCTGAGTAGGACCAGTTGGTTTGGATTCCGTGAATTTTACCCACCCAGCCTGTGGAGCAGCTGGGCATGGAAAGCTGGGCGAGGTGTGGGATGCACAAGCAGATGCCCCTGGATCCTCCCAGCGAGGGAATGGGCTGGGATGGACTGATTTTTTTGGAAGGCACATCTAAACACTTCAGAATTTAGGTCACCCAGTCGATAATTCTTCTCTTTTTGGGGACTTCCACCTCTGCAACCTGCTCACCAAGTCCACTGCTTCTTCCAGGTGATTTTCTGAGGCCCCCAGGTGTTCTGTCCAGCTTCAAACCAAGGTCAATCTTCCTTAATTCTGACTGGGAAACTGGACCAAGAAGGAAATCACACCTGCATCTCTCTCCCACCCTGGAAGTGGTGCCTCCCACCCACTGGACCTGCTCCAGCAGGATAATAAAACCCTGGATGGCATCAGGAAGGGGACCAGGGTGCTTTTCCTCCTGGTCTTTTGCTCTGCCAGCACTTCTGAAATCAAGTGGAAGTGCTGAGGAGCAGCTTCTGAAGAAGCCAAAGCTCGTTTTTCATCTCAAGCACAGCCAAGTTATTAAACTTTTTTTTGTTGCAGACAGGGTGGATTCTAAAAGGGTTTGAAGGTTTGAAAAGGGTTTAAAGGTTTGAAAGTGGTTTAAAGGTTTGAAAGTGGTTTAAAGGTTTGAAAAGGGTTTAAAGGTTTGAAAAGGGTTTAAAGGTTTGAAAGTGGTTTAAAGGTTTGAAAGTGGTTTAAAGGTTTGAAAAGGGTTTAAAGGTTTGAAAGTGGTTTAAAGGTTTGAAAGTGGTTTAAAGGTTTGAAAGTGGTTTAAAGGTTTGAAAAGGGTTTAAAGGTTTGAAAGTGGTTTAAAGGTTTGAAAGTGGTTTAAAGGTTTGAAAAGGGTTTAAAGGGTTAAAGGGCTTTAAAGGGTTCCAAGAGGTGGACAAACACAGGGAAGCCAAAAATGCTGCAGTGCTGATAAACAGACACCACATCCAGCTTAGGAAGCTCCTGGGATGGAGATTTTCATCCTGTGCTCCTCTTATTCCTGCAGTTTTCCGGAGGTACCTGTTTCTGGCCACTGGCAGAGAGAAGAGAGCCTTCTTCAGTTTGTGGGGTTGATTTACATCAAGTGGCTCGAGCAGAATTCCCACATCCTCCATCACGTCCCTAGACAGACATTCCTGCTTCAGAGGATCCATTGGATGCTGTCAGGGAACGTTCAGCAAAGTCTCCCAGAATCCCAGCCTGGTTTGGGTGGGAAGGGACCTTGGAGATCATCTCATTCCAACCTTCTCCTTCCATGACATTGGAGCTGGGAGCTGTTTTAAAAACTGGGGTCGTGCTCAATTAAACCCTTAAAATCATTTTTCATCTCTTTTTTTGCTGTTGTTTCTGTCACCTCTCCTCTCCCCACCATTCCATGGCTGGTCTTTTTTTTGGGAGACATCTCTTGCCCCAGGACACAACTTCGGGTTTAAACTCTCTGAGATTCTGCCCTAAAATGTTTTTTTCTGTCCTAAAAATCCATGACAAAGTCAATGGATTTGGTATCTGTGCCCCAATTAAAGGGACAAAGAGGTGTCTGAGTTAGTTGCTTGTCCATTCAGAAATTCCCTAAGGAATGTTGCCTGGAGACACCCAGGAATATCTACAGAGGGAAAAAAAACAAACAACAAAACAACCTGGAAAACTGTTTTGAGAAAGAGAAGGAATTTTGGACTCCTCCACACAAAACACTCCCAAATTAATTCCATTAAAGGTTGTTCTTTTCAAGATTCTCCTGGTTTTCTCCCTGCCCCAGTGCTGCTGGATTTACCAGGAGCTGCTCCTGAACTTTGGGAGCAGCCAAAGATCCATCCCAGGAGCCACCCAGGAGTTTGAGGGACGCTGATCCAGCCCTTTGTGGGTGTAAATCAGCAGAACTTTTTGGATGGCAGAGGGGAGAACTGGCATCTATGAATCCTTTGGAGGTCAGAGGGGGTAAACTGTTGGAATTCTGGCCCCAAATGTTGTTGTTTAGGAGCTCTGGGAAGCACAGACAGCTCCCAGATCTGGCTGCAGGGCTGGTCGTACCCCAGGGCTTCCAGGAAAAGGGCAAAAGAGGCATCAGACACTCCAAGATGGTTGTCAGCAGCTGTCCAGGGGAGTTTATTCTTCTCAGAAATGAAAAACTCACGGTTTTCACGACTTTTTTAGGCAAGAGAAATAAGTATGGACCAGATCTCTTGTAATGGAGCAGAGGAGAGAGAAAGGAATCGCTGTGGGAATGGTAAAGTGGGAAATGAATCCCTAATTTTTGGCAGATTTGGCTCAGGGACCCCCCAATTCCAGGGCTGGGGCAGCCACAGCTTCCCTGGGCAACCTGTGCCAGGGCCTCCCACCTTCCTAGCCCAGGATTCCTTCCACAGATAAAACCCACATTTCCCCTTTTCCACTTTGAACCCATTGCCCCTGTCCTGGCACTCCAGTTCCTGGGGAAGTCCCTCTCCAGCTTCCTTGGAACTGGAGAGGGGGAGAGGGACTTCCTTCTCCTTCTCCTTCTCCTTCTCCTTCTCCTTCTCCTTCTCCTTCTCCTTCTCCTTCTCCT
>NW_016690353.1:1821220-1822187 GCF_001604755.1 Lepidothrix coronata | reverse complement strand
CCCTTCCCCTTCCCCTTCCCCTTCCCCTTCTTTTCTCTTTCCTTTCCTCTCCTTCCTTCAGACACTGGAAGGAAATACTTCCTCAGATACCTCTTCTCATAATCCAGCCTCCTTTTCCCAGAAAAACTGTGGAATCAGCAGACTTAAGGGAATTTTGTCCCCCAGAGTGCCATAGCACTATTATTACAACCTTTTTTCGTATTCCAAACCATTCCCACAGTCCTTCACAGCCATTGAACAGACCAACAGAAGAACTCTTGGTATTGGCTGAACATCAATTTATTGACATTTATTTACAGCAGTGGGTTTTTTTGGGATGCAATTCCTTCCCTGATATTTAACCAAGTCTACCTGAACTCCTCTCCATCTCACCACAAATGTAACACCATCCAGAGCCAGAGCTGCCCCGGATCCATGAAAGTTGTTTGATGTGAGCTCATGAATATTCCTGTTGTTTCCCATTTTAGCCTCTGGAAGTGGTGGTCGATCCCAGAACTTCAAATCCATGGAGGTATTTCCCTGTGCATCTCCCGTCCCCTGTGAACCTGCCACCCCTTTCGAAGAGCCATTTGTATATCCTTCATTTTCCATGGGACAAATGTCTTGCTCCAGTAGAAGCATTCCATAATTTAACAGGGATAAAAGCAGATCAGAGGCTTGCTAAAAAAACAGTGAAGCTCTTACTCCCAGAAGTTTTTTCCTCTAAATAATAGATTCCCCTCCCTCCCCTTTAGTCATATTTATTTAATTTCTTTGGCTCCTATTCATAAGCACAAGTCCCTTCCCTTCCCTTCCCAAACCTTCCCTTCCCAAACCTTCCCAAACCTTCCCAAACCTTCCCTTCCCAAACCTTCCCAAACCTTCCCTTCCCAAACCTTCCCTTCCCTCCTTTCTTTTTTCTTTCCTTCCTTCCTTTCCTCCTTCCTTCCTTCCCTTCTTCCTTCCTTCCTTGCTTCCCTTCCTTCTT
>NW_016690353.1:1816384-1818961 GCF_001604755.1 Lepidothrix coronata | reverse complement strand
TCCCTTCCCAAACCTTCCCTTCCCAAACCTTACCTTCCCAAACCTTCCCTTCCCAAACCTTCCCAAACCTTCCCAAACCTTCCCTTCCCAAACCTTCCCAAACCTTCCCTTCCCAAACCTTCCCTTCCCTCCTTTCTTTTTTCTTTCCTTCCTTCCTTTCCTCCTTCCTTCCTTCCCTTCTTCCTTCCTTCCTTGCTTCCCTTCCTTCTTTCTTCCTTCCTTTTCCCCCTTATTTCTTATTTTCCCCTCTATCTCCTGACAAGAACCACTGAACTTGACACTGAGGATTTTCCTTCTCTTCCTGTGATTCCCAGGGCAACAAAATCCACCTCCTCCTTCTCTTCCTGACTCTGCCTTTTGGGAACAGGGACCCTTCCAAACTCCTCACTTCCAGGGTGTTGGGAAATCCTCAATTCTCAGCAGAAACTCCCTCCAATTCTTCCTCAACTGCTTTGATAACGACCCTCAGGAGCTTCACACCTCGTTAGTGCCCTTCCTCCAGCTCTGCTCTCCAATTTCTAATCCATTTAAACATTATTCTCTCCTTCTCTTATCGAGTTTAACTCAATTTTATCCATTAAAACTTCAACTGAACGTGGCTTTTGGCTCCCTTTTTAACAGCATCATCACTTTCTGGAACCTCTTTCACTCCTGTCACTCTCGGCAGCTTAAAATCCCCCAATTTTCCCCCCCCAGGCTGCTGCAGTTCCAAGTGTTGCACCTCCACGACTTTCCAAAGCTCTTTTCATCCCCTCGGGAACATTTTTTACAATGAATTTTGCTTCTGGCACGTCGCAGCTCCGTTATCACTTCGAGCCAAGGAGGCCCCAGTGCCAGAGTTTGGAGAGAAAACAACAACTTTTCGGGAACATAACGGAGTGGCCGCTTCCAAGTGACTCACTTTGAGCTGAGGTAAAACTGCACCACACACAGAAGGGCTAAAAATACTGACCAGGAGAACCTCCAGTGCACTTCCCACCATCCTGGGGCCTCAAAGCATTGGCCTGGAGGTGGAAAAAGGGTCCAGGGTCAGTGCAAATTATTTCTAAGGTCAGACTTCAGAAAGAAAAGCTTTTTGGTGCCACCTCTCAGAGTTTCTGATTCCACAGATACAGGAGGTTCTGAAGTTTGGGACCAAAACCTGACATGGAGAGTTCTTGGTCCATCTTCTCCACAGCTGGAGGGAAGGGATCCCCTTTGGAATTCCTGATTGCCCTTGGCTGTGAATTTTGGGCTTTCCCAAGTCACCTGGTGGGAATCTGGGCTTCCCTTTCCCCACCTCCCTCCGAGCTTTTGGGCAGATCCCTCCGGTGTGGTCCTGGCACATCTTAGGCATGTTTGGGCCTTGGAAACGATAAATAAATGATAAAAACTCCTTTTTGCTTTCCTTGGACCCTCCTGGCCCTGGGACTGACGCCCCATTCCATGGCAAGGTTCTCCTGGAATCCCCTGCTCACCTGATCCTCCTGCACGGGGCAGGGCAGGGGGTTAAAGAGCTCCTCTGCTATTTGGGGGCCCCTCTGCTATTTGGGGGCTCCTCTGCTATTTGGGGGCCCCTCTGCTATTTGGGGGCTCCTCTGCTATTTGGGGGGTCTCCTTCCTGCTGTTCTCTGGGACAGGAACCCAGCAGGTGACAGAGCAGCTTCCACACCCTCTCCCAGCTGGACAAGATCCTTTGTGTCCATTCAAAGAGCACTTTGAAACCACCCCCTCAGTATCTCCACCTTCCCCACCCTCCTCTTGCTTCATCTCCCTCCAACAGGGGCTCTGAAACAGGGCCAGGCTCCTGCCTCCAGGTTCCTCTGGCCATTGTTTTAATGGATTGCTGAGAGTTTGATTTATTATCCCCAAAGTCTGGCCAATGTAAATGTTTCCTTTCCTTAAAGCCAGCGAGGATTTGTAATATCCCTCCAAATAATCCTGGGATCTGACCACATCAAGGAGAGGGCAGCAAACTCCACCAGGAACACCCAGCCCTCTCCCTGCTCCGGGGGGTTGGGATCATTCTGGTTGCTCACAGAACTCAGTCCTGCTTTTATCTGGGCCTGAAAAGGGCCAGGGCATCCCAGCACTTCTTCCCCTTTGCTTGGGAAATGCCGATCCCTGTGAATCCCTCTCTCCCACAGTTTCTGAGAGGAGTTATCTCAGCTGAGAGCACAAGGTTGTGGTCACCAGGAACGGGAAATCTCCCTGCTGGGAACGGGAAATCTCCCTGCTGACATCCCCACCAGGTTAATTCTTCACTGGAGATGCCCCATATCCTGGGAAAGCCTTTTTTTATGGAAAGGTTTACGGGAAATCTTGGCTCCTTGCTGGTTCTTCAATGTTTTCTGGAGATGTTGGGCTCACAGGCTGCTGTTCTCCCACCACAGCAATCCAGTTCAGCTCATTTTGGGGAGAACAGGGTCAAATTTGTCAGGGATTTTAGTGCTGTTCTCCCACCACAGCAATCCAGTTCAGCTCATTTTGGGGAGAACAGGGTCAAATTTGTCAGGGATTTTAGTGCTGTTCTCCCACCACAGCAATCCAGTTTAGCTCATTTTGGGGAGAACAGGGTCAAATTTGTCAGGGATTTTA
>NW_016690353.1:1805379-1814237 GCF_001604755.1 Lepidothrix coronata | reverse complement strand
AGCTTCTCTGGGAAATCCATTCCAGTCTCTCTCCACCCTCCCAGCCAGGAATTCCTTCCCAATATCCCATCTGTCCCTGCCCTCTGGCAGTGGGAAGCCATTCCCCCTTGTCCTTCCATCCCTTGTCCCCAGTCCCTCTCCAGCTCTCCTGGAGCCCCTTCAGGCCCTGCCAGGGGCTCTCAGCTCTCCCTGGAGCCTTCTCTTCTCCAGGGGAACCCCCCCAGCTCTCCCAGCCTGGCTCCATAGGAAAGATGCTGATTTTTATTATTCCCTGTAGAAACCTGTGGGTTGGCACAGGGAGTGAGGGGCTGCAGGAAGGGCCAGGGAGGTTTTCCTACGTTTCCTAGGGTGGTTTGGGTTGGAAGGGGCCTTAAAGATCATCCAGTTCCACCCCTGCCATGGGCAGGGACACCTTCCACCAGCCCAGGTTGCTCCAAGCCCCATCCAAACTGTCTTTGGACAATTCCAGGGATGGGGCAGCCACAAATTCTCAGGATAACCTGTGCCAGGGCCTCCCCAGACGATCAGATCTCAGCAGATGAGCCCAGTTCTGTGGCTTGGGCTCTTCTCCAGGTGTTATCTTTTCCCTGACAGGGGTTTTCTGAACCCACAAAGGGAATCCCATCCCGAGCCAGGCCGGGAATGCCGTGTTTCCATGGCCAGACAATCAGCATTTCTCCCAGGGCTCAGGGCAGAGCTGAGCAATCAGGAGGATGATGCAAAAGGAATGTTTTTAGGTTCCTCTTGTTGCCAAAAATTGGTTAGACTTCCTGAACTGCACAGAAAAAAGAAGAAGGGATAATATCCAACCCACCCAGAGTGGCCTGTGGAAGCTCTGGATCTGATCCAAGCAGAGAGAGGAGGATTAAGCAGACTGGAAAACAGGCAGCCCTTGCTTATCATTGATTCCAATTTTGCCCCAAATCTCTGGATCAATATGGGAACCAGAGTGTAATTGGTTATTGCTGGTGTGGCAGCAGCACCTTTTCCAAGGGCAAACCTCCCAAGGTGAGATCCCCTCTGGACAGCACATGGTGGGAACACACCTGGAGAGCTGGGGGAATGTTCCCATGCCAGGTCATGCCAGGGGGGGATTTAGGGTCTGTGGAAAGGCAGGCTGAGGATGCAGGAAGGGCCAGAGGACAGGCAGGTTAAAGGCAACTGGGCAGTGCTGGGGGCTTTCTCCACTCCAAGACTCCAGGAACTGGATCCAGGGATCAAATTGGAGTTGGACACAGTCATGGAGTGGAGGAGAAACTGGGCCCTGCAGAGACATGATGGCCCAGGGGAACTGGAGGAGATGGTGAGATGGGAGCTGGTTCAGGGTGTCCTGTTGGACACCCAACATGACCTGTGACGTTTAAGCACCTGAGTGTGACTCCATGAGAAGTCCAAGCTCCTCCCTGAGGAAATGGGGTCACCCCCCCGGCCTGGGGAGGGGTTCAGGGCTGTCTCTGAGCCATGTTTTCCCCTTGCTAACGAGGAATGAGCTGTTCTCTTTATTGCTGGACCAGAAGACACTCCAAGCCCAAATCTGCTCAGTTACCACGGGGCCTGTTGTGTGTCCTTCGTGGAGCTCCTTCGGTTTTGGGACGTGCTGAAGATCAAACTTATCTCCCAGAGGAACTTTGGGTGCCCTGTGCTCCATGCCCCCTTTGGTTCCAAGTGTTAACAAAGGTAAATGACTCCTGGGGTGGTCAGTTCTTCATGGAAAACCAGATTGTCTCCAAGGAGTGACTCAGGGAATCCACCCCCCTCTGGAACACTGGGGGCAGTGACCCAGCAGGGCCTCCCAAAGCGCTGAGAGCTCAGTGTCCTGCCCCAGGGTGGCAGGAATGTTATTCCAGGAACATCCCCACTGGGCTCAAAAGGCACAGTTGTCCAGGAGCTGATTTTAGGAGGAGCCTTAAACTCATTTATGGCTCGTGGCCACTGTCAGGAGCAAGGGGGGAGCGACAGAACCTCCTGCAGGGCGGTGGGAATTGTTGCTTTGGTGGCCTTAATATCAGAATTCCCTGGTGGTTCTAAGGTCAAATTCAACTCTGAGTTCTGGGGTGACCTCCAAGGTCACCAGAATTGTTGCTTTGGTGGCCATAATATCAGAATTCCCTGATGGTTCTAAGGCCAAATTCAACTCTGAGTTCTGGGGTGACCTCCAAGGTCACCAGAATTGTTGCTTTGGTGGCCATAATGTCAGAATTCCCTGGTGGTTCTGAGGCCAAATTCAACTCTGAGTTCTGGGGTGACCTCCAAGGTCACTGGACATCCCCTTGAAGCACCACCATCTCCAAGGAGGAGACACACAAGATGGAGGAGATAAAAAGCAATGGGATGTCACACTTCCAGCCTCCGGAATTCCACGTGCCAGAGCCTCACATTCCAGCCTGAGACACAGGACTTGCATTTTCTGGCACACACGGACATCCAACCCCACTCCCACCTCTGTCCTTCCAGCAGGGATTCCAAGGAGAGGTGGCTCTTTATTTTTTTGCAGCACGGGGAAACTGCTGTCCCTTCTAATTAAGTTTCAGGGAAAACAGTCACTTCTGGGAAAGGTTTTATCCAATTGAAGCCCTCAAACCCTCAGCTCCAAAGCCAGGATCCCAGTGCCCCCACAGAGATTCCTACATCTTATAATTATGGTCTCCCTCGGGCTGGGCAGAGGCAGAGTAAGGGATAAAAGGGAATGAGAGCCAAGGTCCACCCCCAAAATCCCAGGAAACTCTGCTAGAAGCCAAGTTGTCCTCTCCTTAAACACTCCTAAAGGGGTTCCTCACAGCACTGCCCACCGATTCCAGAGCATGGAAAAAGATCCTGCAGGAAGTTTAAGGACTGCGGGAATTTTAACACTGATACAAAAGGAATTCCAGGGGGAGGAAAAGCCCCTCTGGCAAGAGGAAGAGGAGCAGAACTGAGCCCTTCCCTGAGAATCCAGCCTGGATTAGGTGTCCCATGAATCTTCTCAATTCTAAATGGGGTGAGAGTGCTGGAGGCACAGCATCCGAAAGGTGGGAAGCTCTTGAGCTCTTCATGGAGTGTCTTTATCAGACCAAAAGATAAAAAAAAGGCCAAAAAATAGGCAAAAAAAGATCAAAGCAACTGAGGAAGAATTTGAGGGGTTTTTGCTGAGAATTGAGGATTTCCCAGCCCCCTGGGAGTGAGGATTTTTGCAGGGTTCCTGTTCCCAAGGGGCAGAGTCTGGGAGAGGAGAGAGGATGACTTTGTTGCCCTGGGAATCACAGGAAGGGAAGGATTTATCTGCTGTGACATTTATACAAAATATTATTAGATAAGTAATTGTAGTATTTCTCCAAAGTCTGGAAAACCATCTATTTTCAGTGTTTCTATTGATTCTCCTCCCAGTCTTGGTGTTTAACCTCTTTTTTTGGGTACCTGAGCCCACTCCAGCTGCTGCCTGGGCCGGGAAATTGGAATCTCATCATCCAGACAATGAATTCTTCACAAAACTTGAACTGAAGCCCCAACAATCCCCAAGCTGAGGGATAGAGTTGCTGCAGAACGTGTCCAAAATAGAAGAAACAAAACAAAATCCGAGCCTCAACCATTCCAATGGAACAGCAGCCACCCAAAAGTGCAGCCAGCAGCACAAAAAAGCAGCCACGCTGTGCCCTCACCAACTCCCACTCTGTAATTACATGAAAATGCTGAAGGTTTGGTATTTTTAAAACTGGGCTCTGGTTTCCTCAGAGAAAAAAAAGGAGGAGAAAAAAAAAAGCCTTGTGTTATTTTCCTGAATAAACAGCCCAATTTCAGGGCATTAAATCCTCCCGGCCCAGCCAGAGCTGGAAGAGACTTTCCCTCTGTTATTTTTTCCCCCCTGTGAGTTGTAATTTTGTGCCCCAGTTGGAGGGTTCCTCGGGGGCACCAGAAGCTTCCCTGCGGCCCTGAAAGGGATATTTGAGCTTTGGCTGATCCAGAGGAAAAGTCGGGGCCTGTCGTGTGAGAAACCACTGGCACTGGACGGGGAGGAGGGAAGGGTTCTCCTTCCAGCATTCCAGCCCTTCCCAGCCCTTCTGGAATTTTCCTCCTCGGCTGGATAAAAGCAAGGGAAAAGCAAAAAAAAAAGAGGATTATTGAGGATGACCAAGAGCAAAGGGACTTTTCCTCAGGCACGTGGGAGCGGGAACAAGGAAATTCCAACCCCAAAACAGCCCAAATGTGGAGCCTGAGGGAGCTGAGACATTCCCATCCTCCTCCATGGACAGGCACCTTTTCCCATCTTTCACATGGAAAACAAAGGCGACCGAATCCTGGGAAATGGAGTTTGGCATCGGGATCTGGCCCAGTTTTCCGGTGGTTCTGTCGACCTTTCTCCATAAAGATATTTCGGTGCTTGGCCTGAAAACTGTTTCTTTTCCACAAATTGAATGTCTGGGGAAAAGAAATCCTACCTTTTGTGTCAGATACCTGAAAATAGTATCGATAAAACTGTTTTCACAAACAGTGGAAAAGTCTGAGGAGCTGCCCATGGAATTCTTAATTATTTTAAGGGTAATTTGCTGGCTTTCTCCTGGCGGGATAATCAGCTGCTGTGGTTATTATTTCAAAAATAATATAGAATATAATATAGAAATATGGATTATAAGGAATATAAATATATAATAAATAAAGAAATATATAATAAATAAAGAAATATATAATATATAAAGAAATATATAATATATAAATAAATATATAATATATAAATAAATATATAATATATAAATAAATATATGATATATAAATATATAATACATATAAATATATAATACATATAATTATTTATATATAAAATATTAAAATAATGTAAACATATAAAATGTATATGAATAAAATTATATATGATATAAATATATTTATAAGTATAAATAATATATAATTATAAATAAAATACATGGATATATATAAAATACATAAATTAAATTATATATAATAAATATATTTATTATATAAATTATATATAATATATAAAATGTATATAAATAAAATTATATATAATATATATTTATAATATAAATAATGTGTATGAATATAAAATATATAAATAATATAAATCAGTTATAATAAATAAGTAAGTAAGTAAGTAAATAAATAAATAAATATATAAATAGGTCAGTCTTGACTGATCTATATGTGAAGGGTGAAGGGAAATTTGATGGGAGAAGCTGGGAGAGAAGTTTTGGGGTGGGAGAAGAGACTGGTTCGGAATCTCCATCCATTGTGAACCCTGGGGTGCTCTGAGGATTTCATGGCAAGGCCCTGAGAAGGATTTAGCCAAGGAAATGCAAAATTCCCAGGAAAGAAGGAAATCCAGGGAAGCCAAAGGTTGGTTCAAGCCCTTTTTCCATGGCTGGAGATTGGATGTTCAGCTGGAGATTGGATGGTCCCCATTTCCTGGCTCGGCTCATTTTGGGGTTATTTCCCAGGGATTTCAGCCACTGGAATTTCCTGGAGAGCCCCCTGGAATGGGGAGGGAGGCCCTGAGGTCCTACAGGAGCAGGTTGGGAGAAACCTCCAGCTGAGGGAGCTGGGGGGGCTCAGCCTGGACAAAAGGAGGCTCAGGGGGGACCTTCTGGCTCTGCAACCCCCTGACAGGAGGGGGGAGCCGGGAGAGGCTCAGGTTGGACATCAGCTGGAATTTCTTCCTGGAAAGGGCTGTTAAACATTGGAAGGGAGGTTTGGAGTGCCCAGCCCTGGAGGTGTCCCAGGAAGGCCTGGCTGTGGCACTCAGTGCTCTGGGCTGGGGGACAAGGTGGGGATCAATCAAAGGTTGGATTCAATTACCCTGGAGGTCTTTTCCAGCCTTGGGGACCCTTTGATTTGATGATTCCACGTGGTGTAATTCCATTAATCACCAGTCTATTTGTTTGCCCCAATCTCCGCACCGGGTCCTGCACCTGCCTCTCCAAACACCCAGGCCTGGAAATCCCGGGAGCTGGGCCTGCCTCCAGAGTTTTGGGCATGTTGACATCCCTGTTTGGCTGCAGGTCCTCGTGGAGCAGCGAGACTGGCCCCAATTCCCAGGGAATTTCCCCTTTTTCCACGCGGGTCAAGTGCAGCTGGAAGAAACCCTGGGATAACTGGTGTGAGACAGTGCGAGCCCTGCACGAAACCTCTTCCAAGCTGGAGAACAAAACCAAAGCAAGGCTTCTCCAAACACCAGAATCCTATGGAAGGGGGGCATTTCCCTCTCTCTTCACTCCAGCTCCAGCTGGATCACTCTGGGACGGAGAAAGGCATTTAAACAATCAGCTGAACCAGACCAGGCCTTTTTAAGAAGAAGACTTTGCATTATTTACTGGCCTTGGAAGTGCAGCAGAGGTCAGGCTTCGTGTCCAAAGCCAGTGGGGGATAATCCAGCTCCAAAGTGCAGCTGTAGAAGCCACTTCACTCCCGGATTTCTCCTTTAGTGGAGCTGAGCCCACACACAAACCCCCCGTGCTCCGGCTCTGCAGGGCTGGCCCGGCTCCCCCCTTATCTCCTGCATCAGCATCCCAGACTTTTCTTGCTGACAAAGGAGGAATATTTACGCCAGGAGGCTGTGGGAACACAACATTCCCCCCTGGCACGGCCTCCCAGGCCCTGTTTGCAGTCACAAATAAGGAACCAGGCACTTCATCCGTGTGGGGCAGAAACATCCAACCCTGGGGATGGAGAAGGGCAGAGCCTGGGCTGCAAAATCAGGGCTGACTCTGGGAGCTGCAGGATCTATTCCCACTGGGAATGCCGGGATTGTTGGGTCATTTAGCAGCTGGCATTAATTGTTATAGAAGTATTAAGTGGGGTGACATTATTGTGCACACAAATCTCGTTTTCCTCCTCACCTCGAATTCTGAACCCCTAAACTTTACATCTAAACAGGCATTTAGGGAGATTTCTTGAAAGGTCTCATAATCTGACAGCAGAAAACCCGAAGCCTTTCAAGTGTCACCAACCCCAAAGTCACAAAGAAAGGCCAAAGAAGGGCTCTGGAAAATCTGTCTGAAGTGGTTCTCCCTCTGCTGTCAATCAGCGCTTGTGGTTCCTCACAATCTCTTTGTTGTGCTAAGTTTACTCTGAAATTTGACTCCTGCTGTTGCTGTGGTTGTTAAACGAGCCAGGAAGAATTATCCTTGTTTTCCTCAGTGCCTGAGCTTATGGCTTTGCCCTCAGTGAACACTTGGAGATGAAGGTTTAGCCCTGGAGTTCACTAATAATCATTAATTCTGTTTTTTTTCTTGAGGGAATCACTTGAGTGCTCACTCCAATGTCCTTTAGAAATCCATAAAAACAGTGGGTAGGTTTGATGTTATTCCCTGATAATTTTTAAAAACATTTATTTTGTCTTTTAATTGCTTTTCTTTTTGTATGGGAGGTATTTTAGTGAAGGGGCATCTCATGATTTAAACACGAAAGAGAGCTCAGACTTGTAATGAAAAGGATTTTGGGATGATCAGAGTTCATAATTCCTCTCTCCAGCAGTTCCATGTCTTCCCTGTGCTGGAATTCCCAGAGGAGGGTTGAGATTCCCCCCCCCCCAAATTCCCATTTGTGTTTTCTGGCTGACACTGTTTTATCTAAACCAAATATTTTAGTGACCCTGTAACACTTTTTCCAAGCTTTCCATGGGGTGAGGGGGAATATTCTCAATTTGGGATGGAAGTTTTTGAAGAAAGGGACATCAGAGAAGGTTAAATTTGGAGCTTTTCACTGGTTATCAGGGAACCCACAGAGAGTTTGGAGTTCACAGGATGAACTCTGTGCCCACCTTTTACAGCCTCTGGGAGTGTTGAAACCAAACTATGACCATTATGAGCCTGCCCTGCTTTCAGGCTTCATCCAGTGGAGACAATCCAGCATTTCCCAGAATCAATTAGGTTGGAAAATCCCTCTGAGACCTTGAAGTCCAACCTTTGACTCCAGTGCTGGAAGAGGGTTCACATGGATGCAACAGCAGAGTGTTTTCTGTTATCTCCCTTTGCTTGGGAGTTAATGTAGGAAAGAAATATTATCTTGAACTCTGCCACCACTCTGCTTTCAGACCAAACATCTTGGGGGAAAATTGAGTTTTCCAAAGGGGGCATTCAGGGTGGACAGGGCCTGTTGTTGTCCCAGCAGAGAGCAGTGCCAGCAACCCCAGAGCAAAGCTGCTGCACTGCCCTCCTTGTGCAGCCTTGGAAACCTTCCAGCATTCCCTGAAAGGTCACCAAAGGTCTGGCCTGAAACACCTCTGCTTGTGTTGAAAACACCTTTGTCCTTCCCTTCCCCTCAGCAGCTCTTTGGGATTTGTTCTGTTCAGGCCGAGGAGTTCAAAAAGCCCCTTAAGAGGTGTGGGATTGGCTGGGGCAGAAACAGCAAAACCATCGAGCTCACACTTCACTGTGACCCCTGCAAGGATTGGGAAATCTCCATGACCTCCTGCTGGTCCAAAGTCTGGGAAGAGTGGAGCAGAAGGAGATCTGGCAGTGCTGTGGTCACTGGGGCTGCTGCTGCTGCCGAGCTGGGCAGTGTCACCCCCTTGGCTCAGCTGGCACCTCCTTGGTTTTGTGGCCCCTCTCAGGTGCCAGCCTTGTGCTCCCCAAGGTCAGGACTGCCAGGATCTTCCTGGGATCTCTGTTCAGCTTGACCAGATAATTTGGGGGTTAAAAGCAGCCCTTGAAGGGCGTTGAAAGGAGGGATCAAAAAAGAGAAAAACAGAAGGACTTTCTTCCAGTCTGATCAGGAAGTGTCCAGGACCAGGTTGGAGCAACCTGGGCTAGTGGAAGGTTTGGGAAGGTTTGGGAAAAGAAGGGAAGGGAAGGTTTGGGAAGGAAAGGGAAGGTTTGGGAAGGGAAGGGAAGGTTTGGGAAGGGAAGGGAAGGTTTGGGAAGGGAAGGGAA
>NW_016690353.1:1802336-1803555 GCF_001604755.1 Lepidothrix coronata | reverse complement strand
CTCTTTTCTCCGGGATGAGCCCTCCCAGCTCCCTCAGCCTCTCCTCATGGGAATTGTGCTCCAGTCCCTTCCCCAGCCTTGTTGCTCTTCCCTGGCCCTGCTCCAGCCCCTCCATGTCCTTCCTGAGCTGAGGGCCCAGAACTGGACACAGCACTCCAGGGGTGGCCTCCCCAGCGCTGAGTCCAGGGGCAGAATCACTTCCCTGGCCCTGTTGGCCACCCTGTTCCTGAGCCAGGAAACCACCTTTATTCCTTCTTAGCTCCTGGAATCCAACCCCGGGGCTGTTTTCCCCTCCGATTCCCATTCCCGGGCTCTCGGGAGGAATCCCTAATTTGTTGAAAGGTGGTTGGACAAATTGGCTCAGCAGCAGCACGAGCTGGGAGCTCACGGAGGAGGTCGGGAAACCTCCGGCAGCCCCCGGAGATTCCAGGGTTTACCCTCCGCTTCTCCAAGTGGAACTTCGCTTTTTTGGTTCCTCGCTCTCGATTCTGCTGCCAAAATACCACAATCATCACCACCATCATGAAAATAATAATAATAACGAGGCAAAACAACGTTCCTGCCTCGGATTTCTTTGCGGTGACTCGTTCAATGTGCGTAAAACCCTCGGATTCTGGGCCGTCCTTTGGGTCAGGGCCAAGCTTTGTGCTCCAAGGCTTTCTCCAGAAGTGTCCCCTGGCTGGCTGAGGTGGAGACAGCCCCAGCCCAGAGGCCAGAGTGGATTTATTAGCAGAGCAGGCTGCTGGAAAGGAGGAAAACAGCATTTCTGGGAGCTCTGAGCCCTGCCAGGGAGGTTAAAGCAGAGAGAACTCTGCCGGCCGCTTCCTTGGCAGCTTTTATCCCATCTGATAATGGAGTGGGATAGAAGAAAAAACATGGACTGAACTGACATCAAATCAAAATTAATGGGCTTCTCTCAGGGAATCAGCTCCAAGTGCTATAATGAGCCCGTGTTTTGGGAGGCACTTGCCTGGTGCACTGGGGATGCAGAGGAAAGCTCGGGAAGATGGATGGAGCAGGAGGAGCTTTGGTACAAACCCAGCAGTGGGAGCTGTGCTGTGGGGGTTGGATGTGATGGATGCAGGACACTGGGGATCAAACATCCTGTGTGCTCACCCCACTTTGATCAGGACATCAGGGGCCCACGGGGAAGGAATTGCTGGAAGGGCTCATTTAGTCTTGCAAAAGTTGTGTTCAGGTGCTGTTTGCCCTGTCCCCA
>NW_016690353.1:1796044-1801648 GCF_001604755.1 Lepidothrix coronata | reverse complement strand
GTGTGGTGAGATGTCCCCAGGGGGAAAACCTGGGCTCAGAGCAGACATCTCCCTCCTCTCTACTCCTTCCCAGCATTTCTCTGGGCTCCCTGATCCGTGAAATTGTCCCATTCCCAAGCTCTGAGGGGGTGGGGTGGGGGCAAAGCACCTTCCAGGGATGTGCTTCGGTTTGGGAAACTCAGCCCCCCATCCTCCAAGCTATTTCTGGCAAGTGGAGGCTTAATGATTACATGAAATGATCCCTTTGGGTCAGATCCGTTACCTATTCCTGACAAAGGGAGGAGATGGAAAAACTGCATTAACTGGGAGCAGAGAGTGCAAACGGGGGGGAGGTCAAAGGACTGGGCATCCAATCACTCACTTCCCTGGGACTGGTTAAAAAGTGTCTTTCCATGACCTGTCTGAGGCCCCACAGGAAAACCAGGTTGTTCTCTGACTTATTAACATCCCCAGTCCTGGGGGACGCCCGTCAAAAACCCACCAGGACACTCCGAGTTTCCAGCTCTGCAGGGAAAACCATTCCAAGCCCAGGGTTTTCTCTGCCCCAAAAGGAAATATCCCACTTTTTTTTCACCTTTTCCATGCTCAGTGGAGCCACGAAAACACCTGCAAATGTGAGCTGAGAGCTGATGTCTTCCCCCACTTCAAATCCCTCCTCAGCTCCCGAGCAGAGAACGATCCAGGGAGCAACATTAAATCCATTCCCACGTGATCTGCTGGAAGATGGGGAGGTAAAAGTAGGAAAGGTTAAAAATATGGGGTTTTTTATTCCTTTTTTCCCCTCCTTTTTGTTTTTTTTTTCCCCTGTTCTTCTCCCTCCCTCAGCCCTGACAGTGGAGCTGCTGAAGGCCAAACACTGAATTAAGGGAGCCTTTGATCCTTCTGCTTAGGGCTGGGTGTGTTTTGACCACACCTAAGGCTCCATCCCTAATTTAGTGCTTTTCAGGGATTCCCTGGAGCAGGTTTCCCGGGGAAATTACGGCTGCCCCATCCCTGGAAGTGTCCAAGACCAGGTTGGACAGGGCTTGGAGCAACCTGGGCTAGTGGAAGGTGTCCTTGCCCATGGAACTGGATGATTTTAAAGTCCCTTCCAACCCAAACTGTTCTGGAATTCCATGATTTTTCATGTGTTTTAGGGGTTGCTGGAGCATCTCCTCGTATTTCTTGTTCTGGTGGCTTCCAAAACCAAGGCACAGCCCTGGGACTTCCAAGTCCCAACTGATTTTCCTCCCTCAAAAAAACCCCAGGAAACATCATTTCTTTGACATGTGAGATAGAGTTTGAAAAGATATTTAAAATATCTTTAGATTTCAGCACTTAGAGGCACAAAAAGGGGGACAAGACACCAGTGTTTGACCCCCAAAAACCACTGCAAAGGGCATTATTACCCTCTGGCACTGCACATGGTGCCCATCATTCCTCACTTTAATTCCCAGTCCTTTCTATTCGATGCTCCCTGTTGGAATTTGGGCACTTTCTTGTCTGCTCCTGCTCTGTGTGTGTCTGTCAGGTAGTGATTGGATGGGGAGAAAGAACCATTAATGGTTTTTGTGACAGATTCAGGCAAAATGTGCTGTTAAAAAAGACATTTTGAGGCATTCTTATATTTCTGTGCCTTTTTCTTTTGCCCTGTTCTGTAAGTTGTGCAAATCCTTCTGTGAGTCTTGTTGGGAGTGAAAAAATGGTTGGATCCAAAGCAGGGATTGGGCAGGTTGATGGGAGAGAAACCACCTATTTAATGAGGGCTGAGGTCTTGCAGAAGGATAAAAGAATAGATGGACAGCAGGGAGGAGACAGAGGAAGGGAAAGGAAGGGAAAACTTGTTCCTGGCCCAGGTAAAAATGTTTTTCATCCTGTAAATGCTGGGAAGAAACAATGAGGAAGGGAAAGGGTTACAAACCAGCCACGAAGGGATCGGCCATGGAACAAAAATAAAAATAAAGATAAAAAATAAATAAAAAATAAAAATGAAAATAAAAATAAAAATAAAAATAAAGGTGTCTGGAAAATTCCAGTGTGGCATTATCCTGGGGATGCTGTCAGCTCCAGGACAGACCACAGCCCTGGCCAGAGGTGGCTGCAGGGTGACAGCCCCAGGTCCCTGCCAGCTGGTCACACAGGAGCAGCCTGTGAGCTCAGGAATGCTCTTGGAAGGAGCTCTGGCCACTCGAGTCCACGTGGATCTGTTTAAGAAAAGCCCCTCAGAGGGCTGGTTTTTCTCTGCCCTCGTTGTTCCCGTTGTTTTCTTTTCGTGGCCGAGGTGTTTACGGGGTTTGAGGGCTGCCCAAATGAAAACAGGACCTGCAGCCATCGGTTGTTTAGCCAGGAGAAGGTTATTTTGGAGATCCACCTTTCTGTCTTTGGGGAGATGGGAGCTGAATTCCTGCTCCTCCCAATCCCCCAGGGATGGCTGCTGGAGTGAAACACTGAGGTTTTGGGGAGAGGCAGGAGGGGGAACAGATCTCACCCACCTTCTGAGCACAGAGGGAGGGGCTGTGCAGGGTGGGAGATGCTCTGCACATTCCTGATCCCTGCTTTTCAAGAGCTGTTGGGATATTCCTAAGCCCTGTGGATCATCAGTGGGACAGGGAATGGGGTGACCCGCTCTGATCTTGCTGAGGATTAGTGGGATTTGCTCAGGGAGTGGGAGAGAAGGAAGATCTTCAAGGCTTGGTGTAATTCCCGAGGCAAGATGGCATTGGAAATAATATCCATTCCTTCTTCTCCTGATTCCACTGGAACTTCTCTGAAGCTGCACCAGCTCAGCCCTGCTTGAAAAATGGAAAAAAGGGGAAATGACTTTGAGCTGAAAGAGAGTAAATTTAGGTGGGATATTGGGAAAGAATTCCTGGCTGGGAGGGTGGGGACGCCCTGGCACAGGTTGCCCAGAGAAGCTGTGGCTGCCTCTGGATCCCTGGAAGTGTCCAAGGCCAGGCTGGAGCAACCTGGGATGGTGGAAGGTGTCCCTGCCCATGGCAGGGGGTGGCACTGGAGGATTTTTAAGGTCCCTTCCCAACCCAAACCATTCTGGATTCTCTGATTCCTCCTGGCCAGGAGCCCGGGGGGGTGACAGGAGACCAGAGGGTGGGTTGGGTGCTCTGGGGCTTTTCAGGCTGATGGTTTTTGATGGACAAACCTCAGGATGACTGTGCAGTCCATCCAGCTCCGGGGCGTGATCCCAGCTCCAGGCTCATCTTCCAACACGTCCCAGTTCCCCAGGGACCACTGTCTGGAGTCATCTCCGTGAGAGACACAAAGATCTGAGGAATATCTGCCTGAAGGATGGAGGGGCTGAGTGATTAATGGGGGCTGAAGGAAGTGCACAAGGGCAGAGGCAGAAATGAGGACTCCACTTCTCATCCCTGTGTGCTTCTTGAGGCACAAACATGCTGGAGTGGGAAGCAAACTCCGAATGGTTCAGTCTTCCTTTTTTTTTTTGCCTTTCTGGTGGCATCAGTGACCTGCCCCACTGGGTCTTGGTTCCCTCAGCTCCTCAAAATCTCCTCGAAATGACACATAAAAAAAAAAATCGGAGGGATTTGTACAGAAAAAGTGGCCAGAAGCTCCTCAGACCACTCCTGCCATAAATTCTCAGTGACACAGGAGAGATCAGAACCAGCTGGCAAGATTTCAAGGAGATCAGGGCACGGGAACTCCTCAGGGCTTCTGGAGGGGCAGCAAAAAACCCTAAACCACCTCAAACCTGCGGGATGGGACTTAAGAGACGTCAAGATATTGCAGAAGGGATGATGTGAGTGGCTCGGGGTGGGGTCTGCGTTCCCCCCCGCCGGAGCAGCAGGGATTGGGATTTGGGTGAGGACGTTTGGAGCTCGGGCCGGGCCGGGTAAAAAAAAACCCCTTTGAATCCACCTTTGTGCCGTGACATTTTTTAAGAGAGTCGCTGCTGTGTGTAACCACAGGGCAGGGAGAAAGTTTATCCAGCCTGGAAGGGGAGGGAAGGCCCCTGGCTGGCTCTGAAGAGCAGGGACTGTTCATTCCCGCTGCTATTTCTGGAATGCCTCGGAAGCACCGGGGCTTGTGCTGAAAGGACGTGTGAGCCTCCACTTCCCTGGTGCTGGGAGAGGAGGTCTGGGGGGAGGCACACACAGAGCCCTCAGGATTCCCTGCAGATGGAATAAGGAGGGAAGACCCCCAAGGAAAAGCTGGTGGGAATTGGTGCCTCTGCCCTCAGGGGGAGCTCCCCTGGGTGGGAGGCTGGGAAGTGCTGAGGAGTGGAAGAAGGACCATCAATCCCTCCTGGAATGGGCTGCAAGGTGTGTTTGACCCCCCCAAAAAAAATGCTGGCAGGAGAGAGAGGAGGTAGGGGAGGAAGGGATTTATCAGATTTTGGGGGGTGGTACGTGGGATTTTCACGGAGAGCCCTGGGAACGAGCACCCAACAGCCAACTGGTTTAGGCTCGGCTTTTATGAGGGGAAAAAAGCTTCAGGCTTTTACAAGAATTCCTTTTATTCACTTGTCTGTGTTGGGATTTCAAGTGAAACGCTCCACTGACCATAATGGGGTGTCCTGCATCTCTCTGGAGCAAGGGATGGAACCCAAAAATTCAGGGCTCCATTTCCACCAGGAAACCCTATAACTGCCTCTGACATCAACAGGCCCTGTTTCCTCTTGCAGGGACCCGGTGGGTTTGTGCCAAAAGAGATCCTGGGAATGAACATCCCCGGTGCCAGCGTGGAGGACTTTAGGAGGAGAATCTGTAGGAATTCAAGTGGTAAATCATTCAACAGGACCCTGGACACCACTTTATGGGCCAGTTTTTAAAAACGGGGCAAAAAGTGAAGTTGGGGGGGAAGGCAAAGCTCATTTTGCACCAGAAACAGAACTCGGGCTGGTGTTTGGTGTCAATCCCCAGGAATGACTCCTTTGTCCACAGCACTGGGAATTTTTGGCTCTTTCCCCACGGATCAGCTCTCCAGACACACTTTTCCCCCTCACATATCCTGCTCACCAGAGGGGAGAAATTCTGCTGCCCACGGAAAGCAGGGGATGCCCTTTTTTAAAAGGTGCAGCTCCAGCCGTTTGTTTGGGAATACGTGGCTGGAATAAAGGTTATTTTGGATGGGTTGGGAGCTTTACAGAACCTTCATTCACCCCCTTTGACTGGGCTGCATAAAGGGCTACTGAGCAGATAAACTTCGAAGGAATGTGAATTCCCCTCTTAATTAAATGACAGGAAATTAAAACAGACACATTCCATGGGCTGGGGGGAGGGGGGGGATGGGAAGTGATTTTTTTGTCCCCTCAAATTCAGGTTTCCAGTCTGATAAGTCCTGGATTTCAATCTCCAAAGGGAGGAAACGTGTAGATGCCTCAGGAGTGTTCTCTGGGCATGGCCCCAAGGTTGCCAGAGCTCCAGGAGGGTTTGGACATCTCTGAGGGACAGGGTGGGGTTGTTGGGGTGTCTGTGCATGGCCAGGAGCTGGATTTGATGATCCTTGTGGGTCCCTTCCAGCTCAGGATATTCTGTGACTCTCTGAAGGCTGAAGTCTCATTAGGTCAGAGGAAACTCATTAAAACCTGCAGTGGAATTAAAACCTGCAGTGGAATTAAAACCTGCAGCTGATGAGTGGAAATCAAACAAA
>NW_016690353.1:1791677-1793951 GCF_001604755.1 Lepidothrix coronata | reverse complement strand
AACCTGCAGTGGAATTAAAACCTGCAGTGGAATTAAAACCTGCAGTGGAATTAAAACCTGCAGCTGATGAGTGGAAATCAAACAAATCAGAAATAAATAATAATTAAAAAAAAGTGATATCTTCTTAGGCTCTGCTTCTTAAGCAGAAAACCAACCAAAGCCTGAGGGCACCTTCCCCACTGCAGATCTTGCAGGGCCCCTTCCAGCATCACACGATCCCAAATGTTTGGAGAGGGACTTTTCTCAGGGGTCTGGAGGGACAGGACAAGGGCAGTGGCTTTAAGCTGAAAGAGGGGAGATTTGGATGGGATATTGGGAAGGAATTGTTGGCTGGGAGGGTGGGGAGGCCCCGGCACAGGTTGTTCCCATATTGATCCAGAGATTTGGGGCAAAACTGGAATCAATGATAAGCAAGGGCTGCCTGTTTTCCACTCTGCTTAATCCTCCTCTCTCTGCTTGGATCAGATGCAGAGCTTCCACAGGCCACTCTGGGTGGGTTGGATATTATCCCTTCCTCTTTTCCCAAATCATAGACACGCAGTTCAGGATGAGTCTAACCCGATTCTGGCAACAAAACATTCCTTTTGCATCATCCTCCTGATTGCTCAGCTCTGCCCTGCGCTGAGAAAAGTGATAAAAATATCTTTAGGTTACCAAAAAAATATTATTATTTGTATTTAAAATTTAGACTTCTTTGTGTATGTTTATGCACTATATATTATTATGTATAATAATGCAAGGATATGGAGGGATCAGGAGGCTCAGCTCAGATTCCTCCAGGAAGAGATGGGAGAAATGCTGATTGTCTGACCATGGAAACACGGCATTCCCGGCCTGGCTCGGGATGGGATTCCCTTTGTGGGTTCAGAAAACCCCTGTCAGGGAAAAGATAACACCTGGAGAAGAGCCCGAGCCACAGAACTGGGCTCGTCTGCTGAGATCTGATCGTCTGGGGAGGCCCTGGCACAGGTTTCTCAGAGAATCTGTGGCTGCCCCATCCCTGGAATTGTCCAAAGGCAGTTTGGACGGGGCTTGGAGCAACCTGGGCCAGTGGAAGGTGTCCCTGCCCATGGCAGGGGTGGGACAAGACGATCTTTAAGTCCCTTCCAACCCAAACCATCCTGGAATTCTCCCATATCTCCGTGTGATGCTGGCTGTGCTAAGGGATCCTTCCTTCTCCAGCCTAAAATCCCAATTCCTGGGAGGTCAGAGATGCAGCCCCAGCCTGGCCTGACCCAAACTTGGGGGTGTTTCCCGTTTTTCAGAGCAGCTCCAGCCCCCTGGAGTGCCCTGGCTGACCCTTCAGGCACGTTTGTTGTTGCAAACATGACCCAAATTCCATTCCTCACCTAATCCTTGGAGCTGCCCCTGGAACAGAGCAGGTTTCTATAAATAGTGCTCCAAAAAACCCGCTGTGATTCTGCCTGGGTGAAGAGGGTCTGTTCTCTGCGGGGCCAGACACAATTCCAGCCTTGTTAATGGATAGGAAGGGTGGGAAACAGAGAAAAAGAGGGGGGAAAAAAGGTCTCCTTTGTAAAAAAAAACGTGTTTGTGGAAGGGGGAAATCTCTGGCCAGGGCTGTCCGAAGCTCTGAATTAATTTTAGAGCCTCCTGTGGTTGGATTTAATGGGCTCAAACTCCAGTTTCACTCTGAATGTGACATTAATTTTCTCTGCCAGCTGAGAGATGTCTTGGTCCTCACTGGAAGTTGTCCTTTTCCCATGGCTGAGAGCAAGGACATGTCTTGTCTTTCCAGCCCATTCCAGGAGGTTTGAAGGGAGGCAGAGGTGGGAGTGATTTTGACAGGACCATAAATATGTCTGACAGGGCACAAGTGAGAAAAATCCCACTTTAAACGACTTGGGCTTTGTCTGAGGAGATGTAGAAATATTTCCCTGGAGTCTCCTCAGTGACATTCCTTCTTTTCCCGTTGCTGTTGTCAGATGAGGGTGGTTTTCCAGGACTTTATTCCAACACCATTGTTATTTTGGGATGCATCCTCCTCACGTTCAGCAGGTGAATCAAAAACACCAGGAGTCCCTCCTAAAAGGGGATTTTCTTCCACAAACCCACGGCACTTGGTCCCAAATGTGCTGTTAAACTGAGCCTCAAGCCTGGATTGGAGCCAGGGATGGCTCTTCCTGCAGGATCATGAACCAACTTCCAGGAGATACCCACTGAGGAATTCACTGGGCACAGAATCCTGGAATGGTTGGAGTGGAAGGGATCTTAGAGATCATAGAATCATAGAATCAGCTGGGTTGGAAGGGACCT
>NW_016690353.1:1787527-1791361 GCF_001604755.1 Lepidothrix coronata | reverse complement strand
AGAAGAAATTCCCCAGCCCAGGGGGCTACCGGGGGTTGTTGTGGCCAAAGGGCAGGACCCGGCCCTTGGCCTGCTTGAACCTCATCCCCTTGGAATCAGCCCATGGATCCAGCCTGGCCAGGTCCCTCTGCAGAGCCCTCCTGCCCTCCAGCTGATGGACACTCCCCCCCAGCTTGGTGTCACCTGCACATTTGCTGATGATGGACTCAATCCCCTCATCTAAATCATCAATAAAGATATTAAACAGGACTGGGCCCAGCACTGATCCCTGGGAACACCACTGTGACCGGATCCCAGCTGGATGCAGCTCCATCCCCACCACTCTCTGGGCCCGATCCACTCAACTTGTTCCAATCCTGTGGAAGGGACACCTTCTGCTGGAAAGCGGCCAGTCCTGGTGGGATCATTCCAGGGATGCTGCTTTTCCTTCTGGGAGGAATTCCCTCCTCCTTTGCTGGATTTTCAGAGCCTGACAGACTCTCCTGCGTTTGAGAAGGGTCAAACCCTTCTCTTTTTTGGGACCCTTCCTGCTTTTTCACCTCCCATCGGGAGCTGTAACTCCCCCAGACCTTTGGGAGCACAAAGTTGAGGAAACTGGGGATGGAATGGGAGAATTCCCAACTTCTTCTGAACTCCAGTTGCTGCGCTCCATCCTCCTGGATGACATTCCTTAGTTTTAGTGGTGTAGGAACCAGAACTGAACCCAAAAGAAGCTGCTGTGGCAGCAGCACCAATCCAACACCCAGTCACTGGATGGACCCGAATTGAATTAAATGTGGAATATTAATTGAATTAAATGTGGAATATTAATTGAATTAAATGTGGAATGACAAGTCCAAGTGAAAACCTTGGAAAAGGTGATTTCAAGGGAGTTCACATGAACTAATCTCAGGCTATTATAATTTTATTAGTCAGGATGTATCTCACAAGAACTTCCTGCAGTGCTGGGGGAGCCAAAGCAACCGAACTCTGTTAATAATTCACCAATCTGATCATTTTGTGCCCCTGCATTTTGAAACATTGAGCAGAGCCACAGGAACGAGCGATTGTTTTGGTTCCCCGAGTGAATGATAAATAAATCAGTGCATACAAGGGCAGCCAGAGATCAAAGGAAAGGAAAATTTCCTCCTTTCCTGGGATTTCTTTGTACGGGAAAGAAAAAAAAACAAACCATTTTGGAGTTTTAGGAATCGCTCTGCTCCAAACCATATCCTCATCCTTGAACACTTGTCAGTCCCATTTACTGGACACAGGCCATAAAATAATTGATATATGTCTATATTAAAATATAGAAATAATACAATAAATACAGAATAACACAATAAATATTAATAAATCATATATGATAAATGCATACTAATATGTAAAGCATAATAAATATACAAATATATCTACGTTTTAAATACGTATTTATTAATTTTGGTATTCTAAAAATACTTTTATCACTTTTCTCTCCAACAACTGCATTTGACATAGGCATAAAATAATTTATAGATGTATATATTAAATTATATGTATATATGTCTATATTAAATATAGAAATAATACAGTAAATATAGAATAACATAATGAATATTAATAAATCATATATGATAAATTCATACTAATATGTAAAGCATAATAAATATACAAATATTTCTACATTTTAAATACATATTTATTAATTTTGATACTCTAAAATCTTTTTATCACTTTTCTCTCCAGCATTTGCGTTTGACATAGGCCATAAAATAATTGATATATGTCTATATTAAATTATATGCATATATGTATATATTAAAAATAGAAATAATACAATAAATATAGAATAACATAATAAATATTAATAAATCAAATATGATAAATATACACTAATATGTAAAGCATAATAAATATACAAATATATCTACATTTTAAATAAATATAATAGTATTTATCAATTTTGAGACTCAAAGTCTTTTTATCACTTTTCTCTCCATCATCTGAGTTTTAACATAGGCATGAAATAATTTAGAGATGTATATCTTAAAAATAAAGAAATAATATAATAAATATAATCTAATAAATATTAATAAATGATCTATAATAAACACATAATAATATGCAAAACATAATAAATATACAAATATGCCTGTATTTTAAATAAATATAAAAATATTTATTATTTTCGTTAATCTAAAAATGTTTTTATCACTTTTCTCTCCAACAACTGCATTTGACAGAGGCATAAAATAATTAATAGATGTATAAATTAAAAAAATATTATAATACGTATAGAATAATGTAATAAATACTAATAAATTATCCATAATAAATAATAATATAATAAACAAATAAATAAAAATATACAATGCATAATAAATATACAAATATGTCTATATTTTAAATACATGTAATAATATTTATTACTTTTGGTAATCTAAAAATATTTTTATCACTTTTCTCTCCCACAACTGCATTTGACCTAGGCCATAAAATAATTTATAGATGTAAATATTAAAAATACAGAAAGAATATAATAAATATAGAATAATTTAATAAATAATAAATTATATCTAATAAATGCATAAGAACATATAACACATAATAAATATACCAATAAGTCTATATTTTAAATAAATATAATAATATTTTTTTGCTAACCTGAAAGTATTTTATCCCTTTTCTCTCCAGCAGCTGCATTTGCCAGAAGCATGAAAAGCCTTTCTATATTTATATAAAATATTTAAATAATATAAAATAAATAGTAATTAATTATCTCTAATGAACATTTAATAAATATAGACAATAAATATATAATATATATATAATAAATATGTAAATATAAATATATTTTGTATAGATATTTCTAAATATCTTATATATCATATATATCTTAAATATATATCTTAAATATATATTTTATATATATAATATTTTTATCTATTTATCTATAACTATAACTAATATATATCTATATTTTTTTTAAAAAAAAATTTCTTTTCTTGGAAGAGATCTTGTCCCAAAACTGCTCAGATTTGGGTCAAATGAGCCCTTAAATATATATATCTTAAATATATATATCTCTGCAATATATATATTTAATATATATATTATATTTTTATCTATAGCTATAGCTATAGCTAATCTATATCTATATCTATATATTTTTTTTTAAAAAGTGCTTTCCTTGGTAGAGATCTTGTCCCAAAACTGCTCAGATTTGGGTCAAAACAAGTCCTTAAATATGTATCTTAAATGCATATATTTAATATATATATTATATTTTTGTCTATAACTATATCTATATCTATAACTAATCTATATCTATATCTATATTTTTTTTTTAAAAGTGCTTTCCTTGGTAGAGATTTTTTCCCATAACTGCTCAGATTTGGGTCAAAATGAGCCCTTAAAAATATATCATAAATATATACATCTGCAATATATATATTTAATATATATATTGTATTTTTATCTATATCTATATCTATATATTTTTTTTTAAAAAGTGCTTTCCTTGGTAGAGATTTTTTCCCAAAACTGCTCAGATTTGGGTCAAAATGAGCCCTTAAATATATATCTTTAATATATACATCTGCAATATATATATTTAATATATATATTGTATTTTTATCTATATCTATATCTATATTTTTTTTTTAAAGTGCTTTCCTTGGTAGAGATCTTGTCCCAAAACTGCTCAGATTTGGGTCAAAATGAGCCCTTAAATATATATCTTTAATATATACATCTGCAATATATATATTTAATATATATATTGTATTTTTATCTATATCTATATCTATATTTTTTTTTTAAAGTGCTTTCCTTGGTAGAGATCTTGTCCCAAAACTGCTCAGATTTGGGTCAAAA
>NW_016690353.1:1785270-1787490 GCF_001604755.1 Lepidothrix coronata | reverse complement strand
AGCTCCGAGATTCCCGAAGCTTTGTCAGTGTTGGAGTTGTGGATATCCCGGGAATTTCCTCTGGTGGTGACTGGAGGAGAGGCAGCTCCCCACAAAATTCCCGGGCGTCTCTTGCACATCAGAGCAGGAAAAATGGGAATCTCAGCCTCAGCCTGGGAACCTTTGGCGTCTCCAAAGTTCCAACAGTGCAGCAGTTCCCAAAACTCCCCAGCCTGGAATTGGGTTTAGTTTGGCTGGAGCTCATTTCATGGAACAACCCGTCCTGGCTGGGATGGAAGAGGGCAGGGTTAGGGGGGATATTGGGAAGGAATTCCTGGCTGGGAGGGTGGGCAGGCCCTGGCACAGGTTTCCCAGAGAAGCTGTGGCTGCCTCTGGATCCCTGGAAGTGTCCAAGGCCAGGTTGGAGCATCCTGGGCTAGTGGAAGGTGTCCCTGCCCATGGCAGGGGTGGAACTGGGTGATCCTTAAGGTCCCTTCCAACCCAACCCATTGTAGAATTCCATGACTTCATGAATGTGATCCCACATGGATCCATGGCTGGGGATGGTCATCCAGTGCCTCAAGGGGCTCCAGGAGAGCTGGAGAGGGACCTGGGACAAGGACATGGAGTGATGGGATGTAGGGAATGGCTTCCCACTGCCAGAGGGCAGGGATAGATGGGACATGGGGAAGGAATTCCTGGCTGGGAGGGCGGGGAGGAACTGGACTGGATTTGCCAGAGAAGCTGTGGCTGCCCCTGGATCCCTGGAAGTGTCCAAGGCCAGGTTGGAGCAACCTGGGCTGGTGGCAGGGGGTGGAATTCAGTGATTTTCAGGCCCCTTCCAACCCAAACCTTTCTGTTGAACTGATTTTTTTCTGTCCATACACATCATTTCCATTTTTGGGCTCAGCTGTTTTTGCACAAAAACCACAAATTTTCCCCTCCCCTGGTATTTGAGGTCTTCCCAGTCTTCAAACAGCTCTGCTTCACCTCCCTAATTAGATTTACCCGTATTCACCTTCAGCTAAAACACCACATTTTTAGCCTTTCCCCACAACAAGAAACAGTTAATTTGGTTTTTTTTCTTTTTTTTTTTTTATTTTCTTAAACGAAACACGTTATTTTTAAGCGGTCACAGGACTCCAAAAGCTGGAATTATGGGGGGAAAAAAAACCCAAAAACCCTAAAAAAAAGAAGAAAAAGTTGAGCCTTGCACTAATAAATTGGCAGTTGTGGCAGAGCCAGGCCTGTGGGTTTGCTATTTTTATATTTCTGTCTGATCTCTTTGGCTCTTGTGTGAAGTGGATCGTTGAGGGCAGTTACTGCTCCATTTGGAATGCCCCAGACACAGCCCTGGCATAAAAATGTGTCCCTTGGGCCTCCTCCTGCACCCAAAATCCCTCCCAGAAATCCCAACCAGCTCCCAGCAAGGCTGGACGTTTGCAGGGGAGTTCAGCTTGGCTCTGTCTCCATAGATATTCCTCTGGGATTTGTTTGACTTCCTGGGATTGAGCACTGGGATAATGTTCGTTTTACAGCTGCCAACTCCTGGCCAGCAAAGGCTCAGGGCTCGTTTTTTTTGGGATGGGATTCCCCTCAGCTCGTTTCCCAGCTGATTTCCCGACCTTCAGCCCGTCCATCCCACTCTCCTTTCCCTCCTGCAAAGGAACACAGAGCCCGGAGCAGAAGATCCCAATCAATTATCCCACTCCCCATCGTTTATTCATTAAATTGGGGATGTTTATTGAACCCTCAGTAGTCAGATTTTTAACATCTTTTTGTGGCAAGGTGACAAAAGAAGAGGGGACACCCATCCTGCTCCCAAAAAATTGGAAATGCATTGGAATCTGAGTGTTAATTCCTCCTGAAATCCCACTAAATTATCCTCCTGCTCTTTATCCCTCCCCATCGTTTATTCATTAAATTGGGGATGTTTATTGAACCCTCAGTAGTCAGATTTTTAACATCTTTTTGTGGCAAGGTGACAAAAGAAGAGGGGACACCCATCCTGCTCCCAAAAAATTGGAAATGGATTGGAATCTGAGTGTTAATTCCTCCTGAAATCCTACTCAATTATCCTCCTGCTCTTTATCCCTCCCCATCGTTTATTCATTAAATTGGGGATGTTTATTGAACCCCCAGTTGTCAGATTTTTAACATCTTTTCGTGGCAAGGTGACAAAAGAAGAGGGGACACCCACCCTGCTCCCAAAAAATTGGAAATGGATTGGAATCTGAGTGT
>NW_016690353.1:1781434-1784459 GCF_001604755.1 Lepidothrix coronata | reverse complement strand
TTGAACATCTTTTCCCAACTGGGAAGATGATGAAAGAAGAGGGGGAAAAATACCCCAAGAAGTTGGAAATGCATTGGAATGTGAGTGTTAATTCCTCCTGAAATCCCACTAAATTATCCTCCTGCTCTTTATCCCTCCCCATCGTTTATTCATTAAATTGGGGATGTTTATTGAACCCTCAGTAGTCAGATTTTTAACATCTTTTTGTGGCAAGGTGACAAAAGAAGAGGGGACACCCATCCTGCTCCCAAAAAATTGGAAATGCATTGGAATCTGAGTGTTAATTCCTCCTGAAATCCTACTAAATGATCCTCCTGCTCTTTATCCCTCCCCATTTTTACTTCCCTAAATTCATTTTGTTGAACCCTCAGTAGTCAGGTTTTGAACATCTTTTCATGTGAAAGGGAAGATGATAAAAGAAGAGGGGAAAAAAATACCCCAGGAAGTTGGAAATGCCTTGGAATGCGAGTGTTAATTCCTCCTGAAATCCCACTAAATTATCCTCCTGCTCTTTATCCCTCCCCATCGTTTATTCATTAAATTGGGGATGTTTGTTGAACCCTCAGTAGTCAGATTTTTAACATCTTTTTGTGGCAAGGTGACAAAAGAAGAGGGGACACCCACCCTGCTCCCAAGAAACTGGAAATGCCTTGGATTGTGAGTGTTAATTCCTCCTGAAATCCTACTCAATTATCCTCCTGCTCTTTATCCCTCCCCATCGTTTATTCATTAAATTGGGGATGTTTGTTGAACCCTCAGTTGTGAGATTTTTAACATCTTTTCGTGGCAAGGTGATAAAAGAAGAG
This sequence comes from Lepidothrix coronata, assembly GCF_001604755.1. NCBI lineage: Eukaryota > Metazoa > Chordata > Aves > Passeriformes > Pipridae > Lepidothrix > Lepidothrix coronata. Next base: position 1,783,653 of record NW_016690353.1, on the reverse strand, counting down.
AGGGGGGGAAATACCCCAAGAAGCTGGAAATGTGTTGGAAGGTGAGTGTTAATTCCTCCTGAAATCAGGAGCTTCCAGGGCAGGAAAGGATGTGTGAGCTCATTCCTGCTGGGGAAGTTCTGGTCTTCTCCAGAAAGGAGGCATTAAGTGGTTTGGGGATTTTAATCAAGTGACTCCTTGAAAAAATCAGCTTCTAAGCTGAAAAAAATAGGTATTTATGCTCTCCAATGCCTCATTATCCCAGCAGTGGAAGAATGTTGATGAAATGCTTTGGAATTGTGGAATTGGGTTGGAGGGACCTTAAAGCTCATCCAGGCCCAACCCTGGGACAGGGACACCTCCCACTGTCCCAGGATGCTCCAACCTGACCTTGGACACTTCCGGGGATCCAGGGGCAGCCACAGCTTCTCTGGGAATTTCTTCCAGCTCTCATAACTCCAAATCCTCTTCTTGCAGACGCCCCTGGGAGCAAATCTTCCTGCAGAGACACCCTTGCTTTGGTTCAGACAAAACATTTCCCATATTCACTTTTGTTACACTATTACAGGGCCAAAAAACCATTGCCAAGTTGTGCAGAACTTCATTTTTCCTTGAGTTTGGAGCTTTTTAGTGAACTGCCATTAATCCCACAGCCCTGTTTGTGGTTGAAATGCAGCAGTTGGTGATTTAAAAAAAGCACATTCTCAGCACTCACGGACAGTTCTTATCTTTCCTGGCTCAAAGTGTCTCTGCCTGGGTTAAATTGGGGCAAAGGGACACTTTGTTTTGTGGGAATCTTCAAAAGCTCCTTTCCCTTTGGGAGAAAAAGCCTGGAGTTGGTGATTTCCCACAAAACAGAACCGTGAAGTTCGGATTTGAAAGGAGAGATCCTGATCTCTCCGAGGGATCCCCTGACTTTTCCAGGGATCATTCCCTGCCAGTACTTTTTAGCCCTTTCTGAGCCTGCCCATTGATTTTTCTGTAGAACAAAACAACCCTTTTTTTCCCCCCCCCCTCCACCACAGCCAGCTTGAATCCTTTAAACTTCGTATTCCAGAGAGCAGGGAGGATGAAATGATTCAACAAATCAAGATTTGATCCATCAGGGTCTCGTTCCTGAGGCTGCAAGAAGCAGGGTCAGTGGGTTTATACATCTTCTTTTAACAGATAAATTAATTCCACGTCCATTATGAAGTTGTCAGGGAGCTCTTTGGCCAAATAAAACACGAGGAGCCCTTGATATCAAAAAAAATATTGTGGAGATTTGTACACTCAGAGCAATCTTATAAAAAAAAAAAATCAGGGAAGTAACAGGGGAAGGTAGTTTAATATAAATGGGGTTTTATCTGTCACTAGAAAGTATGTCCCTGCTGTATTTATTGCTTTACAGCTGCTGAGACACATAACACAGTCCTTATCTTATCTAAATTTAGCCCCCAGACACGTTAGCCAGCTGGAATCTCAGCTATTTCAGGGATCAGCCTGGGCAAATTTTGTTTGATATGTGCTTTAGATAAGCCAAATGTTCCCGGAGATGATTCCTGGTTTTTATTCAGAGCAGCAAAGGGAGGAGTGAACCCACTGGGGCAGTTCCCGGGCGCTGGATTCGGAGCTGATGATCCAGAAAAGGAGTTTGGTTCAGCCCAACAAAGGCTCATTTCCCTCCCTGCACTCCCCAAAAATGTCCAGGTGTTTTCCCACCAAAGGAATAAACCAGCAGAACTTGCTCCTCTTTCCACGGGGGAGCAGAAGAGGAGAGAAATCCATGGAGTAAAATCCAGGGAAGGTGAGGAATGGGAGTTATGCAAAAGCCCTTGGTGGACATCTGTGGGAGTGGGGCTGGAAAGAGCAGCTCCAACTGGGAACGTCACTGGTGTCTGATTAAACTCCAACTGGGAATGCCCCCGGTGTCTAATGAACCTGCTGTGTGTACATTGTTAATGAGGGGGAATTAACAAGGATCTCTTTGCTTTTCCAAGGCCTTGCACCCGGGTGGGGCGGCCCCTGGAGCGACCCAGGCTGTGGGAGGGAGGGATTGGGAGCAACCCTGTGGAGAAGGACCGGGAATGCTGGTGGGGGAGAACCCCCTGTGCCCTGGGCTGATCCCACAGCAGGGCAGGGGGGGATTCTGCCCCTCTGCCCCTGTCTCAGCTGAGACCCCCCTGCAGAGCTGCTCCAGCCCTGGGAAAGCAGCAGGAGGACGTGGAGCTGCTGGAGAGAGTCCAGAGGAGGCCCCGGAG
>NW_016690353.1:1777062-1781424 GCF_001604755.1 Lepidothrix coronata | reverse complement strand
TGGAAGTGTCCAAGGCCAGGTTGGATGGGGCTTGGAGCAACCTGGGCTAGTGGAAGGTGTCCCTGCCCATAGCAGGGAGGTTGGACCAGATGACCTTTATGGATCCCCTCCCCACCAAACTATTCCACGATTCCACAATTCTTTTGCAATTCTGTCCTTCCAAGTGTATCCCTGGGATCCATTCCCAAACTGGGAATGAGAAGCTCTGACCTTCCCATGGCCTTGTCTGTAAGATGAGGGGGAACCAAAGCCTGGGGAGCTGCTGGTGCTTTGCTGGGAAGATTCTCCAAACTTCTCACATCAGGACTTTGGAGCCAGTCCAAAAAGTGGGATTTGGGTGTGAAATCCATGTCACCACCTGGGAACATTTGGTGCCTCGAGGAGAAGGGCCCTAAAGTGGCACCAGGACAGGCACAGTGATCTCAGCACCTGCAATTTTAATGTTTTACCCTTTGGCTCCCACTTATCAGACACTCCTTGATCTTAAGGAGTGAGAGCCACAAATTCACCTGAACTCTCAGAGCCTGAGCAAAGGGTTTTTTTACCAAACTAATTCCCCCACATTTTGAGCTGTTTCCACCTTTTTTTTTTACCAAACTGATTTGGAGCTGTCTCCACGTTCATCCTTCTCCTCCATCCCCACGGAATCCTTTTGGGATTTGCTTTTAAACACATCCTGAAAAAAGGAGGGGCCACCTGACCCTGCTGCCCCAAAGTGTTGGTGGGTGATGGGGGACCCCGAGGAAGAGGAGATGAGGTGGATTTCAGGCAAAAGGAGGGGCTGATTCCCTCTTGACTCTTTTATTTCCCACCCCAAAGCTTCACCCCGAGCTGGTTGTTTCTCACCACCTGCTCCTCTCCTCAGAGCTTTGTTCCTTGAAACCTCAGCCTGGTTTAAGGAGCAGCTAATCCCAGAGGATCAGGCACGTTTGGGAGCAGGAGCAGAGCAGCCCGGGGGTGTCACTGCTCAGCACCAGCAGATGAAGGACCGGGAGCCAAGGGCCCCTTGTAAACAGCTCATTAAGGACTTTACATCTCGTTCCTTTGCCCTCTGGCCTCCCCCTCCCACACTCCCAGACGGGTTAATCCCTTCTGTCCCAGGCTGAGGATGTTGTAAGAGGATCCTGCTGCCGTCCAGGGGGGATTTTTAAGCCTCTGCAGCTGATGTTGTGTTTTAAGTTTCGGGCTGGTTTAGTCTTGGCCTTGAGAGCTTTGCACGACCTGGGGCTGGAAGGCTGAGCTGCATCTCCTGCTGGGATCTGCAGAACCCTGGGGATGCTCCCAGGGATGTGATCCCGCTGCTCTGGAGCCAGGCTGGGAGAGCTGGGGGGGTTCCCCTGGAGAAGAGATGGATCCAAGGAGACCTGAGAGCCCCTTCCAGGGCTTGAAGGAGCTCCAGGAGAGCTGGAGAGGGACTGGGGACAAGGCATGGAGGGACAGGACACAGGGAATGGCTTCAAACACCCAGAGGGCAGGGATAGATGGAATGTTGGGAAGGAATTCCTGGCTGGGAGAGTGGAGAGGCCCTGGCACAGGTTTCCCAGAGAAGCTGTGGCTGCCCCTGCATCCCTGGAAGTGTCCAAGGCTGGGTTGGATGGGCCTTGGAGCAACCTGGGCTAGTGGAAGGTGTCCCTGCCCATGGCCTTCCAGGACCTGAAGAGGCTCCAAGATACCTGGAGAGGGATTTAGGACAAGGGATGGAGGGACAGGACAAGGGGAAAGGGCTTTAAACTCCCAGAGGGTAGGATTAGATGGGATTTTGGGAAGGAATTCCTGGCTGGGAGGGTGTTGATGCCCTGGCACAGGTTGCCCAGACAAGCTGTGGATGCCCCATCCTGGAAGTGTCCAAGGCCAGGTTGGAGCAACCTGGGCTGGGATTTGGAATGAGATGACCTCAAAGGTCCCTTCCAACCCCAACCATCCAGGGATTTTCTGATTCCATGACAATCCAGCAGGAAGAGCTTTCCCCTCCCTCCTCCCTCAGTCTGGTTTTCCCCCAGGGCTGGGAGATTTGTCTGGAGGGCACTGCCAGTCCTGCTGGAGCTGCCTGGAGCTTTCCATGGCTGGCTTTTATGGCACAGAAGGTCTTCACTCCCTTGGAAGGTTCTCATGGGCTTCCCTAAGCACAACCACTGCTGCCTGCAGTGGAAATAACTCATTTTCTAGAAGTTAACTGCCTTTTAAATAAACATTCCCTCCATTCCAGTAGCTCCAGCAGAGGCTCATTCCCAAAATCTGCTAAAAAAAACCCCACTGAGGAACAAGAGAGCAGGAAACAGGCTGGAAAAACAACCTGGAGATAAAGAGTGTAAAGTTTATTTTTCTGCTCTGTTTTAAGGAGGTAATAGGGGAGGAGATTACATGGATGGAACTGCTCTTCCCACACCTTTTTTCACCCCCTAGGATTTCCTTCCATTGGATCCTGGGGAATTCCTGCAATGCTAAGTGCTCTCTTGGTACTGGAAAAGAGGAATCCCGGGGGAAGAGTGTTTGTAAACATGCCCTGGCTGTTGGAATAAAGTCACAGTGAGGACACACACGGGGTGGTTTTGGGCTGGGTGTGCAAATGCCTGGAGCAGCTGCAATTCCATGTGCAAATCCATGTGTTTCTCCGTGTTTTGGACTGTTTGAGGTGACAGACACACTGAAAAGATGATTTTCTTTAAGGAAAACTTACTGTGGAATTCCAGCCCAGGGATGTTTCACACGTTGTCAAAAGCAGAGCAAATTAAAGCAACACCTCCCAACCCCAAGTGTTTGTTTGCAGGGGGAGGCATCAGCTTCCAGTATATCCCAGATTTGGGATTTACCCCCCTGAGAGTTTCTGTCCCGGTGTGTCAAGTATTGGAGGCACTGGGAATCCCTGGAAGCTGCTGGGAGCTGGAGAAATGAATGCAGGCAGCTGTAAAACACAGTTAGAGCTGCAGTTTCCCCCATGGCTGGGAGCAGGAATCGTGTCCCTGGAAAATAAAGCACCTGGGGAGGGTCAGCTGGGCTGCTGGGAATGTCAGAGCATTCCCAGGAGGAGAAGCACCCAGAGCAGGCAGCGGAGTCAGCACGAGTTCACTGCTGCCAAAGGTTTGTGGGGATCCAAACCAGGAACCATCGGGTGGCACCTGAACCCCCTGGAGCTCCCTGTGGGAAGAATCTCCCTCCAGAAAGGCAGAGAATCATGGAAAGGTAGGGAATGGACCTTAAGGATCATCTCATTCCACCCCCTGCCATGGGCAGGGACACCTTCCCCTAGCCCAGATTCCAGCCTGGCCTTGGACACTTCCAGGCTTGGGGCAGCCACAACCTCCCATTCCAGTGTCCCACCCCCCTCCCAGCAAAAAAATCTTCTTCCCAAAGTTCTAAAAGTCCTGGAGACAGAGAATTCTGGAATGTGCTGCGAGGATTTGTGTTTCTTTTGATCCCACAGTCTTCCCAGGCCTTTGGTGTTGGGCAAATTCCAAGGAAAGCTGCGCTGGGTTGACCTTTAAATTCTGATGTCTTCAGGTGGGATAAATCCCTGTCTGGAGGTGCCTGTTGGGTTTTATGGCTGGAGAAAGCCTGGATCAGTTCTGATTGGTATCAGTTATCATGTTAGCAGTTCCCCAGCATCATCCTGGGCGTGAGGGATGGGCTCTGACCCCGTGTCAGCCCAGGTGAACATCTGCCCTGGGTTTAATCACGGGCTCATTGGAGAGAAAAGGGCCCAAATCTGTCTCTTCCACGGAATTTTCTCTTCCTCTCCTCCGTATTTTTCAGAGAACCACACGTCTCATCCTAATTTCTGACCTCCAAGTCCTTATTTCTTTCTATTCCTGGCTCAGACACGGGGAGCACAACCCACAGCAGAGGAGAGGAATTCCTGCTCCACGTGGGAGCTGCAGAAAATTGTGGAGCTCCCCTTTCCAGGGCCTTGTGGCCTCTGGGAGATACCTGTGGATGGGGCACCTCTGGCTTGAGACTGGGAGAAATCCTGGCTTTTCCTGTAAAGTAACAGATATTTCAGATCAAAACCCATCAGGTGGTTCCACCTTCTGCCAAATCCTGGGCACAACTGACTCCCTAAAAACCCCTTTTCCTATAAACTCATGGAGTCTCTTCACCGGGATACACAGAAGGGATCTTTTATTCTTGGAGCTGTCCAGTCCACCAACTTCATTCCACCATCTCCCACACAATTCCCATCCTGGGGAATGGGAAAGGTTTGCCCATGTTGATATAACATGATTTTCATGGGGTCTGATTAATCTGTGGTGTCTTTTTTACCACGGGGTTACTCAGGGCTGAACAATAAGGTGAAAACTTATTGTGCAGGTCCTGCAGGAGACAGTGGTGACCTCTGGAAATTATTCCTGCTGCTTGCAAGGTTTT
>NW_016690353.1:1771613-1776542 GCF_001604755.1 Lepidothrix coronata | reverse complement strand
TTCCTGCTGCTTGCAAGGTTTTACTTGACCCAAACCAGTATTTCCTGGATTTGCTTTTGACCCTCTAACACTCAGAGCCATTTCCAGGAGAAGGGGTTCCACAGGGAATCAGTTCTGCCCGTGAATTGGCTCGAGGTGGAACCGTCTGGTGTGTTTTGCTCGGAAATATCCATTTCTGTGTTTTGCTCGGAAATATTAATTTCTGTGTTTTGCTCGGAAATATCCATCGCTTTCCATCAAATCCAGGGTCTCTCCCAGTGTCAGGACAAAGATTCCTGCCCCACAGGTGTCTCCCAGAGGCCACAGGACTGCCAGACCCTGGGCAGGGGGTGGGTGTCCCACCCCAACTCAGATTCCCTTGTTCCTCCCTAGCGATTCCTCTCCCTCCCCCAACAAAATTCCCTGGGTAAGTGGGAATGGGGAACACGCTGTTAAACGTTTATTGCTGGAAATTTGAGGGAAACCACATGGATTTGCCAGACAAGGCTTCCAAAAAAAAACCAAAAACACCAAAGCAGTGGCAATAAAAACATTACAGCATCTCCCCCAGCTCCACAACACAGGCTTCCTTCTTGTTTATTAAACAGAGGCATCAACTGATGGGCAAAACGTGGCAAACATCCAGTTCTGAGGCAGGAGATGAAGAGTTTTCCTGTTCCCACTGCTTTGGAAAACTGGAATTTAACGCCCAGCTGGAGGTTTGCCCTGCGTGGGGCAGAGTTGAAGGAGGAAGCAAAGAGGAACGTGATGTTGGAGAATAAATTCCATTTATTTGACTTCATCTCTGCCTCCGCTCTGGGAACATTTATCATCAATTTATTAAAATTTATTATAAATCATAACATTTATTATAAATGGTAGGAAGCGTTCTGACATCAGATTGGACAGTTATAAATGGTTTGATTATCTCAACTTAATGAGTTTATTCATTAATTTGTATTAAATGCCATTTAAAGGAATTCTGCTTTACATAGCAAAGCTTGGAGAGCATAAGTACACAGCTATTTCCTCACTTGCATTTCCCTTTTAGCTTCAAACTACTCCTAATAAAAACTGTTATAAATAATAAAAAAATGCTAAAATACTCTTAGTATCAATATTAATATTACTATTACTATTTTACAGTGGGCCAGCACTACACTTCTCTTGTTGTATAAACCAGAAGTTCAAACTTCCCCACAAAAATGTAAAGAATGTTCAGCATAAAAATAAAATCACGAAGGAAGGGCTAAAAAGTGATTTTCAGATGCTCAGTGTCCAACTCGGAGAGGGCAAAGGGTTAAAGGATGAAGCAGTTTGGGTGTCCAACCAACCAAATAAATCCATAAAAATGGCTGGAGGAAGGAAATTTTCCCTGCATTGCTCGGGGTGACAGGGAATTCCCCATCCCTGTGGACTTTCAGGCACATCCCTGCTGGGAATGACAGGGGAACTCAGCCCTGCCTTGGCAGGGGGAGATGATTTGCTGAGCAGGGAAAGGGTCACTCGTGCAAATATTTATTTGGTTAATTCTGCGTTTGCTGGTTTTGGCAGCAGGAAAACAAAGCCTTGTTAGGAGGGAGATTTACACTGGAGATTAAGGTCAGGCCTAAGGGAGCAAAGGGGGTTTTGGGAGCTTTGCTGTTTGACAGGTCCCAGCCAGTTCTGTCCCATCTGTCAAGAGAGTTTCCTGCTGGAAGAGCACTCGGGAAGTGCTGCTGGAAATAAACCCGAAGAGAATAAACTGATTTGGTCATTATTTGAGGGGAAAATTGCTGCCACTGCATCCCAGTGGGTGGAGAATGTCCTTGGGAGAAATAAAAGAAATGTGTCCATGAGGGAAATGTGTCTGGGACCTGGGACACTGTCAGCCCACCTGGTTGTCTGACTGGTACCAGTCACTGCTAAACTGGGACTGCACCATGACCTGGGTGGAGAGAAAGTGGAAAATCCTGGAAGAGCCTTGGGATTGGTTCAACCCCACACAAATAATCCTCTGGGGGACTCTCCATGGCTGTGGCTCCTTCCCATGGGGTCACCTTGGTTCCTGAAACCATCAAGGTTTCAGTGTGATGCCTTCAACAGCAAACCTTGGGATCAGATGACAGGAATTGCTGCCACTGCATCCCAGTGGATGGAAAATGTCCATGGGAGAAATAAAAGAAATATGTCCATGAGGGAAATNCCTTGGGATCAGATGACAGGAATTGCTGCCACTGCATCCCAGTGGATGGAAAATGTCCATGGGAGAAATAAAAGAAATATGTCCATGAGGGAAATATGTCTGGAACCTTTCAGCCCACCTGGTTGTCTAACTGGTACCAGTCACTGCTAAACTGGGACTGCACCATGACCTGGGTGCTCAGAAAGTGGAAAATCCTGGAAGAACCTTGGGATTGGTTCAGCCCCACACAAATAATCCTCTGGGGGGATTCTCCATGGCTGTGGCTCCTTCCCACGGGGTCACCTTGGCTCCTGAGCCCGTGGAGGTTTCAAGGCAAGGCAAAGCAGAGCCTTGGTATCAGATGACAGGAATTGCTCCCTCTGCATCCCAAACTCTGCCTCTCATTCCAGAGCTATGCCTGGAATGCTCTGTCACTGTGGGACACAGGGGAGCAGTTTCCCTGCAGGGGCACAGCAAACCCTGGAAGATGTTGGCAGCCCCACAGCTCAGCCTGCTCCTGCCATGGCTGCCTTGAGCCCAGCCTAACTGAAACCAGCTGCCCTGACTATATTTAGTGATATTTATTTGGGGTTTGATGCTTTCATGGGTTTTTTTCCCCTCCTGTTTAATCCATCTGGCTGCAGAGGAGTTCCAAAGGAGCGGGAACAAGTGTGTGGTGGAGCAGTTAATGGGAACAAGAGCTGGATAAAAGGGGTGGAAACCCAAGTGAGGGGCAGGAAACCCCGATGAACTGAGCACAGGGAAAAGAGCTTTGGTTGTTAGAGGGTCGTGCCTGTGAAGAGAAGCAGCAAATTGTCACGGCCCTGTGAGTGAGGGGGTGGATTAGCCGTGATTCCTGTCGGGAATCTCCACATCCTGAACGACCCCACCCACTCCCAAGGCAGGAGGGATGAGATCTCCGCTCTCCCTGACAGTGGTTTGTGTAAATTCACCTTTTAAAGCTTCCCAGTAGGCCCCGAGTTTTCCAGCAGGCAGATTCCAGCAGCCAAGGGTTCATCCCGACCGGGGAGTTTCTCCGGATCTTTCGGCACGAAGTTTAACTGCACTTCAAACTCCTGCCACGGGATTTGGGAAGAGAGCAGGGTTTGGGAGCTCTGGAACACAGAGAGGGAGGTTTGACTCGGCTGTGGGGTGATAGGAACGGCTCCAAACTGCAAATAGGTTTAGGTTGGATATTGGGAAGGAATTCCTGGCTGGGGGGGGAACAGATCTCACCCACCTTCTGAGCACAGAGGGAGGGGCTGTGCAGGGTGGGAGATGCTCTGCACATTCCTGATTCCTGCTTTTCAAGAGCTGTTGGGATATTCCTAAGCCCTGGGGATCATCAGTGGGACAGGGAATGGGGTGACCCGCTCTGATCTTGCTGAGGATTAGTGGGATTTGCTCAGGGAGTGGGAGAGAAGGAAGATCTTCAAGGCTTGGTGTAATTCCCGAGGCAAGATGGCATTGGAAATAATATCCATCCCTTCTTCTCCTGATTCCACTGGAACTTCTCTGAAGCTGCACCAGCTCAGCCCTGCTGGAAAAATGGAAGAAAGTGGAAACGACTTTAAGCTGAAAGAGGAAGGTTTGGGAAGGTTTGGGAAGGTTTGGAAAGGAAAGGAAAGGACCAGAAGCTTGTGCTTATGAATAAGAGCCAAAGAAATTAAATAAATGCAAGTGGAGGGTGAAGGGTCCCCCCAGGTTCCAGGAGGGCAGCCCTGGAGTCCTTCAGCCCAGGAATTCCTGGAGTTCCTGTGCCAGCTCCTGTGACCATTGTTCCCAAGCTGTGGATCAGATTGGATTACAACCCTCCAGAAGGGGGGGAGGGGTGTTGGGTTTCACAATCAGGGCCTGAATTCCTGCATGGAAAAGGCAGGAGAGTATTTTGGGCAGTGACATTAACGTTCCACCTGTGGCATCCCAACCCCACTCCGTGTCCCCTCTCCCGATGAAACAAAGGGACCCCAAGCAAATGATTCCCAGATAAACCCCTGCTGGGGAAGATTTTGGGAGCATATTCCCATTTTCCCATCACGGACACTCCGTGCCTTCTGCAGGAATTCTATTTCTCTCCCAAGAAAAACGTGAAAACATCGGGATAAATTTAATTCTTTCCTAATTCTGTCACAGCCCCTCTATTTGGCCTTGGTCAAATCATCAGTTCTCTCATTCTAAAGGAAAAAAAAAAGCTGTAGGATAACACTCCCCACTCCCTGTTTCTCCTCTCCTCCCTTGTATTATGGTCTTAATTTTTATATTTAATTCCTATTTTTTTTTTTTTGCATGATTTTCAATATTTTTTCCCAAGTCTGTCACAAAAGCTGGAATTGTGCCTTCTGCTGCCACCTCCATAATTCCAATGGCAACAACGAATGACAGCCAGGTGGGAATTTGAACATCACTGCAACAGTTGCCTTTACGGCCTGGAATTTGAAATATCTCTGGGAATAAAAAGGGAATAGGAAAAAAAGAGCTGCAGGGCTGGATCTTGAGTCTTTCCCAATTCTTGGTGCTGATGTCCCGGCAGGAATTCTCCTCCAGGAAGCAGAACTGAGATAAACCGGGAACATCTATTTTTGTCCTGGAACAGAAAGTCCCCCGAGAAAGGTCTCGCTTGGAAGTTGTTTCTTGGGATGTGGGAATTGTGCCTCCGTCTCCCACCACAGCAGGAGGTTACAGGAGCTCCGAGATTCCCGAAGCTTTGTCAGTGTTGGAGTTGTGGATATCCCGGGAATTTCCTCTGGTGGTGACTGGAGGAGAGGCAGCTCCCCACAAAATTCCCG
>NW_016690353.1:1766980-1771070 GCF_001604755.1 Lepidothrix coronata | reverse complement strand
GATCCTTAAGGATCCCTTCCAACCCAACCAATTCTGGAATTCTATGACTCTGGGAGTTGCTTGTAGCCCATCATTATTCCAAGGACAAGAGTTCTCCAAATCCTCGGAGTCCCAGAGACAAAGACACAACAACCTGTGCTGGATGGAGGGATGGGGGTGGGGGGACAATCCTTGGGGAAACCAAGGAATGTGTTGTTTTATTCCATTCCTAACAAGAAATTTCAAATATCCTGGTGGGGATGAAATCAGAGGATCCCAGAATGGTTTGAGTTGGAAGGGACCTTGAGGATCATCCACTTCCGTGGGCAGGGACACCTTCCACTATCCCAGGTTGCTCCAACCTGGCCTCGGACACTTCCAGGAATGGGGAGTTCCAGTGCCTCTGATATCCAGAGACATCCCCGTCTCCTAAAATTTTCAGCAGGAATTCAATGATTTGCTGGAGAAAATGAAAATCCGCCCTTAGCAGAAGGAGATTATCATGAAGTCTGCAAATCCAGCTGTTAATTAGCCCTTTAATTGCCATCTGACACTTTTCCCTTCCCACAAACCACTGAAGGATCCTGGTGATTTTTTTCCCAGCCTTTTGGATTTTTTTCCAGCCTTTTGGATTTTTTTTTTTTCCCTGGCTTTGCAGCAGGACTCCAAAAGAAACCATTTCCCTCCTGTCCCTCGTGGTACCACCACACCTCAGGATCCCTTAGGAACCGATTTTCTCCTAAATCCCGGCAGCACATTCCCACTTGGGATCTTTCCTGGGATATTTTCTCCCCCCAAAAGCCATTTTTGCCTCCTCTTCTCTCGTGCTGGTGAACAGCAAACACGTGTTCCCCCGATCCCAACAGTCAGCAGGGAAATGATGGATATTGCCAGACAGTCTCCTATTCTGGGCCATATTCCCAGCTGGAATAAATCAACATTTCTCCCTTGAAGTTTTGGAACTCGCTGATTTAGAGCAGCTGCAGAGTTTGGGCCAAAGGCTCTTCTTTGGAGCTTCTTTTGGAGAGAGGGGGGAATATCCAAAATTATCCCTACAGGCACACAGGTGACAAAAATAAGGAGAGAAAAGGAGGTTTCTTGTCAATTCTCCATCTGGTTTCCTTTTCTTTTATTATTTATTTATTTTCTTTTTCTTGTCCTGTTTGAACCCCTCAGGTGTTGAGAGATCAATGGAAAACCATTCCAAAATATCCCAAACTATCCCAAATTCTACAAGACCTACAGGTGACAGAAATAAGGAGAGAAATGGAAGTTTCTTGTAAATTCCCCATCTGGTTTTCTCTTTTATTTAATTATGCCTCTTTTTCTCTTGTCCTGTTTTAACCCCTCAGGTGTCAAGAGATGGATGGAAAACCATCCCAAACCATCCAAAACTATCCCAAACTCTACAAGACCTACAGGTGACAAAAAACAGGGAGAGAAATGGAAGTTTCCTGTAAATTTTCCATCTGGTTTCCTTTTTATATTTAATTATCTCTCTTTTTTCTCTTGTCCTCTTTTAACCCCTCAGGTGTCAAGAGATGGATGGAAAACCATCCCAAAATATCCCAAACTCTACAAGACCTACAGGTGACAAAAAACAGGGAGAGAAATGGAAGTTTCTTGTCAATTCTCCATCTGGTTTTCTTTCTTTTTTTAATTATTTCTCTTCTTTTTCTTGTCCTGTTTTAACACCTCAAGTGTCACGAGATGGATGGAAAATCACCCAAAAATATCCCAAATTCTACAAGACCTGCATCTGACAAAAATAAGGAGAGGAATGGAGATTTCTTGTAAATTCTCCGTCTGGTTTCCTTTTTATTTTTAATTATTTCTCTTTTTTCTCTTGTCCTGTTTTAACCCCTCGGGTGTCACAAGATGGATGGAAAACCATCCCAAAATATCCCAAATTATATAAGATTTGACAGCTGAAAAAAATAAGGAGAGAAATGGAGGTTTCTGGTAACTTTTCCATTTGGTTTCATTTTATTTTTAATTATTTTTTTTTTATTTTTAATAGAATTAAAAAACCCCCAAACCCAACATATTTCAGAGGGGGAGGGGGCTGGAGAAGCCTCACGTCCGAAAAGAATCCGAGACTCGTTTTGGGAAGTCAAATATGGGAAAAGTGATACCTTTTTGCCACTGAATTTAATTTAAATTGGATTTAAACCTCCCACAAGATTTCCCTGACAGTTGTTCGATTCTCTCAGGGCTTCGTTTTCCTCAGAAAAAGGGGATTTGAGTCACATTGTCCATCCAAACAACTCTGCTCCGAGGGGGGATTGGGGCAAATTATAGGAAAGGGAGGAAAATTGTAGGATAATAATAATAATGACAATAATAATGATAATAATGATGATGATGATGATGATGATGATGATGATGATAATAATAATAATAATAATAATAATAATAATAATGACCTCTCCCAGGTCCCCTTCCCTGCGAAATGTTGCCCTTTGAGGGCCCTTCCAACCTGGGCTGGTCTGTGATTCCTGCAGACATTCCAACATTCCAACATTCCATCGCATCCGACAGACCCATCGAGGAGCAGAGAATCCCAAGGCACCGTGGCAGCATTCCCAAATTTTTCAGGGAGTCTGATTTCGGCCCAACTAGTTTGTTTTCGCTTCAATTCTGATTTTTTTTGTGTCCTTTAAATTGTTGGGTTGGATTGGGTTGGGGGGGGTTTTTTTTGGGTGGGCGACGTCACGTCCCGTTCCCTTTGGAGATGATCCTCGTCCACCTCTCGGGAGAAACTCCTCATATCCCGACAACCGAGGGAATTTTAGACAATTCCAGCCTCTGGAATAACTTCTTGGCACTGGGATCTGCCGTTAACATCTGCTTGGAGCGTGACTGAAACGTGGAAGAGCCTCCCCCCATTCCCTGCCCTTCCCAAACCTATTAATAGGAAGAGGGATTTTTGCTCCTGTGGTTTTTTTGGAGCTGCTGGGACTCCAGGGAATGCTCAGGGAAGGGATGAATGAGGGATTTAGGGCAGGATTAACTGCACTGATTTGGCTGTTTACAGAAGGATTTGAGGGAATTGGGATCTCTTTAATCCATGGAATTGCTCCAAGGCATCCACCCAGCGGTTCCAGGGACTTCAAACTCTTCCTGGGAGAGTTTTCAAACGTCCTGGGCTGGATTGGAATTATATATTTAAATTTAAGATGAGTTTAAATGTCATCGGGGCTGAGAATCCTGGAATGGTTGGGGTTGGAAAGGAATTCAAGGATCATCCCATTCCACCCCCTGCCACAGGCAGGGACACCTCCCGCTATCCCAGGTTGTTCCAACCTGGCCTTGGGCATTCCAGGGATGGGGCAGCCACAGCTTCCTGGGAAATCCATTCCAGTCCCTCCCCAGCCTCCCAGGGAAGGATTCTTTCCCAATATTTGACCTCTCCCCGATGGATTCTTGGGAAATCCCCCCGAAGCTGCGGGAAAAGGGCTGATGTCACAGACGGATCTACGGGAATGAACCACCCAGAATTCCAGAGGGAATTCCCAAGGGCCTAAAGGAGGAACAGAGAGGTAGGAGAGTGAGTAAAGCCCCAGAGTATTGAACTGGGATTTAGCATTCCCAGGAGTCTCCAATCCAAGCAGAAGTGCCTTTCCAGGAAGTGTCAGGACGCTGGAACCGTTTGGATTTCGCTGGAAGTGCAAAGGATCTTCTCTGTCAACTCAGTCAAGTCGTGAACACATTTTACCAGGAATATATAAAAATATTTGGGAATAATAGTTGATCATTATCTCAACATAGCAGTGAGATAAAGCCCTCAGTAATTATCCATAATATTGTGATGATGAGACAAACCCTGACTCTGAATTTTGACTCGGAATCAGCCTGGGGTGAGTTTTCAACCTCCTTCGGGATCATTTTTACTCATTAATATTTAACACATTAATGATATTAATAATTATCGATATCTTCTTATTACAATATACAGTATTATGATGGGATAATTCATTAATCTGAATTTTGGTTAAGAATCAGCCTGAGGTGAGTTTTCAACCACCTTTCTGAGTCATCTTTCCTCCTATTTCTCACAAATATCCCAATAACTATCTATAATATTATAGTATTAATATTAATATTATAG
>NW_016690353.1:1763196-1765941 GCF_001604755.1 Lepidothrix coronata | reverse complement strand
AAATTACATATAAATATATAAAAATATATGTTATATATAAATTATATATAAATATACATAAAAAGATAGATTATATATAAATTACATATAAATATATAAAAATATATGTTATATATAAATTATATATAAATTACATATATAATATATATAAATTATATACAAATATTATATACATTATAATAAATATATGCCAATAACTATTATAGTAATCTTAACATAATAATACCATATTAATATTACTGATTATCATTAATTTTCAATATTTTATTAACCTTATAACACATAATATTGTGAGGTGATAATTCTTTACTCTGAGCAACCTGGACCAGTGGAAAATGTCCCTGCCCGGTGAAAGCAGATCTGAGAATTATTGACTCCATTTGGCTTTGAAGGGGGGGGGATTTATTCAATGAATAAAATTAATTAGATCAGTATTGGTTAGATTAATTTTACAGATTATTTAGACGAATATCTCGATGGATATTGCATATTGGATTAAATTAATTCCGTCAATATTGATTAGGAAAGCTTCAAGTGGCCACCCTTATCTTCCCTCTTTTGACCGGAATTTGGCGCTCCGGTCCCTAAGAAGGTCTGGAAAATCTCAGCGCGCGCCGTGCCGTCCCTGCCCGTGTGTGTGTGAGCCTTTCCCTGCTCCTTAGGTGCTTTTTCCCGTCGGGAATTCTGGTTCCCGGGCGCCTTCCCAGGAGAAGAGCAGAGCCGTGAACTGATGCTCGGCCTCCCACGGAGCCGCATCCTCGGCTCTAAAAATAAACCCGGGCTTATCTCCGAACGTGCCGCAGCACCACGAAGGCCGGGGGGGGGGCAGCCAGGCTGGAAAAAAATCCCGCTGTGGGAATGACAGGGTCGGGGAGGAGAAGCCCGACCTCCCCCCCTGTCCCAGCCCTAAACCCCCCCCCCCCAGCATCTCTCTTTCCATGGAAGTGCTAATTGGGAACAATGCCCGGGGGGCTCCAAAATAGCCGGGCAGCGTCTTGTCCTTTTATAGCAGTGCCCCCATTGTGCCAGGGGGGCATGTGACGGGGCTGGCACTCCGCGAGGGGACAGGGATAAAGCCCCGGGAGGGGACAGGGACAAAGCCCCGCGTGTGCTTCATCCCGCGGCAGCGCCTCCTCCTCGCTTCCATCCCGCTCCTCCCGTGCCTTCCCGAGGCAGCCCCGGCATGGCCCCCAAGAAGCCCGAGCCTAAGAAGGCCGAGCCTAAGAAAGAAGAACCCAAACCGGCCCCTAAACCGGCAGAACCAGAACCCAAAAAAGAAGTGGAGTTCAACCCGGCTTCGGTCAAAGTAGGTGGTGGCCCGGCAGCTGGGGAAGGGGCTGGGGGGGGTTGGGGATGCTGGGAGAGGAACATTCCCCAAAATCAGCCGGTGGATTTGGGCAGAAAATGAGCAGCCAAGGCCATTTCCACAGGAATTGAGTGGAGTGGATGGGACCTTAAAGCTCATCCAGTGGGCAGGGACACCTTCCATTATCCCAGGTTGCTCCAACCTGGCCTTGGACACTTCCAGGGATCCAGGGGCAGCCACGGCTTCTCTGGGAAATCCATTCCAGTCCCTCCCCAGCCTCCCAGGGAAGGATTCTTTCCCAATATTTGACCTCTCCCCGATGGATTCTTGGGAAATCCCCCCGAAGCTGCGGGAAAAGGGCTGATGTCACAGACGGATCTACGGGAATGAACCACCCAGAATTCCAGAGGGAATTCCCAAGGGCCTAAAGGAGGAACAGAGAGGTAGGAGAGTGAGTAAAGCCCCAGAGTATTGAACTGGGATTTAGCATTCCCAGGAGTCTCCAATCCAAGCAGAAGTGCCTTTCCAGGAAGTGTCAGGACGCTGGAACCGTTTGGATTTCGCTGGAAGTGCAAAGGATCTTCTCTGTCAACTCAGTCAAGTCGTGAACACATTTTACCAGGAATATATAAAAATATTTGGGAATAATAGTTGATCATTATCTCAACATAGCAGTGAGATAAAGCCCTCAGTAATTATCCATAATATTGTGATGATGAGACAAACCCTGACTCTGAATTTTGACTCGGAATCAGCCTGGGGTGAGTTTTCAACCTCCTTCGGGATCATTTTTACTCATTAATATTTAACACATTAATGATATTAATAATTATCGATATCTTCTTATTACAATATACAGTATTATGATGGGATAATTCATTAATCTGAATTTTGGTTAAGAATCAGCCTGAGGTGAGTTTTCAACCACCTTTCTGAGTCATCTTTCCTCCTATTTCTCACAAATATCCCAATAACTATCTATAATATTATAGTATTAATATTAATATTATACTATTATAATATTATAGTATTAATATTAATATTATATTATTAATATTAACATATTAATAGTATTAATTATTATTAATCACCAATATTTTATTAATATTATAATATATAATATTATGGTGGGCTAATTCATTACTATATAATTATCTATAATATTACTGTGATGAGATAAACCCTGACTCTGAATTTTGACTCAGAATTTTCTACCACCTTTCTGGATCATCTTTACTCCTGTTTCTAGTATAAATATCTATAATATAACATTATTAATATTATAATAATATATTAATGTTACTAATTACTAAGTATCAATATTTTATTACTGTTAAATAATATTGTGGTGGGATAATTAATTACTCTGAATTTTGACTGAGGATCAGCCTGGGGTGAGTTTTCAACCACCTTTCTGAATCATCTTTACTCCTATTTCT
>NW_016690353.1:1756051-1762465 GCF_001604755.1 Lepidothrix coronata | reverse complement strand
CCTTCTCCTTCTCCTTCTCCTTCTCCTTCTCCTTCTCCTTCTCCTTCTCCTTCTCCTCCTCCTCCTCCTCCTCCTTTCTCCTTCTCCTCCTTTCCAGGGTCATTTCAGAAACAACTTTTCAGAGAATTTGGGGTCGCTCCTCTAATCCTGATTTACCTAATTTGGGATTAGACAAAATAATTAAATTGCCCTTTAGGATTTTGGATGTCCACTTAGAATTAGATGAAATAAATTATTAAATTGCCCTCTCAGTGAACCACCCCGTTGACAGGGAACTGCCAGTGTTCAGGAAACACTCCAGGTTTTAAAGCCAGGAATTAGGGAATTCCAGTGAAACGATGCTGGAGATCATTTTCCCTTTCAAATGCACGTTTTTTTTTTCCCCCCCCATGGGAATTGAACTTTTCCTGGAGATCTGAGAAATTTCTCCCTGAAAATGATAAGGAAAAAAAAAAATTCTCTATTCTTCTGGAAATGACCGTGAAATGGCCCATCCAAGGGTGACCTTTTGACTCCTAAAAATGCAATAAAGAAATAAAGATGGAAAAGTGAACATTCCCTTTGCTCCCTGTGCAGTATTCCCGGGCAATGCCAGAGATCCAGGAGCAACTTTCCCACAGAAAATGAGGGACAGACACTGCCAGACACAGCGGGATTCCTTTGCAGAGCCTTGTCCTTTGGGAATTGTCCTTTGGGAATTGTCCTTTGGGAATTGTCCTTTGGGAAAAGGCTTTGCCCCTTGGGGAAAAGAAGAGGAGCTTTGCGGCCTCTCCCAGGTTTCTTTTTCGTGGGGATTTGGACCAAATAATTATGGAATCGGAGAATTAGGGAATCTTGGAATGGTTTGGGTGGAAGGGACCTCAAAGCTCATCCAGTGGGCAGGGACACCTTCCATTATCCCAGGTTGCTCCAGTCAGGCCTTGGACACTTCCAGGGATCCAGGGGCAGCCACAGCTTCTCTGGAAATCCATTCCAGTCCCTCCCCACCCTCCCAGCCAGGAATTCCTTCCCAATATCCCATCCAACTTCCCAGTCAGTTGAAGCCATTCCCTGTGTCCTGTCCCTCCATCCCTCGTCCCCAGTCCCTCTCCAGCTCTCCTGGAGCCCCTTCAGGCCCTGCCAGGGGCTCTCAGCTCTCCCTGGATCCTTCTTTTCCCCAAACTGACCAATTCCAAGTGCTGAAAATTCCAACCGCTCAAACCCCAGTTTTCCCTTTCAGGAAAAGATGGAATCTCCGTAAGAAAGGGAATAAGTTGCTCTGTCTCGGTGTCCCCC
Source organism: Lepidothrix coronata (assembly GCF_001604755.1). Classification (NCBI taxonomy): domain Eukaryota; kingdom Metazoa; phylum Chordata; class Aves; order Passeriformes; family Pipridae; genus Lepidothrix; species Lepidothrix coronata. Next base: position 1,761,190 of record NW_016690353.1, on the reverse strand, counting down.
CTGAGCTCAGCACGGCAGGTCCTGGCTGGGAATCCTTTCCCTCTTTTCCACGGGATCAAATCCCACAGCTGGGAATTCCCAGCAGAGGAAGCACTGCCTTGAATCACAAAAACCTTGGAAATCTTTGATGTTAAATCCCGGTGGGAAAAAAAATAAATATATATATAACATAAATCAAATTATATCAAAAAGTCGGATTAGAAGGGATTCGACTTTGGGATAGTTTGGAAAGGACTCCAGAGTCAGTGGGAAGGAATTCCATGACCTTGGATGAGCGGTGTGTGGTGGGATCAGCTCCCTCCAACACCTCTGGCCTTCACATTCCTGCCTGTAAAAGGAGCAGAGGGAGAAGGCCAGGATCCAGTGACATTGTGGGAATAATCCTCTGGGATCCCGTGACATTGGGGAATGAAAGGGCAGCTGAGTCCTGGAGAGAAAATTTAATTAAATTGAAAATAATTTGAAATTAAATTGAAATTAAATCAAAATTACATTTAAATTAATTTAAAATTAAATTGAAATTAAATCGAAATTAAATTGACATTAATTTAAAAAGATTTTTTGAAAAAAATTTAAATTTAAATAATTTAAAATAATGCAATTTTTAAAAAATCTAATTTTTTTAAAAATTATATAATTAAAAAAATTATTTAAATTTTTAAAAAACCCCACACCTCAAAAATAGACGTATTTTTCTAGTTCACACAATCCCAGGCCCATCAAATCCATTTTCATCCCTGCTGGACTCAAAATGAACAATTTCTGGGTGGTTTTTTGACCTCGTTCTGAACACTTTTTTTTGCAAATTGTTCCTTTTCCCCTCCAGCACATTTTGCAATTAACTGTTCTTCTCGTGTTTTATAAAGTACTAAAAAATTCCTAAATAATAAATCAATCCACATCCAGTGCTGGGGTGATAACAGCCCTTCAGGGAATATTCCATTGGTTTTCCATGCCAAACTGGAGTGGGAAAAGCTTTGATCTGGGGCATTTTTGTCCCCAAACTCATCGAAAGGGGAGTTGGTATTTTCTAAACAGGTTTTCCTGGGAATTTTTTAATAAAAAAATTGATTTTAAGTAATTTTAATGTCTCAAAAAATTAAAAAAAAATAAATAATAAATAAATAAAAATAGAAAATAAAAAAATCCAGCTCAGGGCAGCTGGTGGAGGTCAAAATCGTGGTAAAAGGTTTGGAAAAAAAAAAAATCATTTGGAGGGGTTTAAAAATTCTCCAAACGTGCCATTTTCTGAATTGTGGGGTCAAATCGGGTCTGGTTTGCAGGGAGAAAACAATCTGTGGTAAAAAAACCCAAAAGGTGAAAAAACCGACCTTGCATTGAACAAAAATGTCCAAAAAATGATGGAAATGCACCTTTGGATGTCAATATATCAAATTATTTCAGTTTATTCTCCACCCAGAATCCCACTGGAATTTTTTCCCGTTATCTTTCTCTCCCTGTTGGATGGTCCCGGGTTGTTTTGTGCCTCTGTTGTGATGCCAATTCCAGGGGCCTAAATACGAGATATATCCCCTAAATTAACCCCGTTTTTCCAACATTTTTAATGTCCCTCACACGAACATTCCCGTTGGATTTGATCCAACTGTTGGAAATTTTCACAAAGATCTTCCAAACTTGAGAGCGAATTTTTTTTGCAACTCATTAAAAAGAGGTTTTTTTGTGGGGGTTTCTTTCTTTTTCTTTCTATGAGAACTGAGCTGAATCCATGAAAAAACCTTTTTTTTAAGGAATGATGATCCCTGGACCTCTTTTTTTTTAAGGAACAAATTGTCCTGAAGAGATTTAGTAACAGGAAATTGTCTTTTCCATGGATCTCATTCATTCCCACCTTTAGCAGGGAGGCCCATTTTGCCAGAAATTCCCTAAAAACCAGGAAGGCTGAGGCAAACCGGGATTAATTCTTCTCCTGGATGCAGCAATCAGGATTTTCCCCTTTGGATTTCTCCAGGGAAAAGCTGATCCTTGACCTTGAATCCCCAATAATCAGCAGGGAGAAGTCGATCCAGGGTTTTTATCCCTGGCTAAACTGTCTCAGGATGGGTTGAGTCACCCTTGGGAGAGGGGGATAAAGGGATAAAGGGGGCTGAGGTAGGAATTTGGGTGCCAGAATTTTGGGAAGTTTTTTCCAGGATGACCCCTGATCCTCTTTTTTTTTAAGGAACAAATTGTCCTGAAAAGATTTGGTGACAGGAAATTGTCTTTTCCATGGATCTCATTCATTCCCACCTTTAGCAGGGAGGCCTATTTTGCCAGAAATTCCCTAAAAACCAGGAAGGTTGAGGCAAACCGGGATTAATTCTCATGGACACAGCAATTGGGATTTTCCCCTTTGGATTTCTCCAGGGAAAAGCTGATCCTTGACCTTGAATCCCCAATAATGAGCAGGGAGAAGCCGATCCAGGGTTTTTATCCCTGGCTAAACTATCTCGGGATGGGTTGAGTCACCCTTGGGAGAGGGGGATAAAGGGATAAAGGGGGCTGAGGTGGGAATTTGGGTGCCAGCATTCCAGCAGCTAAAATTGTCGGAGCTGACGTGTGCAGGGGACAAAGAAGCCACGAGGAGACAGCTGGAAAATGGGAGGAGCTGGAAAAGGCCCAGTTTGCCAGTTGGAGTTATCCCAAACAGTTATCCCTGTTTTCCTGGGTCGTCGCTCCCTGGGATTGTTGTAGCAGCTCCCAGGAACGCTGGGGAAAAAAGGCAGTCAGGGGTTACTTTTGGGAAAGCTGATTTCCCTGGAAATCCCTGCAGGCTTTGGAATGTCTGGAAAGGAAAAGCTTCCCCCGGTGGTCGGCAAGGAAAGATGGAAAAGCAGCCGGGGTGGGAGAAGCCAGGAGGGAAAAACACAGGGATGGGGCAGCACCAGCGATGAGGAGAGGGATGGATCGATTTGGGGGAGATTTAATTGGGAGAGATGGATGGAATTGGGGCTGCTCCGACCCTGGGAGTGTCCAAGGCGATATTTATATTTATTTTAATATATATTTTTCTATATATTTTACATTTTTTATATATTTATATTTATTTATATATATATTGTTCTATATAGCTTATATTTATTTATATATTTATATTTATTTTAATATATATTGTTCTATATATTTTATATTTATTTATATATTTATATTTATTTTAATAGCTATTTTTCTATATATTTTATATATATTTTTATATATTTATATAAATTTTTATATATATTTATTTGTATTTTTGATATTTGTTTATATATTTATAATTTTATATTTATATATATTTTCATATTTATATTTTTATATATATTTTTATCTATAAAATATCTTTATAGATAGCTTTACAGATATCTCTATAAAATAACATATTTCTAGAAATGCACATGATTTATTAAGGACCAAAAAATCAGGCAAAAAAAAGATCTTAAACAGAATTATTCCCTACCCAGCACAGGAGCTAAAACAACTATTAAAATATAGGGAAAATATATATAATATATAAAGTATTAAAATATAGGGAAGTAATAGTGAAGCAATTACATGAAGAACTGTATGAAAGTAAATCCAGTTATTAAATAAACCCAGTTATTAAATAAACCCAGTTATTAAATAAACCCAGTTATTAAATAGAGGTTGATGTCACTCACCCAGCCTGAGGACAGTGAGTGGCAAATCCCTTTGGAGTGACCTTGAGGGGTGTCCCTGCTCCAGCCGGGAATCTCCACTGGCATTCCCAAGAAGGGGAACGTTGGAAAACTCTGCCGGTAAAATTTGGGCTGGGCAGAAATGTGGACAACAGGAAGAGCTGGACTGCCAGTCCGGTGTGTCCGGGCTTTGGATCAATAGTCAGCAGTGGCACTTGTTTGTTCCCTTATCCAGGGATTTTTCCAGCTCTGCCCTATCTTCTCTCACTCCCGGGATGTTTCCCTTCGGGATTGATGTTGGTCTGAGCTTTGCTGGACCCCAAAACCAGCCTGACCCCCCTTCTTCACTCCCCTGAAGTCTCTCCCGTTGTTTTCCCCGTTCCAAGCAGAACATCCCATCCTGTACCCCCGAGCTTCCAAGACCGTGGAATCTTGGAATGTTTTGGGGTTGGAAAAGCCCTTAAATCTCACTTTCCCTCATTCCATGGGCAGGGACAGCTCCCACCAGCCCCAGTTTCTCCAGCCAGCCCGAGGTGGCCCCTGCACGTGCTCAACCTCCCGACACCCTCTCACTTTTCCCTCTCCAGGCTCCTTTTCCCGTGGTTTTATCCCTTCCAGGTGCTGCCCGTTTCCATTGTCCCCCCCAGTGTTATTGTTGGCCTTCGGAGCAGCTCAGCGGGAACATTTTGAGGGAGAAATTTCCCTGCTGTGGGCTCAGGTTTGGGAGGGTTTTGGAGCTGGGCAAACACCTGCCAGGGCAGAGCGAGGCCAGGCTGGGCCTCCTTCTCTCTCCGAGGTTCCTTCCCGAGCCCGAGGAATTGGAGGAGCAAGTCTGGAGGAAAAAAAGGACTGAAATTTTAGCAAAGAAAGACAAGAGACACCGTTGGGAGTTCGTAGGAAATGTTTCCTTTGGAATTCTCTGGGATTTGCCTCCGAGTCCCAGTTCTTGTTAAGGAGAATTGCTCTTCTGGGAGCTTCTTGTGATTCATTTTTAATTTAGTGAGCAGCAAATGGCTCTTCAACGTGTGCTCCGGGATTGCACGGATCTCGTGCTGCTTTTTTGGATTTCTGCCAGTCCTGGGCACTTTTCCAAACTCTAGGTGTTGGCTGTTGGATTTTAGCTGTAAAAGAAGGGATGATTCTGCTCCAAAATCCTGGCTCTGGGCTGCCCATGGAGGGGAGACCTGCAGGAGGCTGAACCTGGGGCATCTTTGCCGTGGCTGAAAGGAAATCCTGGGTTTGTCCCATCCCTCATCCCTGTGGAGCTGCAGGGGATCCAAACTCAGCAGCCCGTGGTGGTTCTTCCTTGGGAAACCCCGACCTGAGGAATTCAGGTCGTGGGGGAATCCAAATTCAGTATTTGTGGGAATATTTAAGGAAAACCTGACCTGAGGAATTCAGGTCGTGGGGGAATCCAAATTCAGTATTTGTGGGAATATTTAAGGAAAACCTGACCTGAGGAATTCAGGTCGTGGGGGAATCCAAATTCAGTATTTGTGGGAATATT
>NW_016690353.1:1746648-1755049 GCF_001604755.1 Lepidothrix coronata | reverse complement strand
GGGATCCAAATTCAGTATTTGTGGGAATATTTAGAGAAAATTGACCTGGAGATTTCAGGTCCTGGTGAGAATCCAAATTCACTATCCATGGTCCTTCTTAGGGAAAACCTCACCTGAGGATTTCAGGTCCTGAAGGGATCCAAATTCAGTATCAGTGGGAATATTTAGGGAAAACCTCACCTGAGGATTTCAGGTCATGAGGGAATCCAAAATCAGTATTTGTGGAATATTTAGGGGAAAAAATGACATGAGGATTTCAGGTCCTGATGGGAATCCAAATTCACTATCCATGGTCCTTCTTAGGGAAACCCTGACCTGAGGATTTCAGGTCCTAGTGGGAAGCAAATGCTTTGAGAGGGATCCCCCTCCAAATTCCCACCAGCTGAAGTCCATGGCACAACATTTTCCCTCCATAAACTGTGTTTTCTCCCCTTTGTCTCCCATTCTCTTGGTGTCAAGGGGTGCAGGGGTTGGACATTCCAGGGCTCTGTTCCCTCTCCAAAGCCTTTTTCCCTGTGAGAGGCTGCTCTCTGCAGCTTCCACAGGTCTTTTCCCAGGGTTTGCCTGGCACATAAAATTCAGGTGATGCTCAGGTTTCTCATTCCCCACTAACAATTTGCTTCAGTGCTCCTGGATGGACTCCAGAGAGAAGGGGAATTAAATTGTCCTGGCGCTTCCAAAGGCAGCTCCGCTCCTTCCTTCTCTCCTTTATTTATCCCGCTCCGTGTCAGTCTGGAAGCACAGGGTGTTCCCAGCCAGGCTGGGATGGTGGCACAGCTTGGAATAGTGGAGAGAGCACCTTCCTCCCTCCTGTGCCTCCGTTGGGAGCAGCTGGGCCCAGGCTGACAGGAATTTGGCAGCTTCCCTGACAGGAGTGAATCAGCGCCTGGAAGTGGAATTGCGGGGTTAGGAAACAATCCATAGCCTTGATCCCACAAAACCTCTGCTCTGGAGCCAGGCTGGGAGAGCTGGGGGGGTTCCCCTGGAGAAGAGGAGGATCCAGGGAGAGCTGAGAGCCCTTTCCAGGGCTCAAAGGAGCTCCAGGAGAGCTGGAGAGGGACTGGAGACAAGGGATGGAGGGACAGGACACAGGGAATGATTTCCCACTGAAAGAGGATAAATTTAGGTGGGATATTGGGAAGGAATTCCTGGCTGGGAGGGTGGGGAGGGACTGGAATGGATTTGCCAGAGAAGCTGTGGCTGCCCCTGGATCCCTGGAAATGTCCAAGGCCAGGTTGGAGCAACCTGGGCTAGTGGGAGGTGTCCCTGCCCATGGCAGGGGTGGAATGGGATGATCTTTAAGGTCCTTTCTGACCCAAACCAGTCTGGAATTCCAGGATTACACAAAAAGAGATTTAATTCAGACCAAAGGGTTCCAGTGATGGATTTTGACCAAAGGGATGGATCCAAGAGCTGCCCAGGCACGTTTGGGGTGAATGGTCTCACCCAACCCTCCTTCCCTGACCCACACCACTGGCACAAAACAAACGTGGAAAATGTAACTGGGAGGTATTTCCCCCAAATGTTGCTGTGTCCAGTTGCCACCTCAGGTCAGTGCAGTATTCCCACCATTCCAGTGCTGGATTAGGGGCTCTTGTGCTCCCATCTCAGGTCCTGTCAGGTTGCCCAGAGAAGCTGTGGCTGCCCCTGGATCCCTGGAAGTGTCCAAGGCCAGGTTGGAGCACCCTGGGCTGGTGGGAGGTGTCCCTGCCCATGGCAGGGGGTGGCACTGGATGATCCTGAAGGTCCCTTCCAACCCAAACCATTCCATGATTCCACGATCCAGTAAAACATTTCATGGGAAGAGGGGACATGGGATGACTCAAACCACCAGATGACCCCCCAAGAGATCCAGATTAAGACCCAGAAATAATCAAACCTTGAGCAGGGATGGATTAAAACACAGGGATGGATTAAAATTCCTCTGTGGATGTCCCGCTCCTCCTTAGCTCCAAACCCTGGAAATCAAGGGAATTTTCCAGCTGGATTTTCTGGGCCAGCCAATCCTTTTTTATCTCCTTTTCCACAGAGCTGGGGGATGTTTCCCCAATGAAATACTTCTCGAGGAAAACTTCAAAAAAGCACTTTTGGTGGGACCAGAATATTTGGCAAATCCACCCGAGATTTTTGCAAAGGGCTTTCCAATAAAAATCTGAGAAGGATAAAGAAAATGACTGCTTTCAGCTTTTTAAAATTAATTCCCCCGTTTGGATTGTTTTGATCTGAAGCAATTATTAATCTCTGAGGGTTCTTTCCTTCTTATATAGAAAAAAAAAATACCCTGAAATCGTTAAGGGTTGGAATCACTTCAGTTTGGGCTAAAGAGAACATTTTAACCAATCTGGAACAGTTTTTCTCCCTCATTTCCAACTAAAACTGTCATCAAGCGGAAGACAAAACCCAAACCTGTTTTCATTCTTAATGAAAATGACTTTTTACCCCCCCAAAAAAAATTGGCAACTGCTCAGTGGCCCCTAAAATCCGGGATGATATTGTTATTTTTTTTCAAAATTTTTTGGAGGGGCAGTTTTCTCTGCCACTCCTTTGTTATGCAGCTGCCAGGGAACAACTTCTCTGCAATTAAAGAGGAAAATCTGACGGATTTTGGAGCCTTTAAAGACAAAGCTGCAGCTTTGGTGGGTCTGGGTTGCTGGAGGCACCTTTAAGATCATCTCATCCCGCCTTCCACTAGCCCAGGTTGCTCCAAGCTGGCCTTGGACACTTCCAGGGCTGGGGCAGCCACCTCTTCTTTGGGTGTTTGGACCAAACTGGTGCAAATTGTGCAAAGCAAAGACCTGTGCAGGTGAGAAGAGGTGGATTGGGAGGGTTTGCTCTGCTCTCATGGGGTGATTTCAACACAATTCTCATTTTCCTGCTGAGTTTTCCCTTCCCAGTCCTTACCTCAGACCAACCAGGACCCGAGAAGTGTTTTTTTTATCACATTATTTCTGCTTTATCACTGAAGGGACTCGCCCAGAATCACAAAGGGCAGCAAAGACCTTGAGGATCATCAAGTCCAACCACCAACCCACCACTAAATCACCTCCTCAAGGGCCACATCCCCAGGTTTTTGGAACTCTTCCGGGGTGGGGACTCCCCCACTGCCCTGGGCAGCTCATTCCAGTGCTTGACAACCCTTTCCATGCAGAAATTTGTCCTAAAATCCAATTTAAACCCCCTCTGGTGCAACTCGAGGCCGTTTCTTTGCAGCAACAGCAAACCAAACCTGCAACTGGAAAAAAAGAGGGGGTGAGAGAGTGATAAATAGGTCGTGCTTTGATAGTTTTTGGGGGGTTTTCAGGGCTCTGCAGCAGGTCCTGCCCTAGAAACCCTTTGCAGAAATACCTCCTGCCCTGGTGATTCATCTTCTGGGAACTCATCTTCTGAGATCTCAGCCAAGATATTTGTCTGCTCCTGGGGTGGCTGTGGCTCAGAAGGCTGGGTTGGTGTCCCTAATTGTGTCTGGGGGGGTTTTTATCTGATTTATAGATGAGGAAACAACATCTCCTCGTGGCTGTCCCGTGCTCCAGGTGCGTGTGCCAGGGCGGGAAGGGAGAACCTCCCCCTCCACGCAGCGTTCCCATCATCCCTCCAGCCATTCCCAGCCTTTATCCCCCTCTCCAATCCGCCCCTGGAAGAGCAGGGAGTCGTTCCAAACACGCCCTGGATGTGGAGCAGCCCCGTAATAAGATCTGCATTGCTCACATAGCTGCGAAACCTCCATCAATGTGGTTTTAATCACCATTTGTGTAACGTGCAATAACTATTAAATTGAAATTAAATGCCCGGCTCAGAACATGCACAAGGCCCTGGACAATGTGCTAACTCTTCCCAAATTGCTGGAAAGCTGGACTGTAAGGATGCAAGGAGTATTTATTCCTCCCATAAACCAGCTCCATCTTAACGTGGAGATGGGGAAAAATTGGTGAGAGAAACGAGAGGAGGAATGGGGGGAGAAATAAAAAATTTGGGTTTCCCCAAACCTTTTCAGGGTGCATTTTTCCCTGGAGTTTGTGCTGGCAGGATGGGAAAAGGCAGTGGTGGGTGTTCCCTGCGGGAAGTGGAACCACACTGGTCGTGGGTTGGATGGAGATGGGAGTCAGGAAATTATCCTGGGATCAAAGATTGGTTTAGGTTGGAAAAGACCTTTAAGATCCTGGAGTCCAACCATCCCCCAGCACTGCCAAGGCCACCACTGCCCCATGTCCCCAAGTGCCACATCCACAGGGCTTTGAAATGCAGGTTTATAAACTCATTTCTCACTCCTGCTTTCTCTGCCTGCCTGGGGGTTTGGTGGGGCTGTGCTTGTCAGACCACACAGTGGATATCAGGGAGAGTATTGGGAAGGAATTCCTGGCTGGGAGGGTGGGGAGGCCCTGGCACAGGTTGCCCAGAGAAGCTGTGGCTGCCCCTGGATCCCTGGAAGTGTCCAAGGCCAGGCTGGAGCAACCTGGGCTAGTGGAAGGTGTCCCTGCCCATGGCAGGGGGTGGAATGAGATGATCCTGAAGGTCCCTTCCAATCCAAACCACTCTGGAACTCTCTAATTTTCTACAGGGAAGCTTTGGGTCATTGGAAAGTGGTCCTGGGTTACAGAGGGATTATTTTGGGAACCCTGTGAGTGCTGGAAAACAAAAGCAGAGCTCTCCCTGTCCCCCCTGTTATCACAGGGACTCTTTGGCAGCTTGATCCTGTTTCTTTTCCAAGACAGCTGCAGGGCAGGAGCTGTGACAGTTTGAAGAGGTTCAGCTACTCTTTGATTTTTCAGGAGCTGGAAGTGCCCGAGGATGGAGTGGATTTGCTGGGGGGTTGGCAGTTTGTGCTGTTCCATCCCTGGGATGGAATGACCTTCAGCTGAAAGAGGGCAGGTTTAGGTTAAGTGGGAGATTGGGAAGGAATTCCTGGCTGGGAGGGTGGGGAGGGACTGGAATAGATTTCCCAGAGAAGCTGTGGCTGCTCCTGGATCCCTGGAAGTGTCCAAGGCCAGATTGGAGCAACCTGGGCTGGTGGGAGGTGTCCCTGCCCATGGCAGGGGGTGGCACTGGATGATCCTTAAGCTCCTTTCCACCCCAAACTGTTCCAGGATTCTCTGGAGGTATTTGGGGTGGTGGTGGCTGCAATGGTGGAGAAAAACAACCCCCTTGAGACAGAATTGGGAGAGTGGGATCTTTGCATCCTGTTTCTGTCGTGCTACATTTGGGAAAATCTGAATATTTCCTGCCCAAACCATTCAAGGCTTCGGGATTATAGAAAAAGGGATTCAGGTCAGACCAAAGGACTCCACTGCTGGGTTTTGACCTGGGAGATCAATTCAAGAAGCCAAACCTTTGCTTTGGTGGGTTTTGGGGAGTTCTGGTGACAGAACAACAGGGGATGGAGGACGAGGAGGAGCCAGGCAGGTGAAGGAAGGGATAGGTGGGATATTGGGAAGAAATTGTTCTCTGGGAGGGTGGGGAGGCCCTGGCACAGGTTGCCCAGAGAAGCTGTGACTGCCCCTGGATCCCTGGAAGTGTCCAAGGCCAGGCTGGATGTGACAACCTGATCTAGGGGAAGGTCTTTTCCCTGGACCTTCCCACCACCACGAGACAGAGACTCCAGCAGTGTCTCCTCCCGTCCCTCAGTTCCCTGGGATTGATCTGCTCCCTCTTTGTGTCTTGCAGGTCGAGTTCACCCCCGACCAGATCGAAGGTGAGGGAGATGTTTCTCTTCTCTGCACAATAAATCCCATCCCTGGGAGGTGCTGGCAAGTGCTGGGATGAGCAGGGGTGGGGGGGTGACATTGGAACAACCTTTGGAAAGCTGTGCTTTCATTCCTGTGCTCTGTCCCTCGTCCAATCCCTGTGGTGAACTGGTAAAGAAAAGGGAGAAAGTCATGGACCGTTTCGAGCAGTTACACCCCCAAAACCTCACTCCAAAGATGTGCTTTTACTTTTAGAAAAATAAAAAACCCACACTAAAAAAAAAAAAAACAAACCATGAATCCTTTCAAGAGAAAGTGCCCCAACCCTCTTTGGAGAACTTTTCCCTGTATTCAATCAGAATTTAATGTGTTCCAGTTCTCCAGAAACCGGCAAATAATGACAGAAATGGCTTTTCTTTTTCTTCTTTCAAAGCAAAACATCAGCATTAATTTCCAAAACCTTCGTCCCGGCCCAAGAAACTGATACCGAAACCTCAGGCCTGAAATCTGGGAACACTGTGCCTGCAGCTGTCCCCTTTTTTTTTTTTCCTCAGCTACCAGCCTGCTTTTTTTCACTTCCAGGATGGCTGATGGATGGAATCAAACATCTGGGAGAACTTTGCTTTGGTGCTTAAGCACTTGGCAGAGCCTGGAAAAGATGGTATCAGAAAACGGGCTAATTGGAACAGGAAAAAATAAATCAATCAGGGAGGAGAGATACAGAAGGAGGGATTTTCTGTACTGGAAAATGCCATAATATCCTGGAGGCTCAGGCTTTGCCACAGACTTCCAACATTATGGATTTTCAAGCCCCCCTTTAATGGCTTTAGTTTCTATTTTCTAACAGCAGCTCAAAAAGTAACTCAAGACTGGACGCAGCTTTTAATTTCTGGGAATTTGCCCCTTTTCAAGTCCCAAAGTCATGGGAGAACCGTAGGAGAGGCACAATTCTGAGCTCCAAACCTTGGGATCCTTCCAGCAGCACAAAACATCTGGATAGTCTCCTCAGCCGAAGTTCTGGGGGTTGGAAAGGACGCTCCTCATTTATTAGTGCCTCGTTTTCTCTCTGCCCGAGGAGAACAAGCTCCAGAGATTCCGTCAGGGAATGGGAAAAGACACGTTCAGAAAAACTGGGATGGTTGTCTGGCCACCAGCCCGTTGGGATGGCTGGGAAAGGACAAAGTTGGAGGGAATGCAGGGCGGTCAAAAAGGGATCAGGTCTCAAAACCACACCTGGAGATGTGGCACCCGGGGACGTGGGTTAGTGGTGGCTTTTTAGTGCTGGTTTGATGGTTGGACTCCACGGTCTCCGAGGGGTTTTCCAACCCAAACGACTCCAGGATTGCAGAGCAGATGCGGGACATCTCTAGAAATGAAAAGCTGTGCCTTCTTCCTCATTTTCTTCTCTTTTTTGCAGCTGACTTTCGCTCTTGTCGCACGCTCTGGGGAAAACCGGGAATGCAGGACTCGGGAATGGGATGTCCTTGAAATTCCAGAGGGGAAATCAAGGGGCGGGAAGGAAATAATGGCTGTGAGAAAGGGTTTGAGCCCTCCCCAGCAGCTCCAGCAGCATCTCAGAGTCACCCCCTGTGTGCTGGCCCTGGGGAGGAACCCAAAATCCACTCGGGGTTAATCCCACACTTGTCCCTGAGGTTCTTCCATGAGTGTCCAACGGCCTGGACATCACCTGGGGGCTGAGCAGGAGAGCTCTGCTCATCCAGCAGCTCCTCAATTCAGTTCCTCCTCCCCTTTTCTGCTTCTTTGCCCTTTTTCCCTATTCCTCGGGGAGTTCTTTGGTTCCCAGTGGGGTCGTCAGCCCCACTGAGAGTTGTTAAATCCAGATTTTCCTCCCGGGGGAAGCCGAGCTGCTCCAGGTCTGGAATTCCCTCGGGGCTCTTTTGGGCAGGTCAAATCCTTGCCAGGGAGTGGCCCCAGTGGAAGAAGACTGACAACCAAATTCCAGTGCCTGGGGTTGGTCGAGTTTCTCTCCCATTTCTCTGGGTTTCTGTTGCTCTTGGGTTCATTTTTTATTTTGCCAAATTTCCTCTTCCAGGAAGTCATCAGGAGGTCAAGGTCACCTGTCACACCTTTGTATGTAGGGTTTTTTAATCAATAGATGGACAATAATATCTATAATAATATTTTATATATAAAAATATACATTTTCTCTATATAATATAATAAATAATATATAATGTATACTATGTAATATATTATATATAATACATATTATATATAATAATAATATATAAAAATATATTATATTACCTATATATTATATTATATATACACATATAATATGTATATATATGTAGTATATATATAATATGTAATATACAATATATAATACTTAATATATAATATGTATTTATATCTTAAACGAATATATTCATATATAATTAATATTAAATTAATATATATTTATATATTTAAAAATCTATAAAAATATTTTTATACAATATATAATATATAATAGTATATATTTATATGTAATATCTATTTATATATAATGTATAAAATATATATAAATGTTTATATAATATATTTTATGTGTTATATATAAACACATATATTTAGTTATATTTATATTTATATATTTATATAAATAAAATAAAATGAAAAAAGTAAGATGCAACAGCCCTTATATATTTTTATATATATTTTTATATATATTTATATATATTAAATATATTATATATATTTATATTATAATATATATATTA
>NW_016690353.1:1745444-1746638 GCF_001604755.1 Lepidothrix coronata | reverse complement strand
CATCCCGAAAAACAAAGGGATGGACTGGTGGTGAGGGCACAGATTGTTCTGCAAAAGACGTGTGAGAAGGTGTGGGATGTTTGCAGAAATACCTCCCTGTTTCTGTGCTCTTCTCTCCCCTTTAGCCAGAATTTTGGGACAGTTCTTGTACCCACGGTGGATGGGGTGGTGGGTGTCCCATAGTGAGTGTCCCATAGTGGGTGTCCCACGGATGATATCCCACAGTGGGTATCCCATGGTGAGTGTCCCATAGTGGGTGTCCTACAGTGAGTGTCCCATAGTGAGTGTCCCATGGATGATATCCCACAGTGGGTGTCCCATGGTGAGTGTCCCATGGTGGGTGTCCCATACTGGATATCCCATGGCAGGTGTTCTATGGTGGGTGTTCCATGGTGGGTGTCCCCTGGTGGGTGTTCCATGGTGGGTGTCCCATGAATGGTGTCCCATGGTGGGTGTCCCACAGTGGGTGTCCCACAGTGGGTGTCCCATGGTGGATATCCCATGGATGATGTCCCATGGTGGGTATCCCATGGTGAGTGTCCCGTGGTGGGTGTTCCATGGTGGGTGTTCCATACTGGATATCCCATGGTGGGTGTCCCATGGATGATGTCCCACAGTGGGTGTCCCATGGTGGGTGTTCCAGGGTGTCCCATGGTGAGTGGATATCCCATAGTGGGTGTCTCACAGTGGGTGTCCCATACTGGATATTCCATGCTGGTTGTCCCATGGATGATGTCCCATGGTGGGTGTTCCATGGTGGGTGTCCCATGGTGAGTGTCCCGTGGTGAGTGGATATCCCATGGTGGGTGTCCCATCGTGGGTGTCCCATACTGGAAATCCCATGGTGAGTGTCCCATGGTGAGTGTCCCAAGGTGAGTGTTCCAAGGTGGGTATCCCATACTGGATATCCCATAGTGGGTATCCCATGGTGACTGTCCAATGTTGTGTATCCCATGGTGGGTGTCCCATGGTGTGTGTCCCATATCGGATATCCCATGCTGGGTGTCCCATGGCTGATATCCCATGGCTGATGTCCCATGGTGGGTGTCCCATGGTGAGCCCTCAGCTCTCGCAGACTCCAAGGAAACTTTGCTTTCCTTTGCAGAGATGAACTCCAAGATGATTGACTTCGAGACCTTCCTGCCCATGCTGCAGCACATCGCCAAGACCAAGGACACGGGCACCTACGAGGAC
>NW_016690353.1:1743391-1745152 GCF_001604755.1 Lepidothrix coronata | reverse complement strand
TTTTGGCTGGAGCTCTCATTCCTGCTTTCCCGGAAAAACTGGCTTTGTCTGGAGCTCTCATTCCCGCTTTCCCGGAAAAGCTGGTTTTGGCTGGAGCTCTCATTCCCACTTTCCTGGAAAAGCTGGCTTCGGCTGGAGCTCTCCATCCTGCTCCTGGGGAAGGAGGTGACCAACTCCATCCCTTCAGGAATGCTGATCCTGGGAAAAGCGGGGCCTTTGTTTATCTGGCTTGGGTTGGGTTTGCTCTGCTGGGTTTCATTCTTTTCCCTCTGGCTGGAATTGTTTTTCCGGCTGATCCCGGCTTGGTTTGGGTTTTGGAGCTGACTTTTCCCAGATCTGTCCATTGTGGGGGGACTCGTGACTATATTCCCTGTCCCCTCAGGAAGGGAGTTCAGTCGGAGTCACATCCAGGTTTTTTGGGCACTTTTGTTCCGAGATATAATTGAACCGAAACCTAAACAAGCTAAAAAAAGATAACTTGGGCTTTTTGGGGTATTTTTCTTTTTTTTGCACCAGATCCTTGTGGTTTAGGAGCTCATGAGGATCTCGGATTGCATCAAATCCTTCTGGATTAGGAGCTTGTAAGGATCTCAGATTGCATCAAATCTTTATGGATTAGGAACTGATGAGGATCTCAAATCAAATCCTTGTGGTTTAGGAGCTCATGAGGATCTCAAATTGCATCAAATCCTTCTGGATTAGGAACCAATGAGGATCTCAAATTGCACCAGATCCTCATGGATTAGGAACTGATGAGGATCTCAGATTGCACCAGATCCTTATGGATTAGGAGCTCATGAGGATCTCAGATTGAGTCAAATCCTTCTGGATTAGGAGCTCATGAGGATCTCAGATTGCATCAAATCTTTATGGATTAGGAACTGATGAGGATCTCAAATCAAATCCTTCTGGATTAGGAGCTCATAAGGATCTCAGATTGCATCA
This sequence comes from Lepidothrix coronata, assembly GCF_001604755.1. Lineage (NCBI taxonomy): Eukaryota > Metazoa > Chordata > Aves > Passeriformes > Pipridae > Lepidothrix > Lepidothrix coronata. Next base: position 1,744,207 of record NW_016690353.1, on the reverse strand, counting down.
AATCTTTGTGGTTTAGGAGCTCATGAGGATCTCAAATCAAATCCTTGTGGTTTAGGAGCTCATGAGGATCTCAGACTGCACCAGATTCTTGTGGTTTAGGGATCAAATCCTGCCTGAAATCCAGGTGTTATCCAAGAGAAATCCCTGAGCTCCGACGTTGCTGTTGGGAGGCTGAAGACAGACAAAGAAAAGCGGGAAAAGCTCTCCCGTAGCTCAAGAACTGGGTTGTTTTCCTGGAAAGCCGAGCCTTCCCCCTGGATTCCTGCCTGGCAATGCCTCTCCTGTCGCTGCTTCCCGTGTTTTATCCATCCCTGAGCAAAGATTGGAGGGTTGGGAATGGCTGGGACAATTCTGCCAAGCCCAGATCCGAGGGGATTCCTAAGGCTGATTCCTGCTGGGATGGGGGTTCCTTCTTTCTTCCTCTAACGCTTCAAAATAACTTTATTTTCTAGGCCGAGATAAGCACCGAGATTCCCTTGGAATTCCATGGACTGGAATGTCTCCTCGTTTCTCAGCCCCAATTCCCATCTCAGAGCCACAAAAAGTGCCGTCCCTGAAGATATTTGGATAAATATTTCTTCGGTTGGTTTGTCCCGTTTCCTCCTGGGAAGAGGGGGATCCCTGAGGAGCTTCCACACACTCAGGAAGCTGAAGAAACTGGAATCCGAGCAAGGAATACCTGGGAATTCTTTCTGACACGGGATATAAATGGCAATACAAAATTAAGGGAGAGGGGAGAAAAAGGGAATCAATTTTTCATGGCTAAATCAATAAAAAAAAGTATTTGTCATTTGACCACTTCCTTCCTTTTTTTTT
>NW_016690353.1:1736517-1740116 GCF_001604755.1 Lepidothrix coronata | reverse complement strand
TCTTCGGGTTTGTGGCAAAGGAGCCCAATTTGGCATCTTGTTATTTCTGTGTTATTTATTAGTTTGTCTGATGGTTGGTTTTTTTTTTTTTTTTTGCAGGGTTTGTGGACATAAAACCAGGCTGGAGCGTTGTCAGACTTCCTGAAGTGTTTACCCTGGCTCTGAAACAGGGTTTGACCTTGGAAAGAATCCCTTTAATCCATCACCCCTGCCCTAAATAGCAGCAGCGGGAAGTTGGCTCCCCTGGGGATGTGCCAGTGCCCTCTGGCAGCTGCTCCCGAATTCCCAAAGCCCTTTGTCATCAGCACTGTCTCCTCAGCTGGGGAGGAAGAGTCTCAGCCTGGTTTTTTGGGATGAGGAGAACATCAGCCTGGGCTCGGGTGTCCCCCGGGCAGCCACAGCATCCCAAACTCTGCAGCTGGGAGGCCAAATATTCCCAGAGAATCATAAATCCAGGATGATTTTCGTTGGAAGGGACCTTAAAGCTCATCTTTTTCCACGGGCAGGGGCACCTTCCACCAGCCCAGGTTGTTCCAGCCTGGCCTTGGACACTTCCAGGGATGAAGGTTGAGTTCCAGTATGGGGATTGAGATCAGAGCATCCTTTCCTTTGGGAATTCTCATGGCAGAAGGTCCCTGAGGTGTTTGGGGAGCTCAGCCCTGGCCATGACTCTGCCTGTGCCATGGAAAGTTGGAGTTTTAACCATGGAAGGCTGGAAAGTTGGAGTTTTAGCCTCAGTTCAATGAAAGGTTCTCCAAGGCAAGGCTCGTGCTCAAATTTAATCCCAATCCAAGGGCACCAGTGGAAATTCCTGCTGCTGAACTGACAGGGCTTCCACTCAGGAGATTTTTTCTTCCCTTCATTTATTTTTTCCTCCCTACTGGAGGAAAACCAGGAATTCTGCCACGGCCGATATCCAGGTTTCCTCCTCTTTCCTCCTCGTGGGAGATTTGCTTTTCCAAGGCTCTTTTCAGCTGAGGTTGTGGGGATCCGGAATTTGGCCCAGGAATTCTGTCAGGAGGGATATTTTTGACTCCTACATGTGGACAGAGGGAGTGTTTGCAAGACAGATTTGTCTGAATTAAACATGATTTGAGCGTTAGGATTAGGATTAGAATTAGGGTTAGGTTTAGGGTTAGTTTTAGGGTTAGGGGGAGTATTTGTAAAACAGATTTGTCTGAATTAAACATGATTTGAGAGTTAGTGCTAGGATTAGGATTAGGGTTAGGATTAGGGCTGGGATTAGGGTTAGAGTTAGGTTTAGGGTTAGGGGACTATTTGTGAGACAGATTTCTCTGAATTAAACATGATTTGTGGGTTAGGGTTAGTATTAGAATTAAAGTTAGGGTTAGGGGGAGTGTTTGTAAGACAGATTTGTCTGAATTCAGCATGATTTGAGGGTTAGAATTAGGGTTAGGTTTAGGGTTAGGGTTAGGGTTAGGGTTAGGGGGTATTTGTAAAACAGATTTGTCTGAATTCAGCATGATTTGAGGGTTAGGATTAGGGTTAGTCTTAGGCTTAGTTTTAGGATTAGGGGGACTATTTGTAAAACAGATTTGTCTAAATTAAACATAATTTGAGGGTTAGGGTTAGGATTAGGGTTAGGGTTAGGATTAGGGCTGGGATTAGGGTTAGAGTTAGTTTTAGGGTTGGGGAAGTATTTATAAGACACATTTATCTGAATTAAACATGATTTGTGGGTTAGGGTTAGGATTAGAATTAAGGTTAGGGTTAGGTTTAGGGTTAGGGGGAGTATTTATAAGACAGATTTGTCTGAATTCAGCATGATTTGAGGGTTAGGCTTAGGTTTAGGATTAGGATTAGGGTTAGGGTTAGGCTTAGGTTTAGGGTTGGGGGGGGTAATTGTAAAACAGATTTGTCTGAATTCAGAATGATTTGTGGATTAGGGTCAGGTGTAGGGTTAGGTTTAGGGTTAGGGGGAGTATTTGTAAGATAGATTTGTCTGAATTCAGCATGATTTGAGGGTTAGGGTTAGGGTTAAGTTTATAGTTAGGTTTAGGGTTAGGGGGAGTATTTGTAAGACAGATATGTCTGAATTAAACATGGTTTGAGGGTTAATGCTAGGGTTAGGATTAGGGTTAGGGTTAGGTTTAGGGTTAGGTTTAGGGGGAGTATTTGTAAGATACATTTGTCTGAATTAAACATGATTTGAGGGGTTCCCTGGGGCGGGGTCAGGACTCAGTTGCCATAAGAGCCCCTTCCCACAGATGAATCCTTCGGGAGGTTTCATGTCACTGATAGAAATAAACCCCCAAATATTACACTCAGTTACTCTGAGTGTAAATTGGTCCTGTTGAAACTGGTGACCTTTTACTGGTTTCTTTAAGGTCATTTATTCACAAAATTCTGAGGGAAACTGCCCCAACTGCGGGCAAAATTCCCTCGGAGCGTTGTCAGTAAATATTTTTAAAGAAACCAGCGAGAAACATAAACTGAAACCCAGCTGCCATCCCTGGCCTCCCTTGCCACGTTTTTTCCCAGGTGTGTTGATAATTTTTCTCTGATTCCTGATTATTTTCCCCTGGAAAAAGGAGAGACGTGGCCAGGGATTGCAGACAACTGGCTGCTCCAGGAGGGATTGCTCTGCCTGGGAATGAATCTCCCCTCGCACACAAGTGGCAATTTCTGGGAATCACATCCCCTAATGCTCTGCAGATTCCATCCATCTCTCACACTGCCCCGGGATGGCAGGATAAATGTCCTTGGCCATCCTGGAGCACAGAACTCAGGAATTGCTGCCAGGAGGTGTTTGCTGGGGGATTTATGTGTCTGAGAGGCAACATTTCCACCAGAGATGGATCCCCTGAAGTGCTTTTACTGCCAGCAGAGATGTGCTCAGTACATTTAATAAACTGCAGCCTGGCTCCTCTCAGCCTAAAGTTTGTGTTGAGGGTAAGTTGGGGTGAATCATTCCCTGAAATCCCCATTTCCCACTCCCTGGATCCAGCCTGTCCAGATCCTGAGGATCCAGGACTTCTTGGATCCAGCCTGTCCAGATCCTGAGGATCCAGGACTCCCTGGATCCAGCCTGTCCAGCGCCAGAATTCCTTGGATTTCAGCACCCAAAGTGCATCCCCAGCTGCTTCTGCCTTCAAACGTCCCCCGAATTTCCCTGGAGACACAAATTCCACACCTGAATTTGCACGGAAAACTCCAGTTGGAATCAGCAACCTGAGCCGGGAATAACTTGGTCGATCCCTCCCGGATTGTTATTCCTCAGTAACATTTCTCAGGAGTTCTGCATCATCCCACAAGGCATCATTTCCACTCCACTTCCCCGAATTTGGGGAAATTCCCTTTGCTTACCTAAATTTCATGGCACTAATGTGGTGTCTCAGGTGGTGTTTTGGTTTGGAGTCGGGAAAAGTCGGGAACTGGATGAGTTTTAAGGTCCCTTCCAACTGAGGCCGTTCTATGAATCCATGTTCCCATAAAACTTTCAGGAACCAACTGCTCTCTGAGCCCACTGGATGAAGGAAGAAGAGTCCTTGGCTCTCTCCAAGTAAAAGAAATTTGGGGTTGAACGCTGGGATTTAAGGAAGCAGCTGTGCAAAACGTTTAAGGATGTTATGGATTTC
>NW_016690353.1:1732497-1733976 GCF_001604755.1 Lepidothrix coronata | reverse complement strand
TGGCTCCTCTCAGCCTAAAGTTTGTGTTGAGGGTAAGTTGGGGTGAATCATTCCCTGAAATCCCCATTTGCCACAGCTGACTGTGAGGAGGGAGAGGCTCCCTCAGCTGTCTGGGATAACCCTGCAGACACCAGGGCTCTGTTCACCACCTGCAACCATTTAACAGTTTATTTTGGGTGTATTTTCCCCCCCCAAAAAAAGGCAGGGGGGGTTTGGCAGCTGCTGAACAAAGCCACAGGTAAGAGCCAGAAGTCATTTAGGTTGAGCTCATCCTGAGCTCTTGGATTGGTTTTCCCCTCCAGTTTTGGAGGTGCTGCCCATCTGCCCACACCCCTGGGATGGTTTGAGATGGTGAAGGGAGCAGGGACTGGAGAATCGTGGAATCATGGAATTATTAGGGTTGGAAAAGCCCTTCAAGGCCATCAGGTCCCCCCTGTGCCTGATGCCCACATTGTCCCCCAGCCCAGAGCTCTGAGTGCCACAGCCAGGCCTTCCTTGGGCACCTCCAGGGGTAGGGACTCCAAACCTCCCTGGGCAGCCCCTGCCAATGTTTAACAGCCCTTTCCAGGGAGAAATTCCTGCTGATGTCCAACCTGAGCCTCCCCTGACTCCCCCCTCTTATCAGGGGGTTGCAGAGCCAGAAGGTCCCCCCTGAGCCTCCTTTTCTCCAGGCTGAGCCCCCCCAGCTCCCTCAGCTGCTCCTGCTGCTCCAGCCCCTTCCCCAGCTCTGTTCCCTTCCCTGGATGCTCCAGCCCCTCCAGGTCTTGGGAGTGGCCCCAAAACTGCCCCAGGATTCAAGGTGTGGCCTCCCCTGGCTGAGCAAAAGGGAACAATCCCTGTCCTGCTCCCGTGCCCACCCTGGATTGATCCAAGCCAGGTGCCCTTGCCCACCTGGGCACACCTGGCTCATGTCCAGCCTCTGTCACCAGCACCCCCAGGGCCTTTCCCAGCTCTCCAGCTGCTCTTCCCAACCCTGTAGAGCTCCATGGGATTGTTGTGACCCAAGGATTCAGTACTTGGCCTTGCTGACCCTCACCCCGTTGGATTTGGCTCGTGGATCTCATGGATGGAGGCTGTCCAGATCCTGAGGATCCAGAACTCCCTGGATCCAGCCTGTCCAGATCCTGAGGATCCAGGACTTCTTAGATCCAGCCTGTCCAGATCCTGAGGATCCAGAACTCCCTGGATCCTGAGGATCCAGGACTCCCTGGATCCAGCCTGTCCAGATCCTGAGGATCCAGAACTCCCTGGATGCAGCCTGTCCAGATCCTGAGGATCCAGGACTCCCTGGATGCAGCCTGTCCAGATCCTGAGGATCCAGGACTCCCTGAATCCAGCCTGTCCATCTCCTGAGGATCCAGAACTCCCTGGATGCAGCCTGTCCAGATCCTGAGGATCCAGGACTCCCTGAATCCAGCCTGTCCATCTCCTGAGGATCCAGAACTCCCTGGATGCAGCCTGTCCAGATCCTGAGGATCC
>NW_016690353.1:1727917-1731027 GCF_001604755.1 Lepidothrix coronata | reverse complement strand
TTTTTTTTTTTTTTTTTTTTTTTTTCCCTAGTGGAAAATAGCTCTAAAAGTGCCCTCAGAGTAAGAAACATCAATTAAAAATTACCCCCCCCCTCGTTTCCGAGGGTGTAACTGGACAGCCTCGAGTTTGCAGCTGGAAAGGGGGAAAAAAAAGGTGCTTTTTTATTACTTTTTTTTTTGGCTCATCCCGAGGAATATCAATGCCATTGTTTGGGAATGATGGAGAAACTGGGCATTTCTGATTTCCTGATTTTTAACCTGCTGGTTTTAGACTGGTTTTGGACATGGTTGTCACTCACTGGAATAAATGTGTTTTTCCTCCTTACAAACAAATGAAAATGCTCTTTGAAAAGGGACTATTGCATCTTTTTTTTTTTAATTCAGACCTTTATTTCTTCTTTCGGGCTCAAAACCAAATGTCATTTTCTTCACGATTTTCTTTTTCTTGCTCCATTTTCTGTATGATGAGAAAAAAAGAAAACAGTGGCAGCAAAACCCGGGAAAGGGCAACCTGAGAACTGCAGGGCCGTTAAAAAAGAATCATTTCCCAAGTTTTATTGATTTTCCTGAGAACTTGGGTCATTTCCTTTCAGGGGCAGAAGATGGACCGCGGTGGTAGAAAATCACTGTGTTAAAAATCCAATTAAAAAGCAATACTGGAGGATTATTTGTAACTCTGTCAGTGCTTCACTGGTGCAACATCAAGGGCACGTTGGATATAAGTGGAATATAATGTGAATTATATGTGGAATATAACGTGAATTATATGTGGAATATAACGTGAATTATATGTGGAATATAACATGAATTATATGTGGAATATAATGTGAATTATATGTGGAATATAATGTGAATTATATGTGGAATATAAGCCACAGGTCCTAATTTGCTTCTTCAAGCTGATTTAATGAAAATTTTCGGGAAGCAGCCTCGGTTTCAGCTGGAACCATTTCTATTCTGGGCTCCTTTTTTCCTTAATTCAGCCTTTTTTTGAGGAAGGAATTGTGATGTCTGTCCTGCTTCTATCCCAATTAAGAGCATCTCCTTGGTTCTCCATCCCCCAAATAATCAAAGTCTTGGATGTGATGAACCCAGCTATTTTATGGTGAATTAATTCTCTTTAAAGCCCCCGGAAAGCAGAAGGTGGGATGTTACTAAGTGGGGAGTTCGGGTTGTTCTGTGAGAGGAATTATTGATTTGGAGCTGATAAAGCCATAAAAAGTGAATTGTGTAAAAAGCAGGATCAACCCACCCCCCAAGTGAACTCCTTTGGTGCAGATCCAAGAGTTCAAAACCATTTGGAAGGTGTTTTCCATGGATATCAGAGTCTCAGACACCTCTGGATGCATCTTTGTGGCCCGTTGGAATCAGGCAACAAAAAGTCCCGAGTTCTCTTGGTGATTCCTTTGCCTTCATCCAAACGAAACAAACCCACAAAATTCCCCCCCTCACCTTTTCAGATCCCTGGAAACGAGTGGAACACGATATAGAGGATTTAATTCTGGAGTAAACTGTGGTTTCAATACTTTTGGTGAACTCAGAGCACACAGAGGGCAAGAAAACATCTGGATTTCCAGGCTCGTGCTCATTTTATTTAAATGAGTTAATAAAGGGATGACTCCAAGAACTGATTGCTAATAAATAAATAATAAATAGATGAATCCAGTTAGAACTGAGAGGGAAACACCTGGAATTATTAGAGAACTGGGTGGTATCTTCTGTATCCTGGGAAATTCATATAGAGGGTGAAATTCTGAGTAGAGCTTGAGAAGGATCCAACCCAGTGACCAAAATGAGGGAGATTTAATGGAATGGAGCCATTTCCTTGGATTCCAGGTGAATTGGACAACATGGAAACGGGAGAGTCCTCTGGAAAGGCAGATTTAGGTCCAGACCATGTTGAGCCACAGGTTTAGGCCCAGACCAAGAGCTAACCCAGAACCGACTCCAAAAGAGCTTTTCCAATGAAACCTGGATCCCCTCGGTACAAACGGGATTGGAATCAGAGGGATGAATTCCAAGGGGTTCCCGATGATGCTCAACCGTGAAAACACAATCCCTTGTGTGGACAGAGCATCTTCTCACCCCTGACATTCCAGCCTTGACATTCCAGCCTTGACATTCCAGCCTCCACAGCCCACTCAGGGTCATTCCTGCTCTTCGGACATTGATTTCCATGGGATCATCCCAAAATAGCCAAAGATTTTGACCAGAAGTCCAGCCCTTTTTACGTGACCATCCCCAAGGGACGGAGCCTGCCTTGATCCAGAGCTTCCAGACAGGTTTGTACCAGGAATTTGAAGAACAGGGCAGTTCCTGGAAGTTTTTTTTCCAACTCACTGACAGTTTGGAAGCGAATTTGTGATGGGGAGAGGGGAAGGGAAGAGAGACTTTGGCAAAGTGAAACGTTGTGGATTATCTGTGAACTCTTTAGAACTTGGCCCTTTTATTGAATATTATTAGGTGTCAAGTTATCTGCAACTAAAAGAAAATACAACAAAAAAATTAGAAATAATTTTCATTTTCCAGAATTTTTTTTACTCCGACGATCCCTTTCCACTCAAAAGACACAACTGCCGTTCATTTGGGAATCTTCAGGATTGCATTTTCTGCCTCCTTAACCTTCTGCTTCCTCAAAAAAACATTTTCTTTTTTTTTTTTTTTTGTAAGGAGTGAAATATTTCTCAGCCGTGCTCCGAATTCCCTGCTCCGAGCCCTGGCAGGGGCACCAACTTTCCGAGCTGTCCTGGTGGAAGGAGGAGCTCAGAGGCCGAAATTACAACCTGGGAAAGAACCACGACTCATTCCTGGGGCTCATCCCGGCCCTCCAAAATTCCAAGGGTCAATGGATGACGTCAGCTGGGCGTGTTCCCTTTCCCTTTGGCTCCCAGAATTCCTGGGCTCCGGTAACACCTTGGCTCCTTCGGGAGCTTTCACACTTTCCTGCACTTGACCTTTTCATTGCAACACTTGGCCCCAACTCGGCTTTTTTCCTTTTTTTCCCTATTTTTTCTTCTTTTTTTTTTTCCTCAGATTTTTTCTTCTTTTTTTTTTTCCCATACTTTTCCTCTTTTTTTTCCTATTTTCTCAATTTTTTCCTTTTTTCCCCC
>NW_016690353.1:1726586-1727907 GCF_001604755.1 Lepidothrix coronata | reverse complement strand
TTCCCTTTTTTCTGTCCTACCTTTTTTATCTTTTTTCCCCCCTTTTTTTCCCTTTTTTCCCCTTTTTTCTCATTCCTTTTTGACATTTTGCTCTTTGAATGAGAATAAACCCCAATGCCAAAAAGCTGCCACTCCAAGACTCGGGTAAAACAATATCAGAATAAAAAAGCCACTTGAGACAACTCCTGGCATTCCTGGGAGTTTAGAAGTTCCTTTGGATTTGGGAAGCAGATCCTCGAGAACATCTGAACAAGGCTCGGAAAATCCCAGCCTGTGGAAAAGAGGGAAAGATTGGAGGTGAACAAGGAAAGAGTGGGAAGAACAAGAAAGGAGTGGGGGGTTGCTTTTTGGGGTTGATTTTTTTGGTTGGACTCAGGCCCAAATTTGGGATGCAGTTTTAGTTTATTCCTAAATAATAACGGAATGCTGATCCCATGGAGAGGAGCTCGGGAAATATTCCTGTCGCTTGCCCTGGGCAGCTCCAAGGGTTGGGCTCCTTTGTTGGACATCAAAACACCGGGGAGGTGGGTCCTGGGATCTGAACTTGCTGCAGGTGCCATCCCATCCTAGAGAATCCCGGGATGGGTTGGGTGGGAAGGGACCTTAAAAATCTTGTTCCACCTCCCTGCCACGGGCAGGGACACCTCCCATTATCCCAGCTCGCTCCAAGCTGACCTTGGACAATTCCAGGGATCCAGAGGCAGCCACAGCTTCTCTGGGCAACCTGTGCCAGGGCCTCCTCACCTCCCAGGCAGGAATTCCTTCCCTATATCCCACCTAAATCTCTCTTCTTTTAGTTTAAATCCATTCCCCCTGTCCTATCACCATCTTCCCATTATGGAATCATGGAATAGTTTGGGTTGGAAGGGACCTTCAAGATCATCTCATTCCACCCCCTGCTACTGGCAGGGACACCTTCTACTATCCCAGGATGCTCCAAGCCCTGTCCAATGTGGTTTTGAACACTGGTAGGGATGGGACACCCAAAACTTCTCTAAGGCAGTTCCAATGCTCAGGCTTCCAAGTGGTAGAATCCATAATTTTCACATTTCCCTACTCACAACAACAATTCCCATCTTTCCCCTGTCCCACAGGCCCATTCCTTCATCCAGGTATCGGCCATGACAACACAGGGGCAAACTGGAGTTAAGTGGTGCCCAGAGAGGACATCCCGGAGCTATTCCCAAATTTGAGCTGGGACACACCGGGATATTTCCCATCCAGGCTCAGAAAGGACATCCCAAAGCTATTCCCAAATTTGAGCTGGGACACACCGGGATATTTCCCATCCAGGCTCAGAAAGGACATCCCAAAGCTATTC
>NW_016690353.1:1723182-1725409 GCF_001604755.1 Lepidothrix coronata | reverse complement strand
GGCTCAGAAAGGACATCCCAGAGCTATTCCCAAATTTGAGCTGGGACACACCGGGATATTTCCCATTCAGGCTCAGAAAGGACATCCCAGAGCTATTCCCAAATTTGAGCTGGGACACATCAGGATATTTCCCATCCAGGCAAACACAGAAGATCAGGACCCCAGGAAAAAAAACCTCCAGGCTTGGTTCTGTGTATCAAATGCCAAGGAAAGCGTGGGAAGAGCCAGGAGTCGGCACCATTGGACTCCAGGAGGTGCCAATCCCTGTGGATTTTAGCGGAAAACCTGCAGTGACTTGGGCCTGGACTCGACCCCCAGCTGCCTGGAAAATCCCAACATTTCTGCTTCTCTGCACTGGTTTTCCTGATGAACTTGGAGCTCCAGATGACAATTCCACGGGAAATAGGGAATGCTGGTTAATCAAGAGCAGCCCAGTTCCTGGATACTGTGCCGAGGGCAGAGCGTGGCCGAGGAAAACAGCCCGGTCGTGTTTCTCCCCTGGCTTTTCCAGAGCAGCTGCTGCCAAGGAGAGGAAAAATGAAGGATAAAAATGTGGAGGGAAGAGAGGAATCGAGAAGCAGGAGCTCTAAAATTGTTCCACTCGGGAGAACTGGAGGCAAACGGTGTTTTCCTGCCTGGACAAAGGTCTCAGCTCCTACACCCGCTGGGTCAGATCCAAGCCTTGCTGGAGTCAATGGATAGACTCCCGTTGAGTTAACAGGCTCTGGATGGGATCCAAGATTCCCTTAAGGATGGCTAAGCCTGCTGGGATGTCTTCAGGCTCGACAGAGCCAACAAAAACCTTGTCCTCTCAAGAGCATTTTTGTTTTCACGAGCTAAAGTTGAACCAACACGACTCCTTCAACCACAGGCTTCTGCCTTGTCACAATCCCACTGGAGATTATTTCTGGACACCAGGATATACAGAAATATTTCAGGATTAGGTCATGTCAGCACGACTGAATGGATGGCCCAGGACTACAAAGGTTGGGATGAATTCCACCCACTGGCATGTCCAGTACCTGGGAAAAAAAGTGTTCCAGATCTTCAGCAGGAAAACAGGAACCTCTTGGTTGCTCTCCGAGTAAAACAGAGTTACAGGTCACAGAAATCATCTCAACCCTTAGGAAGTTTCCTCTCCTTTTCCTTCCCCTGCTGCTCTCCAAGGGATGGGAACGGTGGAGCAACCTGGGCTGGTGGTAGGTGTTGGGGGGTCAGAAAAGGGAGAAGTCCAGCAGAACAATGGCTGGAAAAAGCCTGGGATAAAGTGAGTTTCTTGGTTAGGGCTGGATTTCTGAGTCTAGATATTCTAACCCAAGCAGGACAAGCAACTGTGAGTGGTTCTGTTCCGACCAGTGCTGCCAGGGGGGACATTCCTCTTGAGCTGGGACTCCACAGCAGACTTTTGGGATGAAATGGGAAAGGCAACATGGCCTGGAAACTCAGGCAACACTTTGGTATCTGGTTTAGGAGAATTTTAGGACCCAAAATGTCTTAAGTCCAATATGGAAAGAATGGGCTAAAAATCAAGATTTGTTTCCTAAATCCAATAGCAGGTGTTTGCCATAGGAACTCCTCCCCAAAAATCCTCCTGTCCTGGGGCAGAGGAGCTGCCTTTTCCCTTACAGATCATTCCAGTGGCAAAGCACCATCATTTCTTAAACTGAATCATCATTTTCCACTGGATCACTTTATCTTCACATTCCAAATGCTGGGATTTATGAGAACTTCTCCTGCTTCTCCTTTTCCTGTCTCCTCTTCCCTCACCTGGGATCGGGAAGGAGAAATTAGGCAGGGGAATAAGGAAAAAAAAGAGAGAATTTCATTGGCCAAAGACTGGGCTGGTGGTTTGTCTGTGCTGAGGGTTTTTTTCCCCATTTTCCTAAGAAAGAAGATCTTTTTCCAAGTTTCTATGTGCATGAGGGTAACAGAAATAACTTACACCACAGTTCTGAATGTCTTTGGTGGTACTTTAGAAATCTTATTTATCTCACTTGGGCAATCCACCCACTGGAATATCTGGAGAACTCCTTTATCTTTGTGCAGAGATATGTTTGTGTCTAAACAATTCCACATCCATGGGAGAAGATTTTTCAAGGTCAAACCCGGAGTTCCTGAAAACATCCCGAAGTTTTACTGAGCTAAACTTCTACCACATAACTTACTCCTCCTTCTCCTTCTCCTTCTCCTTCTCCTTCTCCTTCTCCTTCTCCTTCTCCTTCTCCTT
>NW_016690353.1:1714206-1722216 GCF_001604755.1 Lepidothrix coronata | reverse complement strand
CTCCTCCTCCTTCTCCTTCTTCCCCTTCTATTTTCCTTCTCCTTCTCCTTCTCCTTCTCCTTCTCCTCTTACTTCTCCTATTCTACTTCCATTCTACTTCTACTTCCTCCTACTTCCCTTTCTCCTTTTATTCTACTTCTAGTTCTTTTCCTTCTACTTCCTCCTCCTCCTTCTCCTTCTCCTTCTCCTTCTATTCTACTTCTACTTCCTTCTCCTTCTCCTCACTTTCTTCTACCTCAACTTCTCCTGAGTTAAAAAGCTTTAAACATGACTCAGGTACATTTTAGTTGCCATATTTGCACATCTCTCCCCTTCCTCAGCCATCCCTGCTCTCAACTCTCTTCTGTCATTACCAGCCTGAATATTTTCTCTGCTCCTCCCATTTCCCTTGGCTGAGGTGGATCAAAGCTTCCTTCCATCACCAGGCAGGAACTGGGAAGAGGTGCCTGTATTCCTGAAGCTGGTGGGCTTGGAGCAACCTCAGGACAACTCAGCAGCAACTCCAGCACGAAGGCTGTAGTGGCTTTTATCAATAAGTGCCTGGAGTGGCCTTCAAGAGTGGCCTGGACATCTGCAGTGAGCTCTGACCCAGCTCTGAGGACTCAGAATGTGGGAATTCTATTCTTAATGGACTGGGATTATCTGTTACGTTTCATTCTTCCCACGGGAAATGTTAGGAAGCTTTAAAACTTAAAAAAGACTGAAAGGTTATGTCGGTGTTCAGAGCTCCCAGAGAGAAAGTGGGACTCCGAGGTATGAGCCCACTCTCCAAAGGGATTCAAGCCTCTCCATTTTTGTGGAATTTCACTTCCAGGCTCTGGATTCGCAGCAGAGCCTTATTCCCAACATGCCACACCTGGGTGGGAGTGCAGGGAAGAGAAGGCAGCTCCTGAAGCCTGAAGGAGAACGAGGATGAGTCGGGAGGGGTTTGGTGCAGCTGGGAGGACACTCCTTGGGATAAGGAGTCTCCTGGGTGGAATTGCTCCCTGGGATGACAAGGAATCACCACACTGACAGAACTAAGCAAGAAGCCCATCCTGTTCCTGGAAACATAAGTTTTAGATGCCTCCCCTTAACAGAGTTCTTCATAATTAAGCTTTTATAACTAAACACACCTACCAGCGGAACTTGGGCTCAAGTTAAGGCTCAGAGAGTGAGGGGATTTTAGGTAAATTTAGGTATAATTTCCTTCTTTCTCTACCCTTTGGGCACAGGGGTAGTTTAGACTGGTCACCTGAGCCATTATCTTCGCACAGGACACCCAGAACCTCAGCTTGGAGCAGGTTCCTGAACCCAGGCAGCAAAACACCTCAGCTCTGGCGCCAGAGGTTATTTGGACATTGTGTTGGTGCCTCAAACAGATTTTGGGGGAAATTCCCGTATCCAAGTGGTGGCTGTCACTTATATCCTTATTGCATGGCTGGAAAAACCAGCTGGGATGCTCCCACTGCAGCCTGGAAAACCAGGAAGAGCTGAGGGCTGAGACAACACCCAGGCAGCGTGGATAAGCAGGGATTTTGGGATGAGATGTGGGCTGTGTCCTCGACCTAATGTGCTTCATCCCCCTCCAAAAAGGAATCTGGGGGAAAATTTGCAGCAAAGACACAGCTTTTCCATTGTTATTTAAGGAGTCAAAGCAGTCCTTGCCTTGTGAAATGGGCTGAGGGAGGGCCAGCCTTGGGGCTGTTTGGAATATCCACACTCTGAGTCGGGAACTGCCTCTTGCTCTGGTCTCCTGGGTCAGGAGAGGGCCAGAATGAAGGGTGGGGTCAGGGATTTCATGGCTTGCTTCTGTGAGTGGTAATTAAATCAAGCTTCTCCTCAGATGTAATTCTGGAGCCACCCAGAATCTGATCTTTGCCTTTCCACAAACACCAACTCCGAGCGCGTTGGACCAGGACATGAAACTCGTGGTTCTCTTCCCCTTCTCCCTCTGGGATTCCTCATCCCTCTATTTCAACATCCCCATTTAGAAAGAACAGGATAACTAAACTCTGGAAGTGTTTTCAACCCTGCTGCTTAAAAGCCAGGTATTAATAATACCAAGTGCTCACATTATTCCTGCTCCGAGGAGTTTTCCAAAAACTGACTCTCCAAAGATTTATGTCCACTTGGGCTTCATCAGCTTTTATTCCAGAGCAGCCAGGACATACTTTGGCTTGGTTTATGCTGTAATTCAGACTCCTGTTGCCCTTTGGAAGTTGGGATCTCTACAAAACCTTCCCAAAGCTCGGCCATAAAGCCCGACCTGGAAAACCTCCATGCCAGCATCTCCTTTAGAGGAATTTTTGGGACTTTGTCAGCTGTTGTTGATCTCAGCCAGGCCCAGAGAGTGGTGGGGATGGAGCTGCATCCAGCTGGGATCTGGACACTGGTGATGTTCCCAGGGATCAGGGCTGGGCCCAGTTCTATTTAATATCTTTACTGATGCTTTAGATGAGGGCATTGAGTCCACCATCAGCAAATTTGCAGATGACACCAAGCTGGGGGGGAGTGTCGATCAACTGGAAGGCAGGAGGGCTCTGCAGAGGGACCTGGATCCATGGGTTGATTCCAAGGGGATGAGGTTCAAGCAGGCCAAGGGCCGGGTCCTGCCCTTTGGCCACAACAACCCCCGGCAGCTCCAGGCTGGGCCAGAGGGGCTGGAGAGCAGCCAGGCAGGAAGGGAGCTGGGAGTGGGGATGGACAGGGAGCTGAACAGGAGCCAGAGGGTGCCCAGGGGGACAAGAGGGCCAATGGATCCTGGCCTGGCTCAGGAACAGGGTGGCCAACAGGGCCAGGGAAGTGATTCTGCCCCTGGACTCAGCGCTGGGGAGGCCACCCCTGGAGTGCTGTGTCCAGTTCTGGGCCCTCAGCTCAGGAAGGACATGGAGGGGCTGGAGCAGGTCCAGGGAAGAGCAACAAGGCTGGGGAAGGGACTGGAGCACAAGTGCTGTGAGGAGAGGCTGAGGGAGCTGGGGGGGCTCAGCCTGGAGAAGAGGAGGCTCAGGGGAGACCTCCTCACTCTCTGCAACTCCCTGACAGGAGGGGGGAGCTGGGGGGGTTGGTCTCTTTTCCCAGGCAACCATCAGCAAGACAAGAGGGCTCGGTCTTCAGCTGTGCCAGGGGAGGGTTAGGTTGGACATTAGAAAGAATTTCTTTGCAGAGAGGGTGCTGAGCCATTGGAATGGGCTGCCCAGGGAAGTGGGGGATTCTCCATCCCTGGAGGTGTTTAAGGACAGACTGGATGTGGCATCAGTGCCATGGGCTGGGAACCACAGCGGGGTTGGATCAAGGGTTGGACTGGATGATCTCGGAGGTCCCTTCCAACCCAGCTGATTCCATGATTCCATGATTCTATTCTTTGTTTTCCTCTTCCCTGAGGAGCTCATTTGTGCTCTCCAGCTCATTACAGCCACCGAAGAGCCGGTGCTGGGGCACCACTGCCCTGGCAGTTCTCAGAATGTGCTCTTGTTGTGTCTCTGTCCCAAAAACCACTGACCACAGGGCACAAAGCCAGGCCATGTGTGTTGAATTATCTGCCTGCTTCACACAGCTCCCAAAAAAACCTGGTTCCTCCTCTTAAGGAAGAATGTTTCATCCCTGCCAAAGCCCAAGAGGCCTCATTTAGGTTTACTCTTGCTACTGTGATTATTATTATTATCATCATCATGGTTATCATCATTATGCTCCTGGAGAAATCTTATTGAACAGTTGATGGTTCTTTCCAAGGCAGAATAATCAGAATATGTTTGAGATTTTCCCAGCCAGGAGACCCTGTCCAGAGGAAGGCCAGGAATTTGATAAGGGGACTGGAGCACCTCCCCTGTGAAGACAGGCTGGGAAATTTGGGGCTTGTTCAAGCCCGGAGAAGGGAAGGTTTGGGAAGAAAAAGAAGGAAAAAAAAAAAGAAAAAAAAAGGAAAAAAGGGAAGGGAAGGTTTGGGAAGGGAAAGGAAGGGAAGGGAAGGTTTGGGAAGGGAAGGGAAGGAAATTTCAGGAAAGGAAAGTTCAGGAAAGGAAAGGGAAGGTTTGGGAAGGTTTGGGAAGGGAAGGTTTGGGAAAGTTTGGGAAGGTTTGGGAAGGTTTGGGAAGGGAAGGTTTGGAAAGGGAAGGGAAAGGAAGGTTTGGGAAGGGGACCCCGCTGTGCTGAGTCTCAGTGCTCTGAGCACACACCAGTTCAATCCTGACAAGCAAAGAAGGACAAACTGTCTCCCTTTCCTCCTCATCAACCACTCCATAAAAACCTCCTCACGCCTGTACAGCCCCGAGCAGGGGGGGTGACCCTTCCCATGTATAATTCATGTGTCTCTGCTCACCTGAGCACCTGAAACGGCCCAAAAATGTGGGATCACGACCCCCCCAGAGGTGCCAGAAGGCCTTTGGTGCCAGTCCAGCTCGGCAGGGGGTTGTCCAGCAGGTCCCTGCCACCCCAACCGTGCCAGTGTGCCCGGGTCCTCCTGCCTGCCCAAATCCAGAGGGAATATTCACGGAGGGACTTTCTCTCTGCATCAGGATTCAGCCCCACAGTCAGATCGTTGAGTCTGGCTTTTCAAACCCTCGTGATTCCCGGAGGAAGGGGTGGAATTAAAGCCACCGGCCCCGGGGTTAAACCTCGGGCAGAGTTTATGGGAGGAACAGACTCGGCTGGGAACGAGCTGGGACTGGAAATGAGATTTCCAGCCATTAGGGGTGGGAAGTTCTGGGGGTTTGTAGGGCCAGGTTTTAAAAGGAGTGTGACAAGTTCATGGAAAGCACTGACCTGGTGTTTGATATTCGTGATCTGGAGTGTTTTAAGCCCCCAGGGAGGTGATTTAAAGGATTTAAACGGCGAGAACGTTGCTGTTTGTTAATCACATTTGCTCCTCCCGTGGATTATCACATCAGACTCCTGCCCCTGAGCTCCCACTGCTTCCTTTCCGGAGGCAGGAGAGGATTTGAGTCCTTTCCACGGGGATCTCGGTCTGAAAGGAGAAGAAACTCTTTTATTCCTTCCCCTGGAGCATCCAGGACCTGCTCTGGATAAACCCAGGGTGAATCTCATGTCCTGAACACCTGAGGAACCCTCCTGGCTGGAATCCACACCATTCCAACAGGGAATCTGAATCCAGAAGGCATTTTCTCCCCAGCTCACCCCCCTGGGAGTTAAGGGAGGTTGGGAAGGGAGATCCAGCTCCATTTGGATTCAGTCTTTGCCCATTATTTGGGAAATAGGTCCCTGGCACCAGCAAAGTCTGGTGGGAAGGTGGGCTCATGTCTACACAGGGGTTTGGGAATCCTGGGGCACCTCGGCATGGATTTAGGAGATGGGATATATTATATTATACTACATTATATTACATTGTATTACATTACATTATATATAATATATATACTATATTATATTGTACATATTTATATAATATATAATATATAATATATATTATATAATATGTACTATATACTACATACTATATAATATATACTACATACTATATAATATATAATATATAGTATATTGTATTAGACTGTCTTGTCTTACAACCCCTGATACTTAATGGAACACAGAAATCAATTTATGGCAATTAAAAAACATCCACAACCTCCCACCCCTGAAATGGCCCAGAAATGGCTTTTTTTTTAGATAATCAGAGCCTGTTCTTTACCAAGCAAATTCTTACCCCACTGAGTGAATATCCCGAATAAAAACATCCTTTTATTTCCTCAGAAAGCAAACAACAAATAGGTTGTTCTCGCCCATCTCAGAGAGGATCCCAAACCCTGAGCTCCTCAAAGAGGAAACCCGACAATTTTCAGGTTTCATTGCCTTACAATCACTTTTCTCCTTCAAAAATATTCTTGCAGCACACTCCAAAGTGGAAGAACCTCTTAAAAAGGGACTTTTTTTCCTGCACAGCCTCATCTCCAGCCTGGGTTTGTTTCTTGGGGGTTTCCCTGCGTCCAAACCCCTGCCCAGCAGTTGGGATTCCAGGCTGATGGGGGGAATCAGGGATCCCGGAAAGCAGAAGGGAGTTAAAAGGATTTGCTCCAATTTTTAAGTTTAGTGCTTCTCTTTCTACATCCCTTATGTTTAAACCTGAATAATAACAATAATAACAACAACAATAACAATAATAATAATAATGATAATGATAATAATAATTAGAGCAATGATAATACAGCAAGAATAGTAAATAATTGTGTTTCATGGAATCAGAGAATCCCAGAGTGGTTTGGCTTGGAAGAGACCTTAAAGATCACCCCATTCCATCCCTGCCATGGGCAGGGACATCTCCCGTTATCCCAGGTTGCTCCAACCTGGCCTTGGACACTTCCAGGGATCCAGAGGCAGCCACAGCTTCTCTGGGAAATCTATTCCAGTCCCTCCCCACCCTCCCAGCCAGGAATTCCTTCCCAATATCCCACTTAAATCTGTTCCCCCTTGTAGTCCCTGTTTAGAACACAAATATCCACGTGGAAAAAGATTATCCAACCCGATTCCCCTCTTTAGCAACCATTCCATGGGGGGTTTGGTCATCGACCTTTCACGGGGAAACAGCTCCTCCCTGTCCAAACAGGCACCAAAAATGGCCCTTCCATTGTTCCTGGGAATGGTGTGGGAATGGTGTGGGAATGGTGTGAATCCCCAGTGCCGAAGCCATTCGAGTCCATGAATCACTTTGCACGAAAACATTATTGTCATTTAGTGAATCCTCCGACAGAGGCTTGGAAATTTCCATCTGCTCTTTGCCCTGAGCCATTATCATCACGAGAAAGAAAGTTTTTGTCTTTTTTATGTATTTATTTATTTTTTTTCTATGGGACCGTGAGGAATTTCAATGAGAAAAAAAAAACCTCAAACTGTTTTGTCTCAATAATTCACTGGAAGGGCGACGTTTTTTAACCTTTTCCTTAAATCAAAACGTTCTCGTCGGACTTGTTGAAATGAAGCTTTTGTTTGGAGGCTTTTTCATCATCCAACTGGTGTTTTCTCTGATGTGGTGTGTCAGAGGCAGAGTTTCCAAAGCGGTTTGAAGCTCGTTTCTTTTGTAGGGATGAAGTTTTATGGTCAAATTACATCTCTTGTCATGCACCAAGTAAAACCCTGTCAAAAGAATTCGGGCCTTATAGCAAGCACATGGTGAGCAAGGACTTCCAGGCAGCTCATTCCACGAGATTTCAGCTACAGTTCCTACAAATTAATAGGAATATACTCTTGAACTGTTTGAAAATTAAGAGGATTACACCAGAGGAGCAAAATAAATCCTCTGTGATCAGATTTATTTAATGGACACTGAGCAGGACATTCACCACCTTCTTCAGGACATTGGAATTTTACAGGACTCCATTTTCTGCTCAGAAATCATTAAAATAAAAAAATTCCTGTCCATCCATCCTTTTCAGGCTCCAGGAAAACTCTCACTGCAGGAATTATGTCAAGTAACTTATAGACTCTATTTCAATATATGTTGGTTTTACACACATATATCCATGTGGATATATTAGGGATTGTATTATCATGGAATCCCAGGATGGTTTGGGCTGGAAGGGATGTTAAGGATCGTCCAGTTCCAGCCCCACATGGTGAGTAAAGACTTCCATCAGCTCAATCCACAAGATTTCAGCTACAATTCCTACCAATTAATAGGAATATTCTGTTGAACTGTTTGGAAATTAAGTTCCTTACTCCAAATCAGCGAAATAAATCCTTTGGGATCAGATTTATTTAATAGCCATTGATCAGCCAGGGAGCAGAGCCAACCCCCCCTGGCTCCCCCCTCCTGTCAGGGAGTTCCAGTGTGGAATTTCCATGAAATGGGTTGGAAACTCTGTCCCATATTCCAGGTCTTGGACCCTGGAATCCGTAGCCTGAAGCGGTTTTGGAAGATTTGGAAGGGAAATACTCCTGGTCTGGGATATCTGTGGAGAGCAGGGGGTCACTGGGATATTTGTGGAGATCAGGAGGTCACTGGGATATCTGTGGAGAGCAGGAATGTTACTGGGATATCTGTGGAGATCAGGAGTGTTACTGGGATATCTGTGGAGATCAGGA
>NW_016690353.1:1707388-1712734 GCF_001604755.1 Lepidothrix coronata | reverse complement strand
GGAAGATTTGGAAGGGAAATACTCCTGGTCTGGGATATCTGTGGAGAGCAGGGGGTCACTGGGATATTTGTGGAGATCAGGAGGTCACTGGGATATCTGTGGAGAGCAGGGGGTCACTGGGATATCACTGGACAGCAACTGGAAAACACTCCCCAGTGGTGGCCGTGGCTGCAGGAGAGCAGAACATCTGGGAATTCCTCCAGCCCCCGTGTCCCAGCCTCACTCCAGCCTCGACAGCCTGCCAGGAGCTCAGGGAGGGGGGAAATAACAGCACCAGGCGAGTTCCTCTCAGGTCACTCCACGATTTAAAAACCAGGCAGGCTGGGAAGGTGGACGAGGGGCTCCTGCTCCGAGGGGTTTTTCCTCCAGGAGCAGCACCAGGAGCCAGGTTTTGTTGCTGGGAGCACAGGGAGATTTGGATTCCCCCCTCAAAGCCTAGGAAAGCTCCCGAATTCCAACCCATTCACACACAGGGCTGGCTGGGCCTTGTTTTTTAGGGTTTTTTTTGGAGGTACTGGGAGTCAGACTCTCATCTGGGGCACATTTCCTCTTGGCTCTGCCAGCCCAGCCTGCTGGCCAATGGCAACACCAAATCCAGCCTGACTCCACTATCCATGGAGTTTTCCTCATTTTTCTGCTGCAGCTTTGGGCTGCTGGTTGTGACAGAACTCACAAATAACACCTCCAAATATTCCAGGACAGCAAATCCGTACAAATAGGGCAGAATTCCTCCTGTTTGTTCAAGGCCAGAAATAAAAATAAGACTAATAATTACAAGAATAATAAACCTCTGGCTGATTTATAAATAGAAACCGGAGAACCCTTTGGAATTGGCCCCGGATCCGCTTTGACTGGACGGATGCAGTTTGTTCTTGCTGGAATAAATCTTGGAATGAACCAGGAGCTACAGCAAAGGAGAGGAAGATGGGAGGAAAAGGGGGTCCTGGGTGGGAGGGGGTATTTTTTGGCTCTGCCAGGGCTGGTAGTTTCTGGAAAGAGGGAAAGGAGATTTTTCCAGGGGAAGAGAAGGAAGGAGAGGAGCAGGAGGTGCCCTCAGGAGGCATTCGAGGTGATGGGACCCAGAAAAAGCAGGGAAGGCATCATTCCCAAATGTCTTGCTGCAAGTCTGGGAATGCACCACGTATCCCCCAATATCAGCATTCCTGCTCCTTTTGGGGGAGGGGATGAGGGATATCTGTGGGGAGCAGGGGATCACTGGGATATCTGTGGAGATCAGGGGGCCACTGGGATATCTGTGGAGATCAGGAATGTTACTGGGATATCTGTGGAGAGCAAGAATGTTTCTGGGATATCTGTGGAGAGCAGGGGATCACTGGGATACCTGTGGGGATCAGGGGGTCACTGGGATATCTGTGGAGATCAGGAATATTACTGGGATATCTGTGGGGACCAAGGGGTCACTGGGAGGGTTCTGGAGCCAGGAGGTTCTTGGATGCAGCTGCCAAGCTCCAGGACCTGCTCTGAGGATGGACAAAACGAAGGAGAACAGGCAGGAGGTCACAGGAGAGGGCACTGAAACCCAGAGATCTGCAAAATCCCTCCGACCTTCAGCTCGAGCCACGGTGTTCAGTTCCCTTGCATGACCCCCTAATTCCCATGCCTGATCCTTCTCCTTCCCTTTCCCTCTTAATTAGCACAATTAAAACACGCCAAGCTCTGTTCTCTGGCCCTGAGGCCACGTCACACATCGTGACTCATGTCCACACACAGCAACACTTTCCCTCCCTTCCTCCAAAACAAGAAAATGGCCATATCCAACCCCCCCTCTGGGAATTGTCCCTGGCTCCTTCCTGCTGCCCCTGGAGCATCTTCTCAAGGCCACAAGATCCTGCTTTTATTTGCTGGTGGCTCTGGAATCCCCGTGTCTTTCTGGATTGGAAGGAGGCACTTGCATACCTGGTGTTCCTCAGGCAGTCCCCCAAATTATTCCAGCCCCGAGCTCTTCCAGTGCTTCCAAAACAATGAATGAATGAGTATAATTGTCTTTATTTTATGGCTGAAAGCCGTCAAGGGCAAAGGGATTTAAGGGACTCACTCAAGCAAAATAAACTAATATTGGTGGAGCAATAACTCCTCCAGCCTCGCAGACAAATCTTTATTTATTAAGTGTATAAGCACTTTTCTCAGCTCAGTGTTTCCCTTCCAGCTTCAATAAATATCCAGGCTGAAACCACAAAGTTACTCTTTTTTTTTTTTTTTTTTTAATTCCTAAAAAAAAAATCACTTCTCTGCCCACACCCTTCATATAAGTAAAGCTGCCTGTTCCCAGGATTCCATAGGAGCCAGAAAATTCCATTTAGCAAGCTGAGTGACAAACTGGATGCTCTCTAAAGCTTTACCCCACGTAGAACAAATGCAGAGCGTTTCAAAAAAACCAGCTTTGCTTCGTGCTTGCGACAGAAGAGGAGGGAGATTTGCACAAGCCCGTTTTCCTGGGGCTCGGATGACATTTGATAACCCGAAACGCAGCTCCACCAGGGAGAAAACGTTGTCCCAAAGCCAGCGAGGGAGTGAATAAATCAATCCCGGGGCACCGAAGCCATCTGCGGGAAGGCCAATTTTGGGAGCGTCCGTAAGACGGGGCAGAACTACAAAGCTGGACTTTTGGGGGGGGGCTTTGGGTGGGATGAGAGCAGGGAATAAGGAGTGAAATAAGGAGTAAAAGATGGGGTTTGTTTGGAAAAACGCATGTGGATTTTTATCTGTCTCTAGCTGGAGTTTCCCCCCCCCATGCTGGATTATTTGACAGAGCGGGTGTTGGGATGACAGACCAACCACTGGGATGATGCTCCCGGGCACGGAACTCCAGGAAATATCAGGAGAAGGCCATGACAGCTCGTGACACCGTCACTTATCCGGCTGCTGAAGTGTTGATGTTGTTGAAATCACTCCATGGAAAAAGCTGGATTGGTTGGGTCCTGCCGACCTGGGCCGGTCGGATCCAGCTGAGGGAGTTTTTTTTGCTCCCAGTGTAGTCGTCAAATATTTTCTCCTGGCTGCCTCTGAGCCTTCTCCTCACTGGGGATCAGTTCCTGGCTTTTCCTCCACGCTTTAAAAAGCTCCATGTCTGGAGGGTTTGGAGGGGCTGGAATGGAATTCCCAGAGAAGCTGTGGCTGCCCCAGCCCTGGAAGTGTCCAAGGCCAGGTTGGAGCAACCTGGGCTGGTGGAAGGTGTCCCTGCCCATGGAACTGGATCATCTTTAAGGTCCCTCCCAATCCAAATCATTCCATGGTCCTGTGAAGATACAGAAGGGTTGTCAAACAGGGCCCTCTGGATCCCAAACGGGTGTTCCATTCATTCCCTGCGCTTCCATCCAGCTCAGAGGCATTTTGAGACTCCTCTTCCAAGAGGACCAGGAGGTCTTGTTCCCACATGAAGCTGTTCCTTTAAAGCTCCTCAAACAAGAAAAGAGAAGCAAATAATAAAAACTGAGAGAGCAGAGGGACATGATCCCACTAAAACTCCAGAGTGGGATAGAAGAATGTCATCCAATCCCAGAATATCCTGAGTTAGGGATGAACCACAAGGATCACTGAAGTCCAACCCGATGTATCAGTTCCTCAGTGGTCCTCATTCCAGTGGAGTGGCATTTGGATCTTCAAATCCCCTTCTGAACTGGAACCCGTGGCCACCAGCTCAGCTCCTGAGTAGTTCAGCAAAGGCCTTCTAGTTGCAGCTGAATTTTCTCCTTTAAACCTTAAACCACATCATTTCAGTGCCCGGGGGAACGAGCTGGACAGAAGAAGAGAGGACAAGCATTCCAGGCTCCAGGGATGTCCTGCAAAATTAAGCACGTGGATCTTTTTTTATGGCTCTGGAGAGAACACAATTCAAGGTCCTGATATTGCCTGCGTGTCCAAAAAAACGGTTTAAGTGGCCACTGTGCCCCCAAGTTCTCTGTGCTCTGCAGGGCTGGTGACTCCTTGCACCAAGGTGGAGCTCCAAAAATCCTTCTGGAGGAGTCCTCTTGTGAGGTCCACAGCAGGGAGTGACAAGGAGTTCCCTCCTCCCTTTCCTTATTCACGATTTTTGAAGCTTGCCCAGCATTTTTGGGGTCAAAGAGCAGGTGATAATTTCTGATTTCTGGCTGAATTCCGGATTTTTCTTCCTCCTGTCATTGCCATTTGATATAATCCTTTCTTTCCCTTAAAATTGCCTCTGAGGATTTCAGATGAGGATAATCCTGCAAGAGGATTCTCAATTCAGGCTGTTGGTGGTCCCTGCAAGTTGAAGAGCAACCTGTGGAGAACAAGAAGTGTGTCCTTGGCCACTGTGTGTGTCCTGGTTTTTTTTTTGGATGGACACGACATTCCGATGTTGGAGAAGGGATGACACAAAGAAGTAGAAAATCTAAATCCTTGGGGGAAAAGTCAGGGATAAAACCTCAAGTTGATGTGGGGATGGTCAAGTTTTTAGGAAGGTCTCCGGGCTTGAGCCCAAGCAGCAAATTTATGTGACACCAACAGCTTCATTCTGCAACTCCAAAACAAGGCCTGGAAAGCTCTTGGATGTTCCCAGCATGGATTAGTCACCCTTCTGGTAAGGCTTTGGCAGCTCCAACTGATGGTCAGTCCAACAGGTGGGGCTGGAATTGCAGGGCCTTGACCTCATCCCCTTGTTCTGCCAGCACCAGGACATGTCCCTCCCGGGGAATGGGGGGTGCAAACCACACCAACACCCCAAAAATGGGGCTTGTTCAACCCAACCTTGTGTTCAGGGTAGGAGACCCCCCCACACACAGCCTGGCTGCTCTTCTGGTCACATCCAAACCACTCCTTCCCTTCCCTTAGTCACGGTTTTTAACAGTTGCCCAGCTTTTTATTTGAAAAAGAACGGGGGATAATTTCCAGTTTTTTTGGTGGAATCCCAAATTTTCCTTTCTCCCTTCGCTGCCCTTTGACAGAATCCTTTTTTCCCCTGGAAATTGCTTCTAAAAATTTCACAGGAGCTGCAAGAGCCCCATGGATTCAATCAGCAGAGATTGAACATTCCAGCATTTGGGGACAAGGAGACAAATTGGAAAAGTCCCTGCAACAGGAGCTGAGAACACTGAGCCAAACTTCATTTTTGGCAGCAGGTGCCTGACTGGTGACTATGTGTTTGTGCCACTGGGACATCAAAGTTTTCCAAACAAGGAAACACCAGCAGGAAAATCTTGTCTGGTTGTGATTCCACCTTCCACCAGAATTCCTGGTGCTGGTTGGGATCTCACCCAAAACTGGAGGAAGGTGGAATCACAACCAGACAAGATTTTCCTGCTGGTGTTTCCTTGTTTGGAAAACTTTGATGTCCCAGTGGCACAAACACATAGTCACCAGTCAGGC
>NW_016690353.1:1701807-1707317 GCF_001604755.1 Lepidothrix coronata | reverse complement strand
TCCTAAAATCACCCACTGGGTTATGGACCAATAATCCCAGTTTTTTTATCCCACTTTTATCCCATTTTCAGCCAGGTTCTGCTCCCCATCCTTCCTTTTTCCTCCAATTCTCTGCAGAGCTGATTTAACCCCCTAAAATGCCACAATAATTCCCTCCTTCTCCTCCAGCCCTGTTGAATTTTGGGATGTTTCAGTGTGTCAACCTGACTGGTGGAGGAATTTGGGGAACACAAGGTAAGAACCACGAATGTGGGTGGTGGGAGCAGGGGGGAGGACTGAGGTGTCCCTTGCCCCTCTGGAAGTAGTGAGCTGGAATATTGGCTCCCTCAACCTTCCAAAAATTACCCCCCAAACCAGACCAGACCAACTGCAACTGTAAAAGAACCATCAAGCTCTAACTATCTGAAATACATCACTAATATCAAACTTCATTCCCATGAAATGACCCTTAGGAGACAATGAGTATTAAATGCTGTTGGACACACGGACGCTTCACCACGGACAGAAAATATCCAGAACTTCCCAGGATTTTGGGTGCTGAAATGTCTAAAATCCACTGTTTCAGAGCATTGAGGACCTAAATTGCCAGGCTGAAAGTTGCATTTTCCCCCTTCCCAGCTGTTTTGGAGCCCGTTTTGCTGTCGTGGTTGTCACATGAAAGGACAGCTCCGAGGAGTTGGAGCTGAGAAGGTTCCCAATGGATCCCAAATCTGTTGACCTTGGAGTTTTGGGAACGCCATCCAGCGCTTTCCATTCCTTGTGGCTTCCAAAGTTATTATTTTTAATAGCAACAGCTCAGGAGCAGATGGATACCCAGGGAAGCTGTGGCTGCCCCTGGATCCCTGGGATTTCTTGTACTTTGTGCTTTATTTTCTTTTTTTTTTCGGTGTAGAATTCAATCACCTTTTCCTGTCCTTTCTAAAACCGAGGAGAACTGAAAAGCTCAGGTTCACCTCGGGAAACTTTACAACATGTTTTGCTTCTGAGCAATATTCCTGACAGGCAGAATCCCAGGATTTGGCAGAGCAAGGTGATATTTTAAAGCCTAAAACTGCTCTCGGGTGGCCAGAAAGTTGTTGCTGCTTCTTCCAACAGTTGCAATTTTGGGAATTGCTCCGATCGCTAAGGAACAGCGCCTGGAATAGAAACAGGAGGAAGTTAATTGTCCTCTTCGAGTTTGCTGTGCTAGGGCAGAATTAGCTCCGTGCAGCAATTTATCTGTAGCCAATCAAGGGAACTTAATTGGGAGCGTTAATGACTCTGAAATCAGCGCCTCGGAGAGCGGAGGAGCTCCCGGGGGTGCAAAAGCGACGGCACAGAAAATGTGGTGCACAAAACACCTTCGGGAATATTTCCAGGATGGGAAAAGGGGCACGAGGGGAAACTTTGCTGCAAGGTTTGTTTGTTGATTAATCACAGAATCCCACGATGGTTTGGGTTAAAAGGGACCTTAAAGATCATCCAGTTCCAACCTTGCCGTGGGCAGGGACACCTTCCACCAGCCCAGGTTGCTTCAACCTGGCCTTGGACACTTCCAGGGATCCAGGGGCAGCCACAGCTTCTCAACCTTTTCAAGCATGACACTATTTGGGATAATACTGGGAAATCCAGAAGTCTGGGAGTTGCTCACCAGCATAAAACAGGTGGAATTTTGTTCTTTGAACAAGTAGTGGGACGTTCACCACTGACCTCAACTACTGGGGTCAGGCTGTGGCACAACAGGAGCCAAAGCTCCCAGAGAACACTTTTTTATAGGAAGTGAAAAAAGACGGAATGTGAATCCTCGAAAATCCAGGGAGATCTCTGGGTTTTTTTTTTGTTTCCTCCCCGTGAAGGGATATTTGTTCTGTAAAAAGGGCAGTTCTGGTGTGGAAATGAGGAAGGAGAATTTTGGCTGCCTGGTTTTCCACGTGGGAAAAGACTTAAGGCCTTTTTTTCCCTTGGCCGAGGGAGGAATCCCATCCAATCTTTCGGGGAGACTTTTTCCTGCTTTAGGTTGGCAGAGGAAAAAATAAAATAAAATAAAATAAAATTTTTAAAATCTCTTTGGAAGGGTTTGGAATTGTTTTGTCCCGTCGGGAAAGGGGAGTTTGCTGCCTGAAATAGGATTGGCAGAGTTTGGGCTGCTGGGTGGGGATAGAGCAGGTCCTGAAAAGGGGGATTCTGAGCCCAAAAAGAGCAGCCTGGCAGTCAGGGAAGTGGATCCTTGGAAGAGGCAGGTGGGACACTGCTGAGGGGGTGAGGAACAAGGAGATCAGAACTTCATCTGAGAAGCTTCTATAAAAAAGAGAATATAATAAATGAGATAAACGTAATAAAATACATATAATGGAATAAAGGTGATAAATGGAATAAATATAATAAATGTAATAAATATAGTAAATGTAATAAATATAGTAAATGTAATAAATATAATGAATGTAATAAATATTATAAGAGAAATGTAATTAATATCATAAAAGAAATATAATCAATACGAAAAAATAAATACAACATAATTATTAAAATATGACACAACAAATTCCAACTGGGCCCCATCGTTAATCCCAATCCTGGAAGTCATCACCAGGCCCTCCCTGGGATAATTTTTCCACACATTCCACCACCTCCTCATCCATAATTTCCCCTCTTTAAAGACCTGTTAACAGCCCACTCCTTCCTCCTCTGAGGGGGCTCTTGGGGGGGAAAACTCTTCCCACTTTCGCGTCGCAGTCGAGCCACTGAGAAACTTGAACTTCTGGCAGGAATTTTGGCAGTTAATGACAATTTCACTTCATTCCATGGAAACGCATCCAAGAAAACCAGAACAATTTATGGACATTTCTTTTCTTTCTTTCTTTTTTTCTTCTTTTTTTTTTTTTTTTTGCTACTATTGCCAGTTAAATCAAAATATTTTGCTGAGTTTTTTCAGCTTTCCCTGCTTTTATCTGAAGAGCGGCTGGTGGTTTGTGTTTTTTTTTTTTTTTTCCTTTTTCCTTAATTTTTTTAGTTTGTCACTACAGTTCTTTTTAAAAGCATTCACGAATTGGAGGATTTATTATTACTCCGTTTCTTTTTTAGGTCAAAACACTGAGAAAACAACGCTGGGCAAAAATAAAAATTGCCAGGTTTTTTAGGATTAATTTGTGTCGTGAATGAGACTCTTTTATTGCAATCTGGTACTTCCCTGGTAATAAGGAAGTGCAGTTTTTAATTATTTTACTGCTTTCTGAATAAAATTAGGAACAGTCTCATTGATGAGCCATTTGTTTTCTGGACAGGCTTTCATTAGAAGGTCTCTGCTGCTGGACATTAAAAGCAGGTGAAAGTTCTGAGCATCTCAACCACCTCAGGAATGTTTAATTTAATACATGACAGCCTGCAACATGTCCGTATTTCCCATCCTTTCCAAAGGATCTATCCCTCCCAAATCCTGTATATGCAGCTCCCTCTTTCCCTTCTTCTCACTCTCAACCCCCTTCAGCAGTGATTTTATTCCTCTAAAATAATTGCTGATGCCATTCAATTCCTTGTCATCACCCTTTCCCAGGGAAAATTGAATTTTGACGGTACGTAAATGAGCCCTTTGTTCCTTTCTGCAGAAATCACAGTTTATTGTCCCATAATAGAGCCTAAGTAATGACATTTGCTCCCTTTCTCCTTTTCTCTTCATTAATTAATGTCATTTGCCATCTCAATAATGGGGTTTTTATTTGTCTTGATGTGTTCAGCCCGGGAAACCCCGCTGCGAAAAACTTCATAACAATTAAAGGATTCATGAGCTATAAAATAAAAAAGGAATCTCACAAGACACCCAGGATGTGAATGGACATTCAGATATTTTAGTTCCTTGTTTCTGTTTGTTTTTTTTTTTTCTCAGGGAGACAGAAGCAAGCAGAGATGGATGGATTTCAAGCAGGATTAAAAAAAAAAAAGCCCCCAAAATTTCAAGGAAGAGCCTGAAAACCTGACGTGGACTTTCCATGCTGGGACATCAAAGGCTCCTGGATAAGCCTCTGGATCCTTGGGTTTTTCCATCTGAGTCAAACTCTCCTGGGACTTTGAACAATGTCTGCTTAAAACTAAGCTTTGCTCCCTCCTCTCCTGCTGAATAAATAGAGGGAGGCCCCCGGATCCAGCTGCAAAATCCACCTCTTTTCAGCTTGGAATTCATCTCTTTTCAGCTTGGAATCCACCTCTTTTCAGCTTGGAATCCACCTCTTTTGAGCTTGGATCCGTGCTGGGGAACTCAGCACAACTGGAGCTGGCCCAAGGAGCTCCTTGCTGGCAGCCAAGAGTTTGGCAGCTCCCCCAACAAGGGAATGACCCTGCCTGGCAGCTTTCCTGGGGTGGTTGGACCTGCCAGGAGCAGAATTGGAGCCCGGGAAGGAGAAGGGGCAGCTCACGCCGGGCTGGTATTCCTTGGAGGAAAAGGGATGATCCCGAGGGATTTGTCAGCCTGAGCCTTCAGCCACGGCCACCTGACTTGGGAGATGTGGCCATGAGCTTAGAGGGGGAAAAACGACTTCAGGAAGAGGGACAATCTGAGCAAATAGGGCTCAGATGACAAGAAAAACAAGGTAGAAATGTGAAAAATGTCAAGGCCCCGAGTTTATTTATAGCACAGTTCTGACATCACCAAAGGAGCACCTTCCCTGACCTCCAGCGTTTGGCTGCATCCCAAAGCCACGAGGAGACGGCCTGGACTGAGGCAGCAAAGGGATTCCAAGCTGGAAAACAGAGAATTCCAAGTCTTTGCTGATGGCTGAGACCTCGACAAGAGGAAGGGCACGAACCCCCCGGTGCCCCACCAGGATAACGGGCTTTGTCCCAGGAGAACTCGGATTCCCGGGAAACGAAAGTCACACACGGGCTTGGAGACAGCAGAGGGAAGTGCCAAGAACATCATCCCACCGGGGACAGTCGGGATTCTTTTCCCAGAACGACACCCAATCCATTTCTCTTCCTAATCCCGTGTTTTGTTCCGTGGCAACAAAGAGGTTTCGCTCTGATTAATTCTCGGGGTTTCTGCCCAGTTTTTCATGGCATTGAAAACGTTCTGAGCTCTTGGGTGATTGTGTGGTGTCTTCTGAGCTGCCTAAATATAGGGAAAAATAAAATCCTTGCTGGGAATCAAATTCAAAGCACTGACCAATCTTCAAATGGCACTGGGATATTTATCTCCGTTCCTCCCACTGTTTTCATTCCTGCAGATCTTTTTTTTTTTTTTTTTTCTGGCAGGTTGGAAGCAAAAAGCACTGGAGGATGTGGAAAACATGGAGAAACTCATCTCCTTTAATCCTTGCCCAGGCTGCAAGGGAAGGACCAGCTGGAATTGGACGCTTGGGTGTTAAGCTTGGACTGTTTTTAAATTAGGAAGAGAATGAAAGCGTCCTGGACTTAACTGGAAATCTAATTAGGTTTAATTAGGTAATAAGCACAAAATTCACCTCAGTGAGGTTTCCTGAGGTTTTGATCCTTCCCTGAGCTCTCTGTGCTGCTGCCTCATGTCTTTGATCCCAGATTTGTGA
>NW_016690353.1:1697689-1701545 GCF_001604755.1 Lepidothrix coronata | reverse complement strand
CAGCTCCAGAAGGATGCAAATCCAGGGACAATACTAAACTGAGCCTTCCATGAGAGTCACCAGCCTGACTCCCTGCTTCCCAAATTATCTTCCAAACTCCAGACTCCAGGACTTGTGGGAATGAGTGTTCCATGGGAGTGACCACAGCAGTTTTTAGGAAGCAGAGATGCCAAAAAGGGCAGGAATGAGGGAATATTTTCTGTAACACTTCCACCTTTCCATGCACCAGGAGGGCAGGAACACAGCCCTTGGAGCACAGGGAGCAGCTCCAGAAGGATGCAAATCCAGGGACATTGAAATCAATATTCGAACTGAGCCTTCCATGAGAATCACCAGCCTGACTCCCTGCTTCTCAAATTATCTTCCAAACTCCAAACTCCAGGACTTGTGGGAATGAGTGTTCCATGGGAGTGCCCAAGATGTACCACAGCACTTTTTAGGAGGAATGATTCCTTAGGAAAGTGTGATGGTTTGGTTTGTTAAACACAAGCTTCTGGTGAGAAACCAGTGCTGGGGGAAACAGGATCTCAGCTGCATCCCAAAAAACCAGCACAATGCAGAATTCCCTCCGATTAGCCACGGGCTGAGATGCAGTTTTCTTTATTAATTATGATTTTTAGGTGATTTTGTGATTTTTATGCCCAAGATTGGTAGTTTAGGAATGGCAATGGAAACATGGGGATGGAGAAAGCAATGCTGGGGGAAGGAACATCTCAGCTGCATCCCAAAAATCCAGCACAGTGGGGAATTCACTTCAATCAACCACGGCTGAGATTCAGTTTGGTTTATTAATTATGATTTTTGGGTGATTTACTGATTTTTATGCCCAAGATTTATAAATGGTAATGGATAATGCAAGGGTGGAGAAAGCAATGCCAGGGGAAACAGGATCTCAGCTTCGTCCCAAAAATCCAGCACAGTGGGGATTTCCCTCCAATTAGACTCCTTTTAGCAGAAATAGAGTCGAATTCTTTTTTTTTATTTATCCTCTTTTTGTACTGGAAAAACGGAAGCCTGAAGGGATAATTCAATTCAAGACCTCAAAGGACGACATTACACCTAAAAATTTGGGGGAAGCTGGAACTGCACCCCCATGACTGGGAGCATTTGTTCAAATTTGCAGCTCTCTAACTGAGCCTTAAACTTTGGCAACATTCAGACCCTGAACCTGCTGCAGGAGATTTGAAGGCCTTTTTATATATTATATATTATATATTATATATTATATATTATATATTATATATTATATATTATATATTATATATTATATATTATGTTACATATTATATATTACATATTATACGTCATATATTATATATTATATGTTATATCATATATTACATGATATATATTATATATTATATATTATATAATTTATATCATATCACATATAATTATTTTATATTCTTTTTATTCTATTCTATTCCATTCTATTCTATTATATATAAATATTTAAAATATTATTCTATATATAATAAATATAATAATATATATTATATACTATAAATTATATTAATTATATAATGTTATATAATATATAATAAATTCTACATAATATATAATATATTATATTATATATAACATATAATATATATTTTATATATATTATATATTATACTATATAACAAATAATATATTATATATATTTTATATATTTTATATATTATATATTATACATAATGTATTATATATTTTGTTATATAATATATAACATAAAATATATATTTTATATATATTATATATTATACTATATAACAAATAATATATTATATATATTTTATGTATTTTAAATATATTATATATTATATATAATATTATATATTATTTAATACGTACAATATTATATGATAATATATTTAATATAAAATATTATATAATTAATATAATATATAATGAATATAATATAGTTATATATAAATGTAATATTATTTTGTATATTTATATATAATATATTATTATATAAAATATTATAATATATATTTATATATAATGCTATACAAAATATATTATATATATTATATAATATATATTAAATGTCTTTTATATATTATATATATTGATTTCTTATTGATTTCCTTTCCTATTAAATTCCAAATGATCTCTCAGCTCCGCTCCTCGTTGGGCAGGATCAGTGCAGGTTTGGATCATAGCCAGCAATGTCACAGATTGACCAGGATCTGGGGGCTAATCACTTCCAAATCATCTTCCTGGCAGCATTCCCAAACCACCAAAGCAGCCAGAAAAGCCAGGCCCGGATTAACCCTCCTTGCCCCAAGTTCCTCCCCTGCACGTGGTTATTTAATGGTTCAACAAATGCAGTGCAGCAGCAGAGGAGGCCAGCAAGGAGAATATTCCCGCGGGGAAGCCGCATTTCTTGGCTCTTTTCCTGCTCCTCCTCCCTTCCCTTCCACACTTGGAAGAATTCGGGGTTGCAGCGGGATGAGGGGATGGGAGAACCTGGCGCTGGGAAAACCCTCCCGGGAAAGGAGGGCACCTGGAAAACGGGACAGCAGAAGGTGGGAAATACTCCCCAGGAAGCCAAACCCTCCTTTGGGGGTTTCCCTCGGGAATTTCCCGAGGGTTTCCCGGGAAAAGCAGGTGGATGTCTCCAAACACCAGATAGTCTCAGAAATTGGACCTTCCCTTTCCCTTTCCCAGTGGATCCCACGGGATCTGAGCAACTGGCTCCAGGGGAAGGAGTCCCTGGAGCTTGGGAAGAGATGAGCTTGAAGATCCAAATAATTTTGGGATTCTGTGACTCTGAGCTGGTTTTGGTCACACCCCAACTGGGAGGCAGAGACACTAATTCACACCTGATTACACAATTAATAACAATTAGTTAATATTTATCTAATATTTATATATTAGATAATTTATATCATATCATGTATAATTATTTATATTGTTTAAATTATATTATTATATAATATATGCTTATATATTATATTATTATGTAATATATTCATATATTATATAATATATATTATATATTGCATATTTATAATATATAATATATAAAATATATATCATTCATATATATAATATATGTTATATATATTATATAATCATAATATAGATAATATATATTATATATACTATATATAATTTATATATAATATAAACTATATTATATATCATATATTATATATTAGATATGTTATATATATTAGATATGTTGTATATATTATATATTTCTATATATCATGTATATTATATATTTATATTTAGTATGTATTTCATATATATTATATAACTTATAATATATTTATACATTATATAATATTAATTATATCTATTAATATTAATAATAGTAATAAATGTAATATAATACCTATTGTATATCAATATTAAATAGTAAACACTAAATATATACATATTGATAAATATTACTATTAATAAATATTACTATTAGTGATATTTATTAATATTGTAAAGGTTCTTTAATATATAAATTACTGTTTTTATAATACGTAAATAATAGGAATATGTACTATTTCTATAATGATATATAAATATGCAATATTTATATAATCTATAAGTATACAGCTTGATATTTATAATTTATGATTGGTTGATATTAATAATTTATTATATTTATGATTTGCAATATTTATCATTAATAGTAATAATTTTATATTTATTCACTTTATTTATTATTATTAAATAGTAATATTTTTAAATAATAATAAATTATTTATTTATTTATGTATTTGTTAAATAATTTTTTGTTTATATATTTATTAAATAACAATAAACTGTTATTTATTCATATATTTATTTATATATTTATTTATTTATATATTTATTAAATATTTTTGTTTATATATTTATTAAATAACAATAAACTGTTATTTAT
>NW_016690353.1:1696506-1697468 GCF_001604755.1 Lepidothrix coronata | reverse complement strand
AAAAAAAAAAAAAAAAAAATAAAAAAAAAAAAAATGCGGGGAAATAATAAAACCAGGAATGTCTCAGCTCAAAAATCAAAATAAAATTCCAAAAATAAGAAAGTTTAAAATAAGGGAGGGGGAAAAAAAAAAGGGTTGGTCCAAATGCTGTCACTGATCTTTACATTTGACACAGGAATGGGGGAATTTCCTTTGTCTGGTGGGTTTTGCAGATGCCACCATAAAAGAGGAAAAGTATTAAATTAATATCAAAAAAAATTCCCAGCCCTTCCCATTCTGCCAATGGCACGTTTCTTCCTGGGAAAAATTCAATAATCTGCCTTTGGAATGGATTTGGGGACCAAATTGTAAAGTTTTCTTTAGCTGTGTTCGTGGCAATTTAACCTTTTTGTTACCAGCTATTCCCACGGTTTCTTCCTGAATATTTCCAATTCCTTTTTCAGGACCACGTTGGATTTTATAGGACGACCGCTGGATTATTCTTTGTAGGAAAAGAATTCCAGGAATTCTAATTTTAAACCCGATGTTTGCTAATTCCACAAATGTGATGGCTCCTTAATCTATATTTTTAATATAAAACAATCTCTGTCCTATCCAGCCTCTCAAACAATCCTTTAAAATCTCTATTCTCTCCCATCCCATTGCAGTTTTCCAACATTCCACTTTAATCTTTGGATGCCAAATGTCTCCTCACCTCTTTTTCCTCTGGAATTCTTCCTGGAATTAGAGGACATTTAGAAATC
The DNA here is from genome assembly GCF_001604755.1 of Lepidothrix coronata. Lineage (NCBI taxonomy): Eukaryota > Metazoa > Chordata > Aves > Passeriformes > Pipridae > Lepidothrix > Lepidothrix coronata. The sequence continues at coordinate 1,696,725 of NW_016690353.1, read as the reverse complement.
TTGGAGAAAAAGGAAGAATTCCAGAAGAAAAAAAAAAAAGGTGGGGAGACAATTTTCATCCAAAGATTAAAGTGGAAATAGCATTGGAATGCTGGAAAACTGAAATGGGATGCTCTTTTCCATTGTTCCCTCTGTTCCATGGCACTCCCAGATTTTGTCTTTTGGGATTTAAAGGGGTTTTTTTTCCCCTATTCTTTGGATATCAGGCTTATCTAGGCC
>NW_016690353.1:1694165-1695385 GCF_001604755.1 Lepidothrix coronata | reverse complement strand
AATAAAATCAAACAAGCAAAAAAAAAAGAGAAATTTCGGTCCCAAAGTTCCCTTGAGCTGGAAATGTTCTGATTGAAGGCAAAGCTTCCAGTGAAATAAAGGTATGAAATGAGCCTTGTAGATCCATCTGTCCTGACATTATTATGGTTTTATTGTCCCAGAGGAAGAATCCAGAGCCTGGAAACCGTTGGGAAAGCAAAGGGAGTGCTGAAGAGCTGCTTTAATGTCCTTTAAGGCTTCACTGGAGCGATTTGCTGGGCTGGGATTGCTCCTGGGCACAAATGGGGGTTTAACGAGGTGTGAGGCTGAGAAAAAGGATCCACTGGAGGTGACATATCCAGGTCTGGCATTTTTTACTGCTTGGGTAGTAAAATCCCAGATTTCATTCCTGCTTTCCCTCGATTGAGCCACTTTTTTTTCTTTTTTTAACTCTCTTATTTTTGAAGTGCCACGGTGACCCCCCTCTCCCTGGGAAATGGCCTGTTCTCATTAAAAATGCTCATTAAAGCTGAAATGCAGCCTGACTTCGGTTCTTAAGGATCATCTTAAGGTGTCTCATGGGCAGGAACTCCTTTCACTGTTCCAGGTTGCTCCAACTTGGCCTTGGACACTTCAGGGATGGAGCAGCCACAGCTTATCTGGGAAATCCATCCCAGTCCCCCCCCACCCTCCCAGCCAGGAATTTCTCCCTAATATCCCATTTAGCCCTGTTCTCTGTCAGTTTGAAGCCATTCCCTGTGTCCTGTCCCTCCATCCCTTGTAAACAGTCTCTCTCCATCTTTCCTGTGGCTCCTTCAGGTCCTGGAAGGCCACAATTATTTCCCCCCAAAGCTTCTCCTCTCCAGGCTGGACAATCCCAGCTCTCCCAGCCTTTCCTCCCAGCAGAGCTGCCCCATCCCTCTGATCATGTTGGTGCCTCCCTGGACTCTCTCCAGCAGCTCCACGTCCTTCCCGAGCTGGAGTCACTCTGTGGGTGGGATCTCACTTGAGGGACAAAACCTTGGGATAGAATTCCCAAAACCCGCCCCGTGGTGTCACCCCACAACATCCAACTCCAGCAGCCGCTTGAGGCTGAAGAACCTCTTTGGTTAAACCTCAGGGCAGCAAAAAGAAATCACGGCATGGTTTGAGTGGGAAGGGATACCCAAAGCCCATCTCATTCATAGAATCAGAGAATCAGCTGGGTTGGAAGGGACCTCTGAGATCATCCAGTCCAACCC
>NW_016690353.1:1693081-1694071 GCF_001604755.1 Lepidothrix coronata | reverse complement strand
TCATCAGTAAAGATATTAAACAGGACTGGGCCCAGCACTGATCCCAACATCTCCACAACAGCCCGGTTGGAAGCACATTTGTCCTTTCCTCGTGTTACAAACAACCGAACAGCTTTTGGGAGGTGCCAAATGTGCCCATCGCTGCCCTCGTTTGCATTTCCATGCCCGGATAATTCCAGCCCCGGGTGCCGTTGGCATCAGGGCTGCCCGAGGGCTCTTTCCTGCTGCGAGAAACCGCGGGGAAAATAAAATATTTCGCTTGTGGGAGTTATTTTGGCCCCGGGCTGCGTCTTCATTTGCAGCCACGAAGCATCCGAGGGAGGGGGAGCTGTTCAAGAGCATCGCCGGGGTTGCTAATGAGGGAATCTTTATGGAGCTTCCCGCTGGGAGAGAGGGAAAAAGCTGCACTTTATTGCTTTGTGGAGCCAGAGCTGAAATAATGACAGCCAGGCAGGGGAAAAAAAACCAGGCATTGTCAGTAAACTGGATGCTGAAGAGCACGGAGAGCCGGGAATTGGATGGGAGAAAGAGGGAAAGTGTGGGGGGAAAGGGATTCTAGGGAAGGATGAGCTGCCAAATGTCCCGAATTTCCCCCCACATCACCGAATGCAGGGCTCGCTTTTTGAGTTTTAATCCAGGGCTCCCTTTTTTAGTTTTAATCCTGGGCTCACTTTTTTTTTTTGAGTTTTCTGTGGAGATTCGAGCCTGAAGACCTGAAAACATGAAGGGAAAAAGCTGCAATAACCAAATTAATGTTACACAGGAAAGGTGGGAGATAAGGGGGTTGGAATTAGATGATCCTCAAGGTCCCTCCCAACCCGAACCATTCTCTGATTCTATGGATAGAGGTAATTTAAATATAACTGGGGTGTTTCAATTGGTTGAAGGAAAGAGAAACACTCTGGAGTTTTTGATGGGATAGTGGGAGGTGTCCCTGCTTAGAACTGGGTGATCTTTAAGTTCTCCTTCAACCCAAACCATTCTAGAATT
>NW_016690353.1:1689175-1692008 GCF_001604755.1 Lepidothrix coronata | reverse complement strand
CCCCTCAAATCCATCAATTCCTGAAAGCAGGGAATGGTCTGGCCCCTCAAATCCATCACAAGTGGCTTGGGGATTTTGTTCCACAAACCCAACCACCACTCCTGTGGTGTGGAGCTGCCTTAGGGATTAATAAGTTCTTCACACCCTCACCATGGAATAATTCCAGCTGGAGGAGATCCCTGGGAATTGTCAGGTCCAGCTCCCCACTCGGAGAGGAATCAGTTTAAATCAGGTGGCTGAACCCGGTCTAAGTTAAGTCCTTATCACGTCCAGGGATGAAGATTCCCTCAGATCTCTTGACCTGTCTTCCAGTAGCTGTCCAGCCTCAGGATGAATCATTTCTTTCCCAAGATCTAAAGGGATTTTTCCTCCTTTCAAATGGTGTTGGAGGACAGCAACCAGATTTTCCTGGAGACCTCTCTGCTTCAGACTGAAAACCTCCTGTTGTCCTGAGAGTTTTGGGGGGCAATGTTGGGTGTCAGCAGCAGTTCCCCTTTTGATTTCCTCCCCAAAGAATTGAAGTTTGGACTCCAAGCCATCCTCCTAAACCATCCAAGGGACAATAAAGGAAGTGATTGTGACACCAAACTGCAAAATCCAACCCTGTTGGATTTTTTTCCCGCCATTTCTCCCTTGGTTTTGGAGACACAGCATCAAGCTGTGAGTTCTGCCGTGGTCGGACTCAGCTTTGGCTCTTCTGAAAGACCATTTCACCCCCTAAAACCAGCCCCTGAACCTGCTCAGGAGACCCCGAGAAGCTTTTACAACGTCTGGGCACCCGCCGAGGGTGTGGAACCACCTCGTGTCGAGGGAACCGAGGAAGGGACAGAGATTTTTAACACTTTTGGGGTTTTTTAAGCAAATCTTTGGCTCAAGTTGGGGCAACCTGTTAATTCTCCTACTCCAGCTGCAGCAGGAATGTCTCCTCTGATTAATGGGAAGAGCTGAAGTGCCCCCACCACCCTCCTGATGCCCAGACAAGGGTTGGCTATGTGGAGCAGTGACAGGATATCCCAGGATGTACACAGGATATCCCAGGATCTACACAGGGAATCCTAGGATATTCCACAGGATGATGCTCTGTTGGCCACAGGAATGTCTTCCAACAGCAAAATGGGATTCTGTGGACTGATTGAAGACATCTGAGTGCCAGCAGATGAGCGACGTGCGACGGGACCGGCCCGTGGAAGGAAATTTGGTCCTTTCGGAACATCACAGATTTTTTTCAAAATGTTCCATCAGCTCACAGATATTCGGGCCAAAAATTGGTTATTAGGCCATCCAGTTGGTCTGATTTTATTGCACCAGACTTAGAATTCCCCTCAGTTTCCCTCCAACTGGTTTTAAACCCCCCCCAAACTCTTGTCCCTGAGCTGAGCTCTCCAGTCCCAGCCTGGCTGATCCTGCTGATCCCCTGAAAGCAAAATTACAGGAGCCAGCAATGAAGTTGGTGCTGGTTTTTTTTTTCGAACTAAACATTTTGTGGTTGCACAACGAAGCCTTTTACCCCAAAAACCGCTTCTGAAGAGAGAAAAAAAGGTGTATTTTGAGCGAAACCGGTGGTTTTGCTGGTTTAATTATGTTCAATTTTGTTCAAAGCCACTGGTGTCTTCAGATTTCACTTCCCAAAATCCATTGGCTGGAAACTGAAAATATAAACTCTTGGCCACTAAAAGCCAGGGATTCTTTTTTAATCCTCTTTTATTTATTTTTTTTTCTGCATTTTTGGTTGGGTTTTTTTTTTTTTGTCGTTGTTTAATTAAAGCCAGAAACTTCTTTCAGGGGGGAAAGCTTTTCTAACGCATTCCATCTAATATTTTATGGATCTGAGATTTTTTGGGGGAGGAGATGTATCTTCCAAAGGCTGTAACAGTGCTAGGAAAGGGGGTTTAATTAGTGCAGAAGGATTTAATGAGGGTGGAGCACTCCTTCATCTGGAGATGGAGACAGTGGGAGGAGGGATGGTGATGCACTCGCATTAAAAGAGGGAAAAAAAATTAACTCACACCATTTTTCATCATTTATTTTAAGCACCACCATCTGGCTTGTAAATCTCCCTCTTGGCTTGTAGGGCCTGGAGCCTCCCTCTCTAAAGTTGTGCTTTTCTGGAGGAGAAATAGAGTTAAAACCGGAATTTGATTCCAAGTACAGATGTCTGTTGGATCTAAATCCACCGCCAGGCCTCTGCAGGAACTGCCTGGAGTTTTTAGGAGACCTTTTGCTCTGATGGAACTTGTGGATCATCCCTGCTGAGGGCCTGGATTCGCTTTAGGATGGGGATAACAGGGCTGGCCTGGAAGCAGCGGGATATCAGGAGGTGACTCTGCTTCGAGGGGTGTGAAGCAACAGCCCAAGAGCACATTCCTTGTCAGACACTTCCAGCACGGATCTGGTTCATTCATAAACTCCCAGATGTCTTTTCCACCATCCTGGGCTCAGGAAATGCAGCTTTTCCTTCCCATTTCCTGGCTCTGGGTTGATCCCCACGTTTAAAGCCTCTCCCCCTGGAAGTTGAGTCGGCAGAAGGGGCCAGGAAATGGAGGCTGAGGGACAACTTCCAGCTGCTCATCCCAAATCCAAGCTGCTCATCCCAACTCCCAACTGCTCATCTCAACTCCAAGCTGCTCATTCCAACTTCCAACTGCTCATCCCAACTCCCAGCTGCTCATTCCAACTCCCAACTGCTCATCCCAACTCCCAACTGCTCATCCCAACTCCCAGCTGCTCATCCCAACTTGCAACTGCTCATCCCAACTCCCAGCTGCTCATCCCATCCCTCAGGGACACACGAGGGGCCTGGAAGGGCCGGTTTTCCCGGGATGCCTTTGCTGAT
>NW_016690353.1:1681813-1683688 GCF_001604755.1 Lepidothrix coronata | reverse complement strand
GGTTTTCAGTGCAAAATGGAATTTTTCCTTCAATTTTTAGTGCTGTAGGAAAATGCAGTTTCTCGGTCAACATGTGGGGATTTCTGTGCACGTGGATTGAGGATTTATCAAGAGTTTGTCCAGGGAAATAAATGGGTACAGGTGGAGATCTGTTGCTGGCTGTGGTGCTGTGGGGAAAGAAATTAGACCAGTGTAATTTGAATTTCTTTTCACTAGGTCCTGGCTGGCTCAGCCTTGGATCTGAGGGGCTTAACGTCGAGCTGGGCTTAACTCAGCCCCGGTGAGCTGAGCTCACATCCCAAACCTTCTGCTCCACATTTGCTCGTTTTTTGACAAATCCAGGCCTTGTTTGCCCGGCCTGGATGGTTGTTTTTCCCTCCCCCAACCAGCCAGTTGTGCCCCCCTCTCGTCCCCCCCTCCCTCCCACCCACCAGAGCCGAGTTTAAATGCTAATAAACTGTCCCGGGCTGCCTTTGTTTGCTTTGCTGGTTAACCATCCTCCCTGCTCCACCTCAGCAGCTCCTTTTCCAGGAAGAATGTTCCACGTTGACCCCACAATTAAATTCCAGACAGCCCTTGAATTCAGCACTCGGGGGGAGGGCGAGGGGGGTGATTTGGGCTCTTGTGAAAGACAGACCAAAAAAAAAATAATAAAAAAAAAATAACAAGCCCTGGTGGCTTCCAAGGTGCACACAAACTATATTTGACCACCCAAACACAAGGCCAGGACCCTTCCAGTCAGAGGAAAGAAAACACCAAAATAAAAAAGCTGAGCTCAGGCACTGTGGGAGCCTCTTTTTTTTTTTTTTTTTTTTTTTTTTTTAAGGAAAGGCAAAAGTTTTTACAAACCAAAACCAGAGCCCAAATTACCAGTGCAAGGAAAAAAGAGACATACGAGGTTTGTGCTTTTAATAAACTCCCACCTGATCCCCAGGGACTGGTTTATGTTTTAACTGCATGTGGGACGCAGGAGCTCTATCCCAGAACAGCCATTTGCAAATTAGGACCTCTACTTTGAGGAAATTAAAGCTGGGTTTAGCTGCAGCATAATCGTGCCACTGTCCTTCCTCAAGGTCTTCTTTATTCTCTGCTGGAGTCACCTCCACAACCCGGGGCAAAGCCAAAGGAGCATTTTGGAAAGTCCAGATGGGGGGGGACAGGGAAGCTGAAATTATCTGCTGCCTAAATATCCTTTCGTTTGGAGCTGCTGTGCCCAGAATTGCCTGAAATCCTGAGGAAAAGGGGCTGGAATTTTGTGTGGGGACCGAAGGTGGGACAGTCTGGCCACGGGGAGAAGCCCCACTGGGATGGAGAGTTATGAGGGAAGGAGAAAGGAGAAGACAAGAGCAAATCCTTTTGGGACAAACTGCCCCAAATTCCCAGCTTTGAATCCACATAGGCACAGTTTTCCAAACCCTGCCAACAGCACCTTTGGACCAGGAGGGGATAAAAAGGGGCTGATAATGCATCTGGAATCTTCCAAAGTGGCCCATTGAGGTGCTTTGGTCTGGCACTGGTTGACCCTCAGTCCAACACCCTGCCCAGAGCAGGATCACCCCCTGGATCCTGTCCAGCTGCAGCCTGAATTTCTCCAGAGGTGGATGCTCCATTCACCTCTCTGGGCAACCACCTCCAGTGTTTGCCTGCCTGTAAAGGAGCTTTTCATTCTGACAGAGCCAAATATTCCTTATTTCCTTTTTTGCTCACATTGGTTCTGTCACTGGGCACTGACAAGGGCCTGTCTCAGTTGTCTTCACTGCCCCCAGCAGGTAGTTTTATTAATTTCTATTAATTCCTATTAATTTCTATTAATTCCTATTAACTTCTATTAATTTCTATTAATTTCTATTAACTTCTATTAATTTCTATTAATTT
>NW_016690353.1:1677477-1680878 GCF_001604755.1 Lepidothrix coronata | reverse complement strand
TAAAAAAAAAGGGGGGGGGGGAATTGGAATTTGGAGTCGTGTCTCTTCCTAAAATAAAATTCCCACAGGACTGGCTGAAACACAAGCTTTGAAAAAAATCACCTTTTGCATCAGAGATTTGCAACTCTTGTAACCTCTCCTTTATTCCTGGCACATTTTACCTTCCCCAGACACTTCCAGGGTCAATCATCCATGGGATCCATGGTGATGACCCTCCGGGAGACTCTTCCCGGGCTCCAGGTGGGATGTTGAAGAGATAAAGCTGAGCCTTGTTTCCTGCTTTGTCCTCCCTGTGCTGCTTGCCCTGAGCATGGCTCTGGAGGACTTCCCTTGCTTTTTCGTGGAATCACAGATTTATTTAGGTTGGAAAAGACCTTTAAGATCATCAGGTCCAACTTGATGCCAAGGCCACCACTAACCCACGTTCCCAAGTGCCACATCCACACGGATTTCAAATCCCTCTGGAGATAGGGATCCATCCAGCTGTGCCAAGGCTGGACAGCCCTTTCCAGGAGGGAATTTCCCCTAAACCTCCCCTTGAAGCTGTTTCATCCTGTCCCTTGTTCCCTGGGAGCAGAGCCCGACCCCCCCTGGCTCTCCCCTCATGCCAGGGATTTGTGGAGAGCTCCAGGTTCCACCTGAGCCTCCTTTTCTCCAGGGTCCTGGGTGAAACCAAGTGAAGACTTGCAGAACAGACACCTAAAACAGGGCAGCAAGACCCCCCCAAACGCATATTTCTCCACACTGATTGTAAAAACCATCAATAATTAATTTATTTGGACACATCTCCGCCATCAACAGCAAAACCTGGCTGAGGTGCCCCTTGTTTCCACAACCCCTTTGCTTGCTCGCTCCCACGTTCCCACCTCATTCCTTCTCCCCAGGATCAAGCTTTGAAATGCCCAAACCCGGGACCTTCCCTGATGTTTTTTCCTTGCAAACCTCCCGGTGTTTGAGCCCAAAGCAACGCCAGGACCTCTCTCTGGGGGTGTTTTTTTTCCAGGGATTTGTGTTCAGGTCTGTCAGGGTTGACAGCGAGCCTGGCATTTATCTGGGCATAAACCAGATTCCAGCACACCCCTGGAAGGAGGAGAACACGACATGCAGAGGAATGTGTGACAGCTGGAGCTGGTTCATCCTGTTCCAAAGATTATTCCCTCACTTTACTTGCCCACGTGGTTCTCGAGAGGGAGAGCTGTTAAAAAGAGCATCACCCCCTCCAAATAATGCTAATTAGCCTCTCCAGCATCACTGCCCACTATATAATCGTGTAATTATCATATAATTGTCTTCACATCCTCCAAGGCATGGCATGCACAGAGGCTCCCAACCACTGATCCCCCATCCAAAATGATTTCTTGGGATTTGATAAGTGCTCACAGAATCCCAGACTGGTTTGGGTTGGGAAGGGAATTTAAAGCTCATCTTGTTCCAACACCTTCCACTAGCCCAGCTTGCTCCAAGCCGCATCCTGCCTGGCCTTGGACACTTCCAGGGATCCAGAGGCAGCCAGAGTTTCCCATATTTAATCCTAGGATTGAAGCAGGACACTTTTTAGCAGTCCAGTGGCTCAAAATCTCCTTTTTTTTAAACCCCCTTCTGTATTTCCGTGTCGCTGTTCCAACAGGTCTCGACGTTCCTCAGGCACCAAGAGCTGCAATGGATTTGTGAGCACTGGAATTCTCTTTCTTCCTCCTCCAAAAAAAAAAGGCCACTGAGGGGGTTAATCCAGCCAGGCAGGTGGAGGACACACCAACGAGTTGTCCCCTTGAATTCCTTCTCGGGGCACGAGGGAGGAATTATTGCCTGGGGGAGCAGAACAAGTGGAATAATGCAGGAAATCACTGATTAACTGCAGGGAACTGCAGCACAACCCTCAAACAGTGGCTGAATCGCTACCCTGACCTTGTTCCCTGGGGCTCCAACACCAGCACAGGACACAGGAAAATTTCCCTGGAATCTCCGTATTCCAGTGACAGTGAGACAACACAGGTGGGATGTTAAACCCCCCCGCCCCCACCCCCCGTTTTTCATGGATTTTGGACGGAAAAAAAAGGCACATCCGAGGCAAAACTCAGTTTTAATCAGATTTTTTAACGGGGTGAATCAAACCATCAAGCTCCTGAATGAAGTTCAACCCTTCAAATAACCAGCTGAAAACTCTCACAGGAATTAGGGAGGTGTTTGGAGCTGGTTTAGGCTGAGAAAGAGAACAGCCACGAGGGGAATTATTAATCTTTGTATGTGTCTAAGAGCGGGTTTGAAGAAGAAAGGAATAATCTGGTCTCCTCCAAGAGAGAAAAAAAAAAATAGGAAGTCGTGGGATTAACATGGAATAAAGAGGTTAAAAGGGGGCTTTGATGAGCTTCCCGTGGCTGAAGGAGTGAAAAATGAGGGAATCACAGAATGGTTTGGGCTGGAAGGGACTTTTAAGGGTCCCCTGGTTCCAAAAATGAGGCACTGGGAATAACTCTGGGTCCAGGGGGGGGGAAATTTCCCTTCCCAGATATTTTTAAGGGCGGGTTTGATGAGCATCTGCCAGAAATCCTGTCACTGGGAAAAAGGGGATAAATATTCCTCTGGAGGTTTCACTTCAGCTCTGGGATTCCATCCTGGAAAAGGGCCAGACCCCCCACAAATCCCAAAGTGGCTGTTTAGGGGGATACAGGAGCATCCATCCTAATTTTATTTAATGCTCCTCCGAACTCTGAGGGGGTTATTAAACCTCCTGAACCAGGATTTCCTTTCCCTGGGCTGGCTCCTGGGGAGATCTCACTTGTGGAGGGATTGTTTTCCATCTGCTGGGCGGGAATGTTGTGGAGTTGAGCATCAGCTTTTTAAAGCAGTGCAGGAAAACCCATCCAAAGAAAACCTTCTGAGCCCCCCGTGCTCTGCCCCGTGGAGGGAAAAGGGAAGCCAAGGTCAGGAGATCAACCTCACTCCAAGGATGAATGAAACCCTCTCCTGGAAGCTGGGGGTGCTGAAGGGAAGAGAAGAGAGGGGGAAAAAATTGGGAAATTAAACTTTACATAGTCCCACGTGCTCCTTTCACCATTCCCACTTTCCTTGCTGGAGGAAAACGACGTTTCCTTGACACATCTCTGCTTTTCCTTGCCCTGATATTCCATGTCTGAGGCTCAGGGGGAGGCAAACATTGAGTTTTCTGATGTTATTAACAGGGGGCAGGAGCTGAACGTCAATTCAGAAGGAGCTCTAGGCGGGTTTAGTCCCTGGAATACTCCTTGTCCCAGCAGTCTGTGGCTTCCCTGCAATTATTTAGTGCTACCTGGGCCTATTTTGGGAATTAGCCAAGGCAAAAATATGCTCCAGCAGGTGCATTGCAGAGCAATCCTTCCCTTCCCTTCCCTTCCCTTCCCTTCCCTTCCCTTCCCTTCCCTTCC
>NW_016690353.1:1670058-1673520 GCF_001604755.1 Lepidothrix coronata | reverse complement strand
CCTGGGAAGGGCTGCCCAGCCCTGGCAAAGGGATGTGGAATCCCCATCCCTGGAGGGATTCCAAAGCCCTGTGGATGTGGCACTTGGGGACATGGTCAGTGGTGGCCTTGGCAGTGCTGGGGATGGTTGGACTCCAGGATCTTCCAGGGCTTTTCCAACCCCAGTGATTCCAAAGTTCTCCAATAACCTCCCCACACCACGGCTGGAACTTCTTGGGCAGAGATTTAAGAGTTTAAGAACTGGAGGAAGTGTAGGCAGAGGATGAGCCTGAGGTCCAGCCAGCCCTGGGATCCTGGAGGTGGCAGAGGACTCTCTTCTATCATCTCAGAGGAAATGACTTTGCACCTTGGACACTTCCAGGGATGGGGGAAGAAGGGAATGATTTTGTTCAGGCAGAAAATAAGATGGATTCAGTGGATCAGCACAGCTGGAACAGCTCAATTAACACAGTAATTAACTCCAGTTGTGAAAATAAGGCTGAGATGAGTGTCAAACAATCACAGAATCATGGAATGGTTTGGTTGGGAAAGGATCTTAAAGATTATCCAGTGCCATGGGCAGGGACACCTTTCACTAGCCCAGGTTGCTCCAACCTGGCCTTGGACACTTCCAGGGATCCAGGGGCAGCCACAGCTTCTCTGGCAAATCCAGTCCAGTCCCTCCCCACCCTCCTAGCCAAGAATTCCTTCCCAATATCCCAGCTAACCCTCTGGCAGTGAGAAGCCATTCCCTGTGTCCTGTCCCTCCATCCCTTGCCCAAGTCCCTCTCCAAGGGGAACACAGAACAGCAGTGGAGAAAAACTTTCCCCCAGTTAAATAATAATAAAAAAAATACATTTCCCAATTCTCTTTAAGGCACCTTTCCTGTCCAGACTTGAGTTAATATTCCATTTCGAAGAAATATCACCTGCTGGCTGTTTTTTTGGAAGCAACTCATCCAAATTCATTCCCCAGGCTGAGCAAATAACTGATAAGGTGTGGAGAGTCCAATCAATACGAGGGGCCTGGAGGCAAAAATACAGATTGGATTCTTGCCTTCCCTCATAAAATATGCAGGGAATATGCCACATTTCCCAGGGGTAGGAAGAGGAGATTATTTTCTCTGGGGGCTCTCACATTTCTTGCCTGTTTGATGATTTATGTTGGATTTAGTGACGTGGTTTTTCACCTGGGAGGAATGGGAGGAGAGTGGGATGCAGGGGAGGTGTTTTGTGCCTCCTCCACCCTCCAGTGAGGAACAGCTCCTTTAAATGACCTTTAAAGAGCTGATCCCAACATCCCCAGGCCTTGCTTTACTGGGATTTTACTGGGAAGGGATTAAGGCATGAAAAGAACTTTAGTGGTGGTGGTGGACAGAGCAACAGCTGAGTTTATCCTGGGCAGTGGGATAAGCTGGAAATCCAAAATCCATCCTGCAATCAGGGCCATTCTCTGAAGGCGTTTGGCCAAAGGCTAAATTTTGTGTTGCACTTGCTTTTCTTGCATGTTGGTGGTTCAGTTTGACCTGGAAGAAACAAGGTGTTGAAGACCAAGAAGGAAAGGAAAGTAATTTAAAAGGGAAGGAATTTAAAAAGGGAAGTAAGTTAAAAGGGAAGGAATTTAAAAGGGAAGGAATTTAAAAAGGGAAGTAATTTAAAAGGGAAGGAATTTAAAAAGGGAAGGAATTTAAAGGGGAAGTAATTTAATTTAAAAAGTTACCAAATCCCTAAGTGGATTATTTAAGGGTTGTTTTTAAAGATGGTGGAGGTGTAATCATGACCAAAATAGTGTAATAATCGCAAAGAATCGGCAAGAAATCACAAAGATCATTTGCTGTGGAGGTTTTAATTCCAGGCCCTTTGGGAAGTGTTTGGACATTTTGGGTTGTTTGGACATTTTAATGTTTTAGGGTCAAGGTGGGTCAGGATGCTCCATCCTGCCGGGGCTGAACAGATTGTTCTTCCCTTTCCTGTTTCTCATTCCACCCTTCCAAATGCTCCTTGGGAGTGTGGGTTGGTCACTCCCTGGATGGGTTACTGTCCTTGGAGGAGGAATTTTCTCTGCTGCCTCCCCCCAGCTGTGACTGAGACCATTTTAGGGGCCAGAAAGGAGCACAAAATCCCATCACCTCGATTAGTTTTCAGTGCTGATTTTGGGTGACTGTCCCAGTTTCATCCAGCCCTGTCAGGAAAGGACCCCTTTCTCCCATTCCCAGAGATGTAAGAATTCCATAGGACCTCATCCAGCTTGCCAGAAACACGGGGAAGTTTTGGCTCCGAGTTTTGTCTGCCTGACTCACCTGCCTTTCCAAAACCCCTGTGGATTGATCTCAGTCCTTGGAAGACCTAAAAATCAGCACTTCCTAAACCTGTTGTTTGGAAAACCCTGATTCCTTTCCCGGGACTTGAGAGGTGGTGGGAAGTCTGACATTTTAGGGTTATTTTAGTAAAAGAGCTCTCAGGAGTAGAGCTGATGCAGTTGATGACTGGGTGACCTCTGAGATCCCTTCTTCCTTCTTTTTTTTCCTCAAGCTGCTTCTCCAGCCCTTGTGTGTGAGCAGATCTTGTGTTTACCCCTAAAACTGGGAACTCTGCAGACTCTGCATTATGAAAGATTTCTTTACAAAGAGTTTGCATTAATATTTTAAATTTTATCTAAACTGACTGATTTGGGGCTGATCTAAACTGGGTTAAAATCGGGCGACAACTTTCCTCTCCACGTCAGTGAAGCTTCAAAAAGCCCTTCTGGTGATAAAATCACCCCTCTGGTGACCTCAACAAAGTTTCAACGCCCCAGTTTTCTTTGTGGGAAAACCCACCAGCGCTTCTTTTTCTAATGGTGATGCACAATCACCTTTGTTATCTTTGTTATCTGCGGGGTTTTTTTCTTGTCTCCAGAATTCACTTATCTGCCACCATCACTGATAATTCCTCACCCCCTTGGAGCCATCAAGAAAGAAACAAATCATCAAAACAGGGTCGGGGTTTTTTTTGGTGAGAATAACAGGAAGCCAAGTAGAAAATCTTGTGGTAGAAAATCCTGTGGTAGAAAATCCAAGTAGAAAACAGAAAGTTTAAAAGCTGACACGATTCAGGGCGAGGCTGTTGGTTCCAAACCTGGCTCAGCAGTGGTTGTTGGGGGGGGTTGATCAACAGGGAAAATAGAAAATCCAAAGGAAAAGGAGTAGATGGAATTCTTGGGGCCAGGTTATTGTTTAAAATCAGGTGGAAAAGCAGGTCTGGGTATGTTTGCCATTGGAAGAGAGTTAAATGTGAGTCAGTTTGGATACCAGCCCTCACCTTCTTCGGGGGTTGTTGCCTTATTCAGCTTCACCCCCCACAGAAAAAAGCTTAAAATGATAGAAAAGACTCCTTTTCCATAGGAAATGAGGCTGAAATGAGGTCCTGCCCTGCTTGTTTGGGCTTTGTGATCCATCTGATCCATCTGACTCTGCCAGGCTTTGCCTTTGGGAGCGATGAAGGC
>NW_016690353.1:1668927-1670048 GCF_001604755.1 Lepidothrix coronata | reverse complement strand
ATTAGGAAGAATTTCTTTGCAGAGAGGGTGCTCAGCCATTGGAATGGGCTGCCCAGGGAAGTGGGGGATTCTCCATCCCTGGAGGTTTTTAAGATCAGATTGGATGTGACATCAGTGCCATGGGCTGGGAACCACAGTGGGGTTGGATCAAGGGTTGGACTGGATGATCTCGGAGGTCCCTTCCAACCCAGCTGATTCTCTGATTCTATGATTTGTCCTCTTTTGGCAAAGGAGTGGATAAAGTCCCTTGTTTGGTATTCCAGGCCCGCCCCCAGGAGCTGGGAAGTGCCAGCTGGGAAGTGCCAGCTGCCCAGATCAGAGGAAGATAAATTTTGTTTCCCTCTGTTCACCCTTGGCTCCACTTCTGGAGAGACAGAGAGAGAAAATCCTCAGCGGTGCCAAGAACTTTGGAAATTGTAACGAGCTCCTGCCCCCGGTTCCATCTCCTGAAAATCAGCCCTTTGGAGCCACATTTGCTTGGAAAAAGGGTTGGAAAGCTTTTGGCTGTGCCTTTGAGTAGGTAGGAGCAGAGGAGCAACATCTGCCAGCTCCTTTTGCTCAAGGGAGTTGTCCCAGTCAAGGAGGAAATCCTTGTTCCGGGTGAAATTAGGAATATCCTTTTAGGATATCCTAAATTAGGGATATCCAAGTAGAGATATCCAATTAGGGATATCCATCCTGCTTTGGGATGTCTCTGATGATCCCATGGATGATCCTCCTGCTTCCATCTGTATCCAAAGCAGATTAAAGATTCTACTCCTGCAAATTAAAGCTGGAAGAGGGAATGAGGAGCAGAATTCCAGGTGGAATTTTCCAAGGATAAGACGAGGTGCCATCGTTGCAGTGACAAAAATGGCAAATTTAAAGGGAAAAAAAACCAACCAAAACACAGCAAAAAAATTCCCAAAAAACAAAACCCCAACACCAAATCTCGGCACGTTTTGTTTGGAGTTGTAGATTAAAATTTAAGAATTAATTTTTGGAATTAAAATGTTCGTCAGGGTGTTCTCGTGGACCTTAAACTGAAATAATAAATCCCAAACATGTGTAAACAGAGATTTTCTCTTTATTATTATTATTATTATTATTATTATTATTATTATTATTATTATTATTATTAT
>NW_016690353.1:1656723-1663664 GCF_001604755.1 Lepidothrix coronata | reverse complement strand
ATATGTAAACAGAGATATTCTCCTTCTTTATTATTTTTATTATTATTATTATTTTTATTATTATACATGAGTAAACAGAGATTTTCTCCTTTATTATTTTACTATTATTATTATTATACATATGTAAACAGAGATATTCTCCTTCTTTATTATTTTTATTATTATTATTATTTTTATTATTATACATGAGTAAACTGAGATTTTCTCCTTTATTATTATTATTATTATTGTTATTGTTATTACTATTACTATTGGAGGTTGGGGGTTTTTGTTTCTGAGGACTGTAAAGGTTTAATTGGTGCTAATGCTTAATTAATATTAATACTAACACCAATTGCTGTTAATTAGTTGAACGTTTAATTGGTGATTCTACTCCCATAAATGAAAGATTCAACTCCTATGGAGTAGAAATCAATTGGGGTTTTTTTTCTCCTCATCATGGAATGGTTTGGGTTGGGAGAGACTTTAAGGATCGTCCCATTCCAAATCCTGCCACGGGTGGTTGATAAATATTCTTTAAATCATGGATTTAACTGCCACTACTGCAATTAAGAGAATTTAGACAACAGGATCAATCATATCAAGGAAAAAGAAAAACCAAAAATAGAGTCCTGTCCCCCCTCCCAAATTTTTGCACCAGTACAGACCTGAACTCTTGCAAACAGAGAGATTGGAGGAACTCCAACCCATCAAAATTAAGCTAAATTTAATAAAAAATTAATGATCCTCACTGCACATAAATGGATTTAAAAATCAAGACCCGAAGTTAAAATAAAGTGAATATTTCTTAGTGAATGTCCCCAGCTCTAAGTGGTACAAAGGAGGTGGAGCTCCAGAAAAGGAGATGGTTTGGGGAATTATAATCGGGGTTATTTTCAGTCGAGGGACCAAAAATATTCTGTATTTTCGGAGGTTATTTCCCCATCCTTTCAAAATCCTTCCAGGGCCAAATTCTTCTCTCCTTGCATCATTTGAATTCAGAGAGAAGTGATTCTCCTCCCTTCTGTCCCACACTGCATCCCTGGCGTGGAATTCCTGGCTGAGCTGATTCCCAGCCCCTTTTAATTGGGATTTGTGGCCAGGAATTCTAATTCAGTGGGTTTGACTCATTTCTGACCCGCCAATTCCACTTTTCAAGCCCTTGTAAACAAAAAAATGATGATGATAATAATAACAAAGAGGCAGAAAACACCAAAATCTCTATTTACACGTGTTTGTGGTTCATCAGCTCCTCCCCAGGGTGTAAATTCCCAGAGAATATGGATTTTGGAATTAATTCCTCTGGTGACTCCCAGCTTCCCAACCCTCCCCTCACCTTGGGCCTCCTCCCCACTCCCCACCTTGCCCCAGGTTGGCTGACACGAAAATCAAATATACTGGCACATAATAAAATATATAGAAAATATATTATATATTTTAAATATTATATTTGTGTTTATATATCTAAAATATAGACTATATTAGAGATAATATACGTGTTTTAATATAATATATATTATATATTACATAAATATTATATATAATATATAGAAAATATATATATTTTAAATATAAAATTTTTATATAGATAAAAATATATATTATTTATATTATACAACTATATATATAAATATATAAATATATATTATAATTATCAATATATTAATATTGATACATTAACATTAATATATTAATATATCTATATATAAATATGGATAGTATATATATGTATATATTTATATATAAAAATATATTATATATTATAAAATATACTCTGAGTGTATATCTATAAAAATATTTATATTTATATTTATATCTATATTTATATTTATATTTATATTGTATATATATTATATATATTTTTGATATAATATATATTTTAGATAGATATATTTATATTTATTAATATGTTTTATTTATATATTTATATATATTTATATATATTATATATATATAAATATATATATATTTTATAGATACATATAAAATAAAATATCCTCAGAGTATATTTTATCTCCCAGCATTTTGCTGCCCTTCCTAAATGGAATCAAGGACTTGGAAGGGACTGGATGATCTTTAGGGTCCTTTCCAACCCAGGCCATTTGACAATTCTATGATTTTATAATTCCACCATTCAATGCAAAAACTCAAACAACGCCCCGACCCTGAGCGTTTTTATTGATTTTTTTATTTTTATTTATTTATTGTGGGTTTTTTTAATCTCTATTTCAGTCGAGATCAACATTTTAGGCCGAGAAAAAACATCCCAATAAATCCTGTTGAGCGAATCCTCGCTCGCCTTCTCCGGATCTTTCCGGCTCTGACCCTTCGGACTCTTGGCTGCCTCTCAAAAGACACACGGGTTTTTTTGGGCACAGCTCGGAGAGCTGGGATGGTTCTACTTAGGAAAGGGATTCTCTAGGAACACGAGCCTCTCTCTTCCCAAAAATCCGTGCCTTGGAGTCATCGGGGACCCTTCAGCCAGCACAAGAATATTTGACTAATATTTTACTCCCGGCGGCTCCGTGGAGCCAACAAGACCCTTTAACGAGAAAATCATCTCCCTCCTCTTCCAGCTGCTGCCTCATCCTCCAAAAGCTTGGCCCAACTCCAGCAGCAGAATTTTTGGGGAGGGGACACACATCAAAGGATAATTTTTCAGCCAAGCCCAAATTCGTCTCCCTGCTAATTAGGGGGAGAGCACGTCTTTCATTTGCTAAATGAGAGGGTTGCAATCTGGAAGCCATCGAGGGAAACCAGAATTTGCAACCTCCCCGTTTTTACGGAGGGGAATTTCATGTGCAGGGGGGTTTTTGGTGTATTCTTTTGTTTTCTGGGCTCTGGAAGGGCTGCTGGATGTGGGATGAGGGCCGTGGAAAAGCAGCTGGGCCCAGAAGATCGTGATGTCTCTTGGTTCAGGTCGCAGGATGGTGACATTCCAGCAAACAGCTGGGCCACTGCTGGAGCTGAAGGTGGCTGGAAAAGCCCGGGGTCTGGCACAAACGAGAAGGGTTTTTGGCAGAAGGATCCGCTCTGCATCAGCCTTCAAAGGCTTGAGCTCAAAGTCGTCCCCCACAGCAAATATTGTGGCTCTTTTCGTGGGGTTCCAAGATTACAAAGCGCTCAGATTAGAAAGTGCAAGCTCCGGCTTCTCTGATTTCTTCTCAGAGCCAGAGAAGGACCCAGGAAAATCTGTAATCCCTTAATTCCCTTGGTGAACCTTTCCCAGGGCAGGGAAGGTCCCATCTTCCCTGTGGTCAAGGGGGACAAGTTCTCAAGGACGAGTTTTTTGGGATCAGCATCATCAATAAGTGGGAGCTGCAACCGTGGAAAAGTGATGGTGGAGCTTTCCCACCACTTCCCTTTCTCTCACACATCATCCCCCTTTAGAAATGGGTGTTTTAGCATCAACCCCTCGGGTTTAAGAACCAAGCTGACGGGTTTTTTTGGCTCTTCCTCAATTTTCCCGGCTCTCAGGGATCACAGTTTCGGGGTTTCCAAGCGTGGGACTCCAAGCTGAGCATCCCAGGGCTCTGCAGCATCACCTGAACCCAAAATCAGGAATAATCCTCGGAATATCAGTCAGGTGGGAGCTTCAGCACGGCCTGGGGTGACAACAATCATCCCCAAGGACTCTTTCAGTGCCATTTGGCAGGTTCTGAGGTGCCCCAGACATCCCTGGGGTGTTGGGAGGTTTTACAGGAGACCCAAAGGTGCTTTAGGACACAGTTGCTCTGTCCTGGTTCTTTGATCTTCCCTTTTAACCTTTTTTTTTTATTATTTAGTCTCTCTCCACAGTGTGCCTTGGGATGAAATCCCACAGCTGGGAAATCTCTGGGTGTTTTTCCCAGCTCAGAAATGACAAAAACCCCTTTTACAGAATCCTACTGGAGGAGAAAAACAGGAAAAAAAACCCAAAACAATGACAAAAACCCCACACCCCCAAACCCCTCCACCCCTGAAAATACAGATTGAAAAGAGGGCAAAGCAGCCAGGAGAGGTAAAAACAAGCCCTGGGGTTGGTAACAGCTTTAAATCACTTTGATGCCAATCTCCAGCTGAGGTTAAATTCTCTAACAAGTGGCTGCTGCGTTTCAGCACTTCTATTTTGTCAGCATTTTCTCCTCCAGCCAGAGAGTTTCACAAAAAACACATGATATTATCTCTCATTTCCTGAGTCACTCAGCACCTTCCTGCAGTGCTGCTTGCACAAGAAGTGTCTCCCTAAAAGGTCTTGAGGGGTTTCTCGGGTGCTTATTCAGCTCTGGCAGAGCAACCTCGTGTCAAACTGGCCTTGGAATGGCCAAAGTTGTGCCAAAACTCTCCTTCTCCCTGATTTTGGGGGGTGGCAAACTTCAAAATCCCTGTTCCTAAGGTTTAGTGTTTGACATCTACAATGTCTGAGATGTTTATGCAACATTTGTCACCCCGTTGTGTGGCTCTGATCCAAGGGATCCATTGGGAAGAACAGCAATCAAATCAACCCTGTGGCACAAATTAAGAGAGTGGGAACCACTAAAGATGCCCAGGCTGTAAATATTGGATCTTGGAAGTGCTCCAGTGGTTTCAGGGGTTGTATCTCTGCTTGTAAAGCAAAAAGGAAGTTGGAATGGGAGCCAAGACAGGAGATTTCCACGTTCTCCACTCACACTGTTTGGTGTGAACCTGCCTCTGGATTTGGATCCACCTGAATCCACAAGTTAAATGGATCTTTCTGGTGATTCAGGTGGGATATCGGGAAGGAATTCTTGGCTGGGAGGGTGGGGAGGGACTGGGATGGAATTCCCAGAGAAGCTGTGGCTGCCCCTGGATCCCTGGAAGTGTCCCAGGCCAGGTTGGACAGGGCTTGGAGCAACCTGGGCTGGTGGAAGGTGTCCCTGCCCATGGCAGGGGGTGGCACTGGATGATCCTTAAGGTCCCTCCCAACCCAAACCAGTCTGGAATTCGATAATTGGAAAAAACTGCTCCTATCAAATGCTCAGGGCTTGGTGTGATATTCCTGGGGATGAACTTCAAGGTGCTTTCCAACCCAGAGCTTTCCAGGATTCCATCATTGTTCGTCCTGAGCCCCTGGGCAGAAACAGAGCCCCAGATTCCAGTAGATCCATCCCTGGAAGTGTCCAAGGCCAGGTTGGAGCAACCTGGGCTAGTGGGAGGTGTCCCTGCCCATGGCAGAGGCTGGAATGAGTTGATCCTTAAGGTCCTTTCCAACCCAAACCATTCCATGTTCTTTCCAAACCTATCTGAAGTTTGGAAGTCCAGCTCACTCGCAGAAAGATGTTACTTTTCTCCACAAAGAACTCAACCCTTAAATCAACTTTGAAGCCATTTCTTCTCCCCCAATTTCTTTGTATTGGAAGCACAAGGCCTGGAAATTGGAAGCGAGGAGCTCTGAAACACAAAGTTCTAGGAAAAAAGGGCATCCCCCAAACCCATATTACTAAAAATTATTTAAACAACTGTCACCACTTCTGGTCTGGGAAATTTGGCACATCTTGTGTGTTCAAATCCACCAATTTTCTACTCAAGACAGTGAATTCCACATCACAGCCCCGGTGCTGGATCAGAATTAGATTTTCATCTTAAAATCCCCAAATGAGGGAGATCTCAACGTTTCATTGCTCTCATTATTCGGAACCTCTTCTACAACATTCCCTAAATGAGTATTTCCATAATTAAGTCCATTTTCCCTCGTTCTGTCTGCAGTGGAGCAGGAAAACAGGACATTTCTCTGAACTCCTTCGTGACCTTCGAGGGCTTTGGAAACTCCTTCCAGGCTTTTCCTTGGCAACCTCTCCGAGTTGGATTCATATCCCTTTTGCAGGCCACTATTTCCACTTCTCTTTCTCTCTTTTTCTCTCTTTTTCTCTTTTTCTCTCTTTTTCTCTTCTTCTCTTTCTTTTTCTCTTTTCCTCTTTTCCTCTTTTTCTCTTTTTCTCTTTTCCTCTTTTCCTCTTTTTCTCTTTTTCTCTCTTTTTCTCTTTTTCTCTTTTTCTCTTTTTCTCTCTTTTTTTCTCTTTTTCTCTTTCTCTCTTTTTCTCTTTCTCTCTTTTTCTCCCTTTCTCTCTTTCTCTCTTTCTCTTTTTCTCTCTTTCTCACTTTTTCTTTTTCTCTCTTTCTCTTTTTCTCTTTTTCTCTCTTTCTCTCTTTTCCTCTTTTTCTCTCTTTCTCCCTTTCTCTCTTTCCCTCTTTCTTTCTCTCTTTCTCCTCTTTTTCATTTGCATTTCTCTTTGTTTGAGGTTTTTTTTCCCATTTCCTGACGTAGCAAAACGAGGATCAACACAATATAATTATTATTTAATCTCAAAACTGGAAACAGGCTCCAAGTCTGCTCATTCCCATCTACACCAGTGGAAAAATAATGGGAATTATTTTCTCCTCACCTCTGCACTGCCCTGACCTTCAGCACCGTCTCCAAAGGGACAATCCAACCTCCTCAGATATGGATTTTTCTGTGTTTCAACAGTCACTATTTTCCATATTTTCCACCCTTTTCCAACAAAGGATTTGCAACCAGCCCCTCCTTTGCTCTTCACAGAATCGTGAAGGTTGAAACGGGGTCTGGAAAAGTCTCTTTGAGCCGAAGTGAAGCAAAAGCCCCAAATAAAACAGGGGGTTGGTTCGCTCCAAATCTCCTTCAGTCCCTCTCTAAGCCCTCCCTGCGTCACTGCAAGTCAAAAAAAGCAGAATAAAGTGGATTCTTCTCTCTGTTTGCCTCATTCCAGGGATAAATCAGGAGAAAACAGTCCGTTTGGGGAATTTGGCTGGAGAAGCTCTGGCAGCCTGAGGGGTTTTTATTTTGTTTTTTGGCCGGCGGGACGATCTGATCTGGCAAAAGTCCCCCCGAGGTTGTGGAAAGAATTAAACCCAATTATTGGAGCAGATTTGAAGTGGTTTCCTTTGAAAATAAAATTATTTTCAAGCAGGTTTTTGGTTTTTTTTTGGGGGTTTTTTTTTTTTTC
>NW_016690353.1:1646855-1655892 GCF_001604755.1 Lepidothrix coronata | reverse complement strand
TGGACAGAGCTTGGAGCAACCTGGGCTAGTGGAAGGTGTCCAGATTCCAGCAGAATCATCCCTGGAAATGTCCAAGACCAGGTTGGACAGAGCTTGGAGCAACCTGGGCTAGTGGAAGGTGCCCCTGCCCATGGCAGGGGGTGGAATGGGATGAGTTTTAAGGTCTCTTCCACCCCAATCCAAATCATTCCATGATTCCATGTCTCTGTGACGTGGACCCAAGGATCACCACGTGCTCAGGGACTTGTAGGAATGTTCCACAGAGCTGGAGAGGGACAGGAGAGCAGGGTTAGGTGGGATATTGGGAAGGAATTCTTGGCTGGGAGGGTGGGGAAGGACTGGAATGGATTTTTTTCCAGAGAAGCTGTGGCTGCCCCTGGATCCCTGGAAGTGTCCAAGGCCAGGTTGGAGCAAGCTGGGCTGGTGGAAGGTGTCCTTGCCCATGGCAGGGGGTGGCACTGGATGATCCTTAAGGCCCCTTCCAACCCAAACCAATCTGGAATTCTGTGATTGGAAAAAACTGCACCCATTGAATGCTCAGGGCCTGGTGTGATATTCCTGGGGATGAACTTCAAGGTGCCTTCCAACCCAGAGCTTTCCAGGATTCCAGAATTGTTTGTCCTGAGCCCCCGGGCAGAAGCAGAGCCCTGGATTCCAGTAGATCCATCCCTGGAAGCGTCCAAGGCCAGGTTGGACAGGATTTGGAGCAACCTGGGCTAGTGGAAGGTGTCCCTGCCCATGGCAGAGGTTGGAATGAGATGATCCTTAAGGTCCCTTCCAACCCAAACCATCCTGGACAAGATGAGCTTTATATTCCCTTCCAGCCAAAACCAGTTGGGATTGTAGGATTATATTCCCAAACTCACACGTGAGATTGACCTTTTTGACCCTCCCAAAAAACTCTGTGCCAGTCAAAGCCACGCCTGTTCCTTGCATGGGGTGAAATATCCCCCTGGAACACAAATCTCCTGGGAAGTTCTTCCTGGAGCTGGAGGGCTGGAACTCCTCAGGCTGAGTTTGCTGTTCCCTGAGAGTTTGTGTTGCCCATGGAATTATAGAATTCCAGAATGGTTTGGGTTTTGGAAGGGACCTTAAAGATCATCCAGTGCCACCCCCTGCCATGGGCAGGGACACCTTCCACCATCCCAGGTTGCTCCAAGCTCCATCCAACCTGGCCTTGGACACTTCCAGGGCCCTTCCTTGGTTTCTCCCCTTCCCCAGCACTCCCCACCACCAGCTCAGCCCAGTTCCCCCCCAGTTCTGACTGAGAGAGAAAAAGGAGAAGTGGAAATGTCTGTTCAGCCAGAAATGTCCCTCAGCGTGTCCCCCCCTCATCCACGGATCTGCCATCCCAAAAAACTCCCATTCCGGCCGGGATGGGACTCGTGCCCTGCAGAGCAGTTCTGTCCCTCCCCCAGCTCAGAGAAGCATCAACCAGAAAGCCACAGAAATGCAATGATTAGTCTTTATTTCTCTACACACAGGGCATTGATCCCAGGGGCTGTTTTATGGGATGGGGAGGAGGGAAACGGGATGGGGGAGAGCGGGACTGGGTTGCATTTACAAAGTCGAGCCCTGTTCCGCCGAAAATCGAAGTTCCTGTGCCTTTCCCTTTGGATCAGACTCCCTGTCCTCTCACAGGAAGCCTTAATAAAGCCTCCTGGGAGGTTTAAAATGAGATTTTAAAAAAAAATCCCAACCCCCAGCTGGCAGGATTGGCATCGGGGAGCTCCGGCCCCGGGTGACAGCGCGGAGCCAGGGAATGCTGGAGAGCCTGTAAAACGACCTCGTTAAACTGCTCTCCTGAATGCCCTGCCTATGGAGAGAGCCTTCCAGGAGCTGCTCCCTATCTCTGGAGCAGGGAAGAAGATGGGAGTGGGTTGCAGAGGGGAGCAGTTGGAGGTTGGGATGGAGGGAGAGCAGAATTCCTGAGGCGGGAGGGACAAACAGCACGGCCCAGACCCTCATTCCGAAGCACAGAGCTGTCCTTTGGCTTCAGGGAGTTCTGTCCTGAATCCATCCCTCCTTTTTCCAAGGAACAAACAGCCCAGAGCTCCCTTGGGCATCACAGGCAGGCTTTGCATGTGGCAAGAGGTCTTTGGGTGCTAAAACCAGCACCCAAACTGCACTTCGGGGTGGAGACACCACGAAGGGTCTTTGTTTTTGGGAGACAGCAAAGCAGGACCAGCCACTGAAGAGCTTGGAAGGGCTGGTCCCAAAAAGGCTGCAGAGCCCAGGGAGGGAGGGAGGGAAAGGTGCTCCAGAGGATTGTAGGAATAGGTTGTCCCCCAAAATCCAGCATCCTTTCAACATTATCCCTTCCATGATTCCTTCAACTGGAGAAGATAAGCTTTGGGGAGACCTTTCAGTGCCTAAAGGGGCTTGAAGAGAGCTGGAGAGGGACTGGAGACAAGGGGATGGGGTGGTGGATAAAGGGGGAATGGCCTTAAGCTGAAGAAAAGTAGATTTAGGTTTAGATATTAAGTAGAAATCCTTCCCTGTGAGGGTGGGAATGTCCTGGTACAGGTTGCCCAGAGAAGTTGTGGCTGCCCCTGGATCCCTGGAAGTGTCCAAGGCCAGGTTGGATGAGGCTCTGAGCACCCTGGAAAGTGTCCCTGCCCATGGCAGGGGGTGGCACTGGCTGATCCTTCAGGTCCCTCCCAACCCAACCCATTCCCCGATCCCATAAAAGTCAGAACACAAAAGTCTTTCCACCTCATTTTCCTTTTTCCCTCCGCTCCCCTTCGAACCAAACGAGCTCCCCCAGCCCCGAGTCACCTCTTTAGCTCCTCACCAGCACTTTGGGGAGTGCAAACACGGATTTCTATCGTGTCCTAAATCCCAGGATTTCTATTGTGCCCCGTGACCTCCCCGCTCTGCCAGGCAGTTTTCTGGGAAGAGGAGATCGGGAAGTTCGGGGAGGCCTCGCCACTATTATTTTAGATCAACTCCCTGGAGCATCTCTGGGAGGGAAATGTGCCCAAAGCCCCGTTTCACAAGAGCAGCACTCAGGTCCCATCTATTGTCCCCTGGTTTGTGTGTGACATTCAGCAGAGGGGCTTTTGTGCCCCCCAAAAGAGGGGCTTTTGTGCCGTGTGACATTTCTGAACCCCAGGGAGTCCCAGCTCGGGGACTCAGCACACGAAGGAGCCGGGGTTTGTTCAGCCAGAAAAAAGTCTCTGAAACGAGGGCAGTGCCCTGGGAAATGCCATGTGGAAATCAGGGATAATAGAGAGAGCCCCAGTTTATCTCCCTGGCATCTCTAAGGCACCGCAGGGATTTGGGGGGTTCTTGCTCCGTGAGGGGGGATTTAGCTTTTGTAGGAACGTGCTGAAAGCACCACACCTCCTCCAGGAAATCAAAAAATAAAAAAGAGGGAAAGAAAAGGAGGGAGAGGAGAACTTTTACAGCTCTTTATTTGGGAAAAAAAAAAAAAAAAAGCCCTTTTCTTTAAGCCTGAAAATCTCAACTTCTTTAAAGTGTGTCAGCAACAGAAAGCCCAGTCTGATCTACAGATGAAAAGCCCAGGAAATAAAAGGGAAAAGCTCCATGTCCAGGTCAGGAAATAAAGAGGAAATCTCCATCTTCAGTCCAGGAAATAGAGAGGAAAACTCCAACTTCAGTCCAGGAAATAGAGAGGAAAAGCTTCATCTCCAGGTCAGGAAATAAAGAGGAAAAACTCCCCCTCCAGGACAGGAAATAAAGAGGAAAACTTCATCTCCAGGTCAGGAAACAAAGAGGAAAAGCTGCATGTCCAGGTCAGGAAATAAAGAGGAAAAGCTCTGTATCCAGACCAGGAAATAAAGAGAAAAACTCCATCTCCAGTCCAGGAAATAAAGAGGAAAAACTGCATCTCCAGCCCAGGGAATAAAGAGGAAAAGCTGCATCTCCAGCCCAGGGAATAAAGAGGAAAAGCTGCATGTCCAGGTCAGGAAATAAAGAGGAAAAGCTCCATATCCAGGAAATAACTGGGGAGTTGATCCTTTTTTAGTTTTTGGCCACTGGAAGGGAAAACTCCCACTTTTTGCCCAGCTCTGCCTCAGGTTTGGGTCCCCACGTGTGCCCTGGTGGAAAGGGGGGATCTCCCATTCCCTGGGATGAGCTGGTTGGGTCTCCATGGGATCCCAATTTCTTCCCAAGGGAGCTGGGCAGGGATAATTTGCCCTCTGAAGGCCCAACCCAAACAATTCTGATATTTAGTTGTGTGTTCTAATCCATAAGAACCAGCAGTTCTCAGTTAAAGTCCCCCTGGGGAAGGAAGGAATTAAAAAGAGGAGGGGGGAAAAAAAGACCCAAGTTTTGCCTTGAGAGCTGGAATTGCTCCAGATTTTATTTTTGGGAGCCATCCTGGCATTCCCGAGCCATGGATGCACCTCTGGGTGGTGTCTCCTGGCACAGTAGCGCTGAGGAGGTTTGCACCAAACACTGAAAGCAAAACCAGGGAGGAAAAGGGAGCAGGAGGGAAATAACGGGAAAATAAAACAAGGACAAAGAGAAGAGCTCTTTTCCAAGGCCTTCTTTCCCAAATAAAGCAGGAGTGAAGTTTAAAAAATCAGCTTTGCCTCTCCTCCCATCATCCTGCTCATCCAGAGTTTGGATTCCCACCAAACCCTTGGGCTGGTTGAAGTTTTATGACAATGTTGAGCTTAAGACAACGACTCTTTTCTTGATGTCTTTGCATCAGGGGTGACTTCAACCACCCTCAACTCAATTTTACTTCCTTAAAAAGCGGGAGAAAAACACTTGGAAGAACTTCTGGCTGGGGTGGATAAATCAATGCCATGAAAATTCCTGTTCAGGCAGAGGAGTTATCAAAGCCGGGCTTAATTTCACCCACCACAAACAAGCACCAGCCAGCTCCAGATCTTGCCTCCTGATATTCCAGAGGTAGAACTCGGGCCCCTCTAGTGGAATTCCATGGAATATGTGGAGCAGGAGACCCTGCAAGTTATTCCTGGTCCAAACAAACACCATCAGCTCCATCCCAACAAAGCCAGGACACCGAAATTTCCACCTGGATGGATATCTGAGCCTCGGGGGCTTCAATCCGGCTTTTGGCCCCCCCCTGGAATTTGCGGCTGGATCGATGTTTTCACTTCGATCCTCGACAATTCCTTTTAAGAAGTTTCAGCACCACGGATGGGATTTTTTGGGGAGGTTTTTGTTTTTTTCCCCGGTGCAATTTCTCCACCTGGTGGTGTAAAAAAACAGCACCCAAATCACATCCCGCTCCGGGGATGGGATTTTACACCTATTTTTTACATCTATTTTACACCTATTTTACATCTATTTTACACCTATTTTACGTCCATTTTTCACCTTCTGGCTTTCAGGTTCGGCCTGAGCGCTGGAACACACGAGCCAAGGGAAAATACACCTGGATTTGGGATTGTAAATTCACTTCCCTCCCGGTCCACTTCAGGCACCAGGATGGGATTTGTTGGGCAGGAGGTTTCCTTCAATCCCAACTAATGCATTCCCTGTTTTCCACCCCCACACTGGCACTCTGATAACTCCGAAACAACTTGATTTATCCCTCAGGTGACCCTGCTCAGAGGATAAATTGATTTATCCCTCAGGTGACCATTCCCAGAGGATAAATGTATATATTTTTTAACAGAATATCTTTTTTTTTTTTTTATCAGTAAAAGATGCCCCCAAACCTCTGTGATCTCATCTGGGAGATTTTGACTGCATTTGGTGTTTGATTTGGCAGAAAGGAATTCAGGTGGATTTTAAAGTTCCAGCAATCCCAAAGCAGGATTTGATTTTTGATTTTCATGATTTTTATTTAATTTACTTCCCTCCATATCCAGGCACCAGGACAGGATTTATTGGGAAAGGAGTTTCCCTCAATCCCAACTAATGCATTCCCAGTTTTCCACCTCCACACTGGCACTCTGATAACTCAGAAACAACTTGATTTATCCCTCAGGTGACCCTTGCCCAGAAGATAAATATATATTTTCTATATTTTTTGAACAGAACACCTTTGTTTTTATCAGTAAAAAATTCCCCCAAACTGCTGTGATCTGATCCATGAGATTTTGACTGCATTTGGTGTTTGATTTGGCAGGAAGGAATTCAGATGGATTTTAAAGTTCCAGCAACCCCAAAGCAGGATTTGATTTTTGATTTTCATGATTTTTATTTAATTTACTTCCCTCCATATCCAGGCACCAGGATGGGATTAGTTGGGCAGGAAGTTTCCAGAGGATAAATATATATATTTTCTATATTTTTTTAACAGAACATTTTTGCTTTTATCAGTAAAAAATTCCCCCAGACTGCTGTGATCCCATCTGGGAGATTTTGGCAGGAAGGAATCCAGGGAAGGCTCCAGCAATCCCAAAGCAGGATTTGATTTTTGATTTTTATGGTTTTTTTTTTTAGTGTGAGATTGGTGGTGTTTCTCTCAGGGAGGAGGGGGGGGTAAGGGAAGAACTGTTTTCCTCTGGGATAATGAACTTCCAAAGGGAAAGGGTGGATTTTCCTCTGTGGAGATTCTGGAGCAGGGATAAACCTGCTCCTCTTCCCTCCCACCAAACTGAGGGAACATCCTCACTCTGCACATCCTAAATTAATGGCACGTGATTCCAGCCTTTTTCCCACCCAAATCCCAGCTGGATCCCATCCCAGAGCTGCTTGACCTGGGATTGGAGTTCCCAAAAATCCCCAGGGAATGCAATCCCTGCACCCAGGCAGGGAATTCCGTGTTAAAATCCCTCTTTTCCTTCATTTTTGCTTTGTGATTCCTGATTAAACAGGGGCAGAACAGCAGGAAGCAGGGAATGGAATGTTGTTTTCCCTTCTATTCCAGCTGAAAAGATGGATGAAAGTCCTTTTCCCTGTTTTCTGTGCAGCCCAGAGTTTGTCCTGAGCCATGAACTGGAACACCTGAGACCTCTCAGGTTCGGGAGGGGATGAAAATTCCACCTGGAAGCTGCAATTCCCCCTCACCTTCAGCCTTTGGAAAATCGGGATTGGGCTGAGATTTGGGATTAAATATCACGTCTCCATGTCCATATTCCCATTTATCACTGAGGGTCATGGAGAGTGAGGGCTCCAAGCACTTCTCTGTCACGGGGGGCAGAATTCCCAACCCTGATTTCCCTCTTCCAGGGCAGGTCATGCACTGAACTGGCATTGCTGGTGCTCTTCCCAAACATTCCTGTGGTTGGGAACGTCATTCCCATCCTTGCTCCTCAAGCCTTACTCCACTCTTTAAAGAGCTCTGGTGTTTTGGGGCTTTTTATGAGCTGAAAGACCCCATTAATTATGTTTTTATTTTGCTGGGGTTCGTTTCCTGCCAGGGAAAGAAGGGGAAGGAAAGTTGGGACGAGGAAAGGTGGGACAAGGAAAAAAATGGGACAGGGGAGAAATGTCTTTGCAGTGACAAACCAACTCTCTGTCCGTGGTGAAACCACGGGGGGAACAGAAAACTCTTGGATTAAAATCAATCCAATTCCTGAGGAGAATAAAGGACTGGAGAGAATTCCCTCCTTATCCCATGGATCAATACATGCCGGTGGATTACTCAGAGTTGGTGTATCCAGCAGAGACAACAGGGAGAATTTTATTCAACCCAACACCTTGGAAGCTATCCCCAATTAGCTTTTTAGCTAATTACCCCCTGGCTGTTAATTTGAAGGCGTAAATTGTCGAGATTTTTACAAAAACACGCCGAGAGAAACGTTGCTCCTGAGAAAACTCCTCCAAAGAAGTTTCCGGGAGGTGAGAGGAATAACAGCCACATAAAAGTGGAGCAAAATCCCTGGTTTCAGAGCAAAATGAACCCAGGGATTCATCCAGGGATTCATCCAGGCATCACATCCCCTTCATCCCACCGGGATCTCGTTGCCTTTCCCAGGGGGACGAGGAGCTGAGGGCAGGGGCTCCCTGCAGCAGCAGCAGCTTTATTTATCCCCCTGGATCTTTCATCAGCAAAAAAAAAAAAAAGAGGAAAAGGTGGATAAATCTTCTGGGAGAGATGATTTCTCTGTATTCCCTCCAGCAGGCAGCTGAGGAGGAAGGAAAACTTCCTCCCAAGTGTCCAAACCACCTCTCTGCAACCACTTGGAGAACTCCAGCCTTCGGGTTTGAGCATCCAGAAATTCCCCAATCCCTGAAATTCCCCCCCATGCAAAGCCTGTTTAGGAGGTGAGGAGTGCAAGGAAATATTGGGATCAAGGGTTGGACCTGATGATCTTGGAGGGCCCTTCCAACCCAGCTGATTCTGTGATCGATGGAAGTCCTGAAGGTCCTCGAGGAGCACAACCTGGAGCTGAATCTTGTCCTCCCATGACTCCAGAGCTTCCCCTCTGCTCATTCCCAGGGTTCTCCAAAGCCCTCATTCTCATTCCAGGTGCAGTTTGCTTCCAGTGGTTGTTGCCAAAGCCAGTGACTCGGTCTCCAGAAGGGAATAAATCCATATCCAGTGGCACTCACCACCTGGAGCACGTGGACAACCGTGTCCTGGCTTCTCCCAGCTCTCCTCCCACAGGAATTTGTCCTCCCAAAAAAGTGCCAGCCCTGTCTGCCAGCGAGGTCACTTCTTCTTTGCTGGGGCCTTGGCATTCCCAGCAGCCTTCCCGTTGCTTTTGCTGCCTCCTCCTGCTTTTCCTGCTTCACATTCCTTCTTCCCACCCCCTTGTTTCTTGTCACTTGTGTCCTTTCCCCCCTTTTCTCCCTTTCCTCCTTTTTCTTCTTTTCCTCCCTTTTCTCCCTTTCCTCCTTTTTCTTCTTTTCCTCCCTTTTCTTCTTTTCCTCCCTTTTCTTCTTTTCCTCCCTTTTCTCCTTTTCCTCCCTTTTCTCCCTTTTCTCCCTCTTTCTTTTTGGCCCCATCCTTCCCTTCTTTCTTGGATCCTTCTTTCTGCTCCTTCTCCCCGTCCTTCTTCTTGGTGCTTTTGGATTCGTCTTTCTTCCCCTGAGCCTTGTCCACTTTTCCAGACACAGTGGGAACTTCTTCCTTTTTTTCCTCTGCAGCCTGGGCTTTTGGAAAAACGGAAAAAAAAAAAAAAAAAGAAAACAGGAAAGG
>NW_016690353.1:1640882-1646845 GCF_001604755.1 Lepidothrix coronata | reverse complement strand
GGGATATTGGGAAGGACTTCCTGGCTGGGAGGGTGAGGAGGGATGGGAATGATTTCCCAGAGAAGCTGTGGCTGCCTCTGGATCCCTAAAAGTGTCCAAGGCCAGGCTGGAGCAACCTGGGCTGGTGGAAGGTGTCTCTGCCCATGGCAGGGGTTGGAAATGGATGATCTTTAAGGTCCCTTCCAACACAAACCATTCCATAATTCTGCAATTCCATGATTTTTTTACATTAATATTCCTTTAATACGGACTTTATTTTGAAGTGTCACCCTTTGAACTTTGGGAACTGGCAATTTGTTTGTCCAAAGGGGAGTAGAAAAACACAGACCCTTCCTTACAGTCCCAGGGGAAATCCTGGCATCTCCTATTAAAAAATAAAAAAAACAGGGAGAGGGGGAGGAGAAAAAAAAAAAAAAAAAAAAAAGGAACCAACCCAGCCCATTTTCTGCTTTCTGGATAAATGTGACAGAAACCAGGTGAACTCCCAAAATATCAGCTGGAGCAACCTCAGGGTGGAATAGCTGGAGATCTCCCAGGACGTGGACAGAGCAAAGGCCAAGTCCTGCTTGTTCTTCTCCCCCAAGCTGGGAGGGAGAGCACAGACAAATCAATTTTATATCATGTTTTATCCACTTGAACTCCTAAAAGCCCATTTAAATTATTCCCAGTAAAAGGGCTTGCCCTATATGACACTCCAAAAAGTGCATGGAGAGCCAGTTGGCACCTCCAATATTCCCAACAAATGTGAAGTGGGGGGGAAATAATGCCAAGAAAGGAGATTATTTCAGCAGTGTGATATATTGGTGGTTGATGGCATTTGACACTCCCAGCAAACCTGAAAGCATTCCATGGCCACTCAGGAATTCCAGTGGCTCCAGTCACCCCTCTGGGGTCGTCCCAGCGGGATTTTAGGGAGAGGTGACAAATCCATCCGTCGGATTTAATGAGCTCACAAATCAAGGTGAGCTGCCAAAATCAGTGGGGCCTCCTGGCAGAGCATCCCACTCTGCTCCCAGGGAAAGAGAAGCCCAGAGCTCTGCAAAATTCCCATTGGAATGCTGGAATCAAGGAGGGAAATGGTTTTTTGGGCGTTTGATCACACAAGGCCGAGCGAGGCCTTTGGTGCCTCCAAAGTCGGAGCCAGGCGGGAATTTTTAAGGCCCAGTTTCCCTCTCCCGCTTCCAGCACCTCCCCTGGGGTGAAAGGAATCCCATCCTTTTGATTTTCCACCAGGGATACGGGGATAAAGTCTGGATAAATAGTGCTGGTGCACTCTTACCCCTCATCTACCTTATCCACATCTATCTGCATGGGTATGGATAAAATACTTATGGAAAGGTGATTCCCATTCCAGGATCGGTTCCTTCAGGGCATTTTGGGAAGATTTAGATCTGCCAAGTCCAAGAGGACCAGGAACCCCATGAGTTATTATCAAACAGCAGCAGCCACTCAGCAATATATTATCCATCAACCTCATACCCTGCGCCGGGACCACAATTCCGGAATTCCCAAAGCGTGGCCAACATTTAACTGGATAAAAGGGGATTTCAGGGATGTTCCACGGTGCAGCTCATGCCCAATAAATGCCCAATAAATGCCCAATAAATTGATTGCCCGTGCTCATTTTTTCAGGAGCTCCTGCTGTAATAATTCCCCGTGGCCTCGTTAAACCCACACCCAATATCCAGCCCTTGGATGGAGCACATGGATGTGTCCATGTGGGATGGAAAGGCTGCTTAGAGGAGGTCCAAATTTCTGGGGGTGAAACAGCCAATTTGCTGCTCAAATACCCTTTCTGCCTCTTCTGGGTGTTCTCACCCTTCATTTATCGGTTTTCCAGAAGTAACAGCAGGAAGAGGACGGGGCAGCAAAGGAGGGAATTTGGATTTCTCCCATCTCCAGGCATGTTCCTTCACATCCCCCGGGATCTGCTGGGAGCTGGTCCTTACAGGAGCAGAACTGGGACATTTTGGGCAGTGAATCAAAGGATACTTTGATTTCCTGCCCCAAATGTGGGCATTTTCCACGTGGGATTGCTCAGACAGGGTAAGATTCAATCAACCACACCTTGGGGTGACCTTGGACTTTAGAGTAGGTTAAATTTAAGTGTGTGGACAAGGGGTTCTCCCTGCCAGTTGGGTTCTGCTCCAGAGAGGGGTCTGACCATCCTCAGTTTATGGTCAGAGGTCAGGACACCTCTGAAATCCCGAGCTTTGTGCAAGTTTTCCATGTTGTTAAACTCTTAGTTCTGCGTTTTGCTGGTGTAGGACTAAACTTCTACAGTTCTTTCACCTGCCTCTTTCCATGATCCATGGAAACATCACGTTTGGAACGAAGGAAACTCGCAGTTTTTAGGGAGCAGCAGGTCACAGGCTTTGCGGAGACACAGGAAAGAGAGGAAAAAAAAAGCTCATAAAACCGGAGAAAAGTGCAGAAAGGAGAAGCAGAATCCAAGAGCTGACGGATCCCAGCGGAAAAGGGAAGCCACAGACAGACAGGCAGGAGAAGGCAGATCCCTAATTTCCTTGCAGGGCCATCTCATCCTCTTCTTGCAGCACAGGCAGAGAGTTGAGAGCTCTGGGCTGGACATGACCAGAGAGAGGAAGGAGAGTTTCAGTAGAGCCTGTGGCACAGAACCAGGAGAGGAGAGTGAGAGCAACAGAGAGCACGGACGGGAACATTCCTGCTCATCCCAACACGGATGGGGAACATGGAACTCCAGCAACTCCTTGTTTTTTTTCCAGCTGACATCCCCCAACCCCAGAGCTGGGCCCTAAAATTAATCAGACTCTCCCTTGGAAAACTGAAACCTGAATTCCTTGTTACACTCCACAGCTCCCTGGAAGGAGGTTTTAGCAGGGAGGAGGTTGGGCTCTTTTCCCGGGAAACACGAGGTGGGACAAAGGGAAACAGCCTCGGGTGGCACCAGGGGGGGTTCAGGTTGGATATTGGGAAGAAATTCTTCCCTGGAAGAGTGGTTAAACACTGGAACAGGCTGCCAAGGGAGGTGGGGGAGTTCCCATCCCTGGAAGTGTTCCAAAAACAGGTGGACGTGGCACTTCAAACTACGGCTTAAAGGTGGGATTCGCTCAAAAGCTGGACTTGATGATCTTGGAGGTCTTTTCCAACCTTTTTACGATTTCCAAGAACTCTCCAAAGACTCTCCAATGGAGAGGTCCCTTTTTATCTAAATGTCTGTGTCTGCTGCCACAAATGCAGCAGACAAATGTTGGGAGGGGGTTTATCTGCAGATAGGAGGGGTTTAATGGTAGCACCCAAGGATCCACGGGGACTTACCCCAAGGGAGGACCTTTGCATTCAGTGCAGGTTTAGGCTTGTCTTAATGCCACAAGTTTTACCTTAATGTTGGGAGGGATCTGTCCTCACACGGGGAGGGTTTATCTCAATGGTGGCACCCACAGTGAGCCCCACCAAGGCAGGACCTCCTCAGAAACCAACCCCAGGGGAGGAGGTGTCCAAAAAACAGGTGGACGTGGCGCTTCAAACTATGGCTTAAAGGTGGGGTTCGCTCAAAAGCTGGACTTGATGATCTTGGAGGTCTTTCCCAACATTCTCAGAAACCACCCCAGGGGAGGAGGCGGGTCTGGGGAGGGGGTGGGCACGGCAGGTACCTCCGGGGATCTCGGTGAGCTCGTTGAGGGGTGGCACAGTGTCCAGTTTGTCGGCGTAGTTCTTGGCCGCCTGGCGCTGGGCGTAGCGCGCCTCGATCTCCTTCTTGGTGCGCGGGATCCGGCACTTGAAGATGCAGCACAGGGTGATAACTGGGAAGGGGAAACGAGGAAACAGGAGCCTTTGGATTAATCAGGTCATTCCTTTGATGCTGGAGGTCTAAAAGCCAGGAGATAACTCTCTAAGGCTTTTTTTTTTGGGGGGATCAGGAAGCAAAAAAGCCCTTGTTTGCCAACGACGTGGGCACCGCGATCGTTCCCAAACTGCAGAGGGGTTACAGCTTTGGCCTCTCACCTCACTCCAGTTTTATATATTCATATGGTGTAGATATAAAAAACGACTTTATATATCCATAGCTAAAGTTAGAAAATTCTACTCTATAAAAGAATCACGATTATATTTTATTTTTTTTAAAAATTTCATGGTTTCTCCTCCATCAAACCACAATAAAGCAGCAGAAGAAACATCCTGTGAGACAAAATGTAATGAAGGAATGTTCATATATATTAAAATATTCAAATGTTCATATAGTATATATATATAATATACATGTATTATAGTGTATATATAAATATAGTATATAGAAAGTAAAACCTAATATATTCATATATAAAATTAAAAAATTCTACCCTATAAAATCATAATTGTTATATTTTATTTTTAAAAAATTTCATGGTTTCTCCTCCATCAAACCACACAAAGCAGCAGAAGAAACATCCTGTGAGAGAAAATGCAATGGAGGAATGTTCAATTCTCTCCATTTTATATATTCTTATAGTGTATTTACGTTCCTATAGTATATAGAAAGTACAACTTTATATATTCATATAGAAAATTAGAAAATTCTACTCTATAAAATCATAATTGTTATATTTTAGTTTTAGAAAATTTCATGGTTTAAAAGGTATATATTATATTTTTATATAAATATATTTTTATATTCTAGATGCTATCTCATCTAAATATAATCTATATAAATTACAATATAAAAATATATTCACATAGTATCTAGAAAATTCGAAAATTCTCCTCCATAAAATAATAATTGTTATATTTTATTTTAAACAAATTTAATGGTTTCCCCTCCATCAAACCACATAAAGCAGTAGGAGAAACATCCCGTGAGACAAAATGCAATGGAGAAATGTTCATATATTCAAATATTCAAATATTCATATAGTGTATATATATATATATAATATACATGTATTATAGTGTATATATATAATATAGTATATAGAAAGTACAACTTTATATATTCATATATAAAATTAAAACATTCTACCCGATAAAATCATAATTGTTATATTTTATTTTTAAAAAATTTCGCAAATCACTTTTCTGCCTTTCTTAAAAGAGTCAATTTTATGCTCTCTGTGATGGTAAGAGTTATTTATATTTATATATGTATATATTTATGTGATATATTTTTGTTCTTCAATAAATATTAAAACCCCTTGACTTGGAAAATAATGAAGAGGCTTGTTCTTTTTTGGATTTTAGCACATTTTCATTATTTTCATGCTTTTCATTATTTTATGTCTTCGTAATAATCAAATCCAATATTTCTCAGGCTGGAGGAGCTGAGAAACAGCCCCCCCCAAAAAAAAATGCTATCAGCAACAGAGCAAATGTTAAACCTGATTTTCCACCATAAATATTGAGATTGTTTGGGCTGAAATGAGGGCTTTGAATTTATTCCCACTTTGGCGAAACTAAAATATTTTGTTTCCTAATTGAAGTAAATTAAGAGCACACTCAAAAATCCACAAAAAGAGGGGTGTGGGATTAAACCAAATATCCCCGTGGCCACGTTAATTAGGATTTTTATCCCTAATTTCTCTCATCAACAGTGTGTGTAAAACAATAAAATTTAAAAAAAAAAAAAAAAAGGTAAAATAGGAAAGAAACAACTTGGTCCTCCTGGGAGCTGGGAGTGATGAGACCACTGCAACATTCCAGGGGAGCTGCGCTGGAGGACAGAATCAGAGAATCAGAGAATCATGGAATCATGGAATCATAGGATCATGGAATCATGGAATCATAGAATCATGGAATCATGGAATCATGGAATCATGGAATCAGCTGGGTTGGAAGGGACCTCCGAGATCATCCAGTCCAACCCTTGATCCAACCCCGCCGTGGTTCCCAGCCCATGGCACTGATGCCACATCCAGTCTGTCCTTAAACACCTCCAGGGATGGAATCCACCCCTTCCCTGGGCAGCCCATTCCAATGGCTGAGCACCCTCTCTGCAAAGAAATTCTTCCCAA
>NW_016690353.1:1637196-1638248 GCF_001604755.1 Lepidothrix coronata | reverse complement strand
TCTTTTCTTGGAATCAAACAGCATCCCCTTGGAATTTGGGGCGTCTCCCTTTTCCCTGGATTAAAAACCGGAATTCCTCCTAAGGGAGGAAAGGAAGCGTGGCCAGAGTGGTGAGGGCTCGTAGAGGCACCTGGGCTGACCAAAGAGGGAGGAATTTGTGGGATCTGACACCGAAAGATCCCCCTTTTAAAATGTGGGATTTATTTGGATTTCTCCAGCAACAAAGAATTGGAATTGGAATTGGAATTGGAATTGGAATTGGAATTGGAATTGGAATTGGAGAAGCTGCAGAGGACAAAGCCCTGGGAGGAGGGATCAGGGCACGGTTTGAGGGTCAGAATATTCTTTTTAATTCATGTCTTGACCCCAGAGATCTAAATTTCCTTCCTGCCTTGGATCCCGGCTGCCTCTCCTGCTCCGGAATCCCCTCGTGTGCATCCCTGGGATGTCCCAAAGAGCCCCACGGTGACCTCCAGGATCCCCCGGAGCCCTCCAGGAGCAAATCCTGCCCTAATTTCCCAGGGAACGAGGACTTACTGACTGCCAGGACAAAGAGGGCAAAGATCCCGACCACCATCCAGAGCCTGAGCCCCCAGATCACGACGGTCTCCGAGGTCACGGGGTCCGGCTTCTTCTTGGGGGGCTCCGTGGTGGCCTGGGAGAGAGGGACACAGGGAATTTTCATGCTCACGAAGGAAATCTTTTTGCTGTTCTCAAAGTGCCAGCTTTTTCTAGAGAGATCATTTCTGTGGCTCAGGAGGGAATTTCTCCTATTTATTCCTTATATTTTTATTTTTTCCTTATATTTTTTCTCATATTTTTCTTATTTTTTTAATATATTTTTTCTTATATTTTTTCTTACATATTTTTCTTATGTATTTCTTATATATTTCTTATAATTTTTGTATATATTTCTTATATTTTTACATATTTTTCTTATATATTTCGTATATTTTTTCTTATCTATTTCTTATGTTTTTATGTATTTTTTCTTATCTATTTCTTACAATTTTGCTTATCTATTTCTCATATTTTTAACATATTTTTCTTAT
>NW_016690353.1:1631588-1636230 GCF_001604755.1 Lepidothrix coronata | reverse complement strand
AAAATCACCCAGAGTTCCATCAGAGGGGATGGAATGTGGTCCAGAATTGGAGATGGAGGGAAAAAACACTCAGAATTCCATTAAAGGGCATGGAATGTGGTCCAGGATTGGAAGATGGAGGGAAAAAACATTCAGAGTTCCGGGGGATGGAATGTGGTCCAGAAGTGGAGGAAGGAGGGGAAAACCACCCAGTGTTCCATCAGAGAGGATGGAATGTGATCCAGGATTGGAAGATGGAGGGGAAAAACCACCCAGAGTTCCACCAGAGAGGATGGAATGTGGTCCAGGATTGGAAGATGGAGGGAAAAACCACCCAGAGTTCCATCAAAGGGGATGGAAAGTGGTCCAGAAGTGGAGAATGGAGGGGAAAACCATCCAGTGTTCCATCAAAGGTCATGGAATTTGGTCCAAGAGTGGAAGATGGAGGGAAAAATCACCCAGAATCCCATCAAAGGGGATGGAATGTGGTCCCAGAGTGGAGAATGGAGGGGAAAAAACACCCAGAGATCCATCAAAGATCCATCAGAGAGGATGGAATGTGGACCAAGAGTGGAGGATGGAGGGGAAAATCCACCCAGAATTCCATCAAAGGGGACGGAATGTGGTCCAGAAGTGGAAAAAATATCCAGAATTCCATCAAAGGGGATGGAATGTGGTCCAGGAGTGGAATGTGGACATTGCTTTGTCCATGCAAAGCAGTTGCACTGAACAGAAGATTCCAGAGGACTGGAGGAAGGAGGGAAGTCTTCTGCAGAGGGGCTCAGGCTTCAGGGAGTCATCCTTAGGTGAAGGAGGCTGTTGGGAACATGGAAAATTCAGGGAAGAAGCAGCACTGGCAGCTTTCAGGGGATAATTCAACAGGGATAGGCTTTGGAAGGCAAGAAAATGGGAACATACCAAAGGAAAAGCTGCAAACACACCTGGGATCAACCTCAGGGCAATGTCCATAGGGATGGGAGAAAGTTGGGAGTCCAGGAGGAACTGGAATGGAGCAGAATTTAAGGAATAATGAGGAGGCTCTGGGCTAAAACCAGGGTTTAATTGTGTTTATGGAAAAGAGAAAATTCTGGCTTAGGAGCCTGGACTGAAATGCAGAGGAGAAAATGATGTAGGGATTGGTGAATATTCCAGGGAGTGTTGGTGGAAGAGCTGCTTATTCACTAAGGAAACATCTCCAGAGCTGATAATAAATAATAAATAATAAATCAATGATTATTTCAGGGATTCGAAGCAGAGCCTGCAGTGCCCAGCTCAGATTTGGGGATCCAGTTTCCAGATTCTCCATTTAAAGCAAATAAATCCTGCCCTGGATCCAGGTCTGTGCTTGATCTCTGGGATTGGGAGCAGGGAAGAGGATTTTTGGGGTGTCCCAGGGATCAAGTGGCTCCCTGGCAGGGGGTTGGGGGCCTGTTGCTGCCCCTTATTTTGGGTTTCCAATCCCACGGGGCTATTTTGGGGGTGGGGGAACTAAACTCAGAGTCAAGGTTGGACTATTTTGATATCCTGGTCTTCCTTCTGCTTCTCCAAGCGCCCAAAAAAGGGCTGGGAGGTGAAAAAAACTATTCCATAAGGAGCTGGATCTGCCCTGAGCTTGGAAACTCGGGGCTGCAAAACATCTCCTAAATCCCAAACCATTCAATCCTTCCCAGGCAAGTGGCATTTTGAGGTCAGAACAGTTTGACATTGGTTCTCCTGCCTCCCAAATAATTAAAAATATCACTGTTGCTCCCTTCTGATTCACTTCAGGCAGGTGGGACCTGTCAGTGGTGCTGAGGGGGGAGCAGAGGGATCATTCCCAGTGGAAAAGGAGGGAGCTGTCGGATGCAGGAGTTTTATTTAAGCAGCAGAGAAGAAAAAGAGCAAAAGGCACCACTTTTTGAGGTCTTTTTTTTTTTTTTAATGTCCCTTCTAATTAGGCTTGATTGGTGTTGGTGTTTCCCTGAAAAATTAACAATATTTATCCCTTAATTGCATTTGGTTCCACATCCAAAAGCCACGGATGGCTCAGGAAGGTGGAGATTTAAATAAAGGCACACAAATGTTCTTTCCCTGCCTTTCCTTCTAAGCAGGAGATGGAGAATCCAGCAAGGGACATCCATCCAGGAGGGAAAAATGTCTCTGGTGAGGGCATCCCAACCCTGGCAGGGTCCAAATGCAACGCTGGAAACACAGGGATGATCCCAGAATCCCTGAGGTTGGAAAGACCTCCGAGGTCACCGAGTGCAAATGGGGAATCCTAATAAAGAATTGATCTGGGTTTCCTTCCCAGGTCAATTAATAGGGGGAAAAAAAGGTCATAATGAGTGAATTTAAGTGGGATAAATTATGGAGTGGAACCATGGAATGGTTGGGGTTGGAAGGGACCTGAAGGATCATCCCAAATAATCTTGGGATTTTCTCAGCTCTGGGATTTTCAGCTCTGGGATTTTTAGCTCTGCCCCAAAAGAGGGATGAAGACAAGGAGTGATGAGGGTTCTATTGACCTTTAGAAGGAGAGAATTCCATACTAGAGGCGCTGGAAATGTGGATTTTCCTCCCTCCCTCTTTCCAGGGATGTTTCCAGAGCGTCCCTTGGGCAGGTTGGAGGGGAGCAGGGATGTTACAAACTGCTGCCTCCTCAGCCCTCCTGCCCTGGGGGAGCTCCCTGCTTCCTAAAAGGCATCACTTATCCTGGCAGGAATGTGGGGGAAGGTGGAAAGCCACAGGAATTTCATGGAATGGGGGGTATTTTCTGGGAGCTGGATGCAAGGGCTGAGCAGCCCCGGGAAAAGGGGGAGAAAAAGGCAAAGTGTGTTCTCCTGTCTTCAGTTTTCTTGGGGTGACACTGGAAAAGGGCCTTTTCCCAACATTCCAGGGGTTTCTTTAGCAGCTGATAATGTCTGAGTTTGAAAGGTCTGGAGATGGGTAGGTTTGGATGGGATATTGGGAAGGAATTCTTGGCTGGGAGGGGCTGGAATGGATTTTTTCCCAGTGAAGCTGTGGCTGCCCCTGGATCCCTGGAAGTGTCCAAGGCCAGGTTGGAGCAACCTGGGCTAGTGGAAGGTGTCCCTGGGCTGGACCTGTGTCTTTAAGGTCCTTCCCAACCCAAACCATGCTGGGATTCCATGATTTTATTTCAAGATTCACCCAGTGCCAGGAGAACTCCCTAATCCTTGCCCAGCTAAACTTCCAACCCAGAGGACCGACGATTCTCCCAGGAGAGAAAAAGCTTTTTGCCAATGCCACTAAATTCAATATTCAGAGGCTTTTCTTGCCTCTTCTCTCCCAGGTGGAAATGAATTTGCAAACACTTGAACACCATTAAAAAAAACAAACAAACATCTTCTTTCTTTACTTCTCCTTTTTG
Source organism: Lepidothrix coronata (assembly GCF_001604755.1). NCBI lineage: Eukaryota > Metazoa > Chordata > Aves > Passeriformes > Pipridae > Lepidothrix > Lepidothrix coronata. The sequence goes on along the minus strand of NW_016690353.1, from coordinate 1,632,884 downwards.
GGTTATTTTTGGTTTTTTTTCCTCAGCTGAGTGAAATGTTTTGATGTCCAGCCCCTTTGCTGTGGTGGACTGGCTCAGCACAAATTGAATTATTCGGGGCAACCAAATTATCTCATTATTTATAGGACAAAGCCCTTGCAGAGCCTCGGATCAAGAAAGGCTGGTTTTAGTAAAAACCAGGCCCTAAAATGACACCTGGTTTATAACAATTCTGGCAGTTTGGAGGCCTCTCTTTGTCTGGCTTTGGCACGAGGACAGTTCCTGCAAAATGTGTGTCTGGGATGCAAGGAAAGGGAACATCCTGGTGGGTGGGTGCTGCGTCTGCACAGGGGCAGTGGAGCATATTTTGGGAAATGTGCTCGGTAAGAGAAAGTTCTGCCTCACTTGTCACCTTGAGAGAGGCTGAACAGCTCAGGAAAAACTGGGAATAACGTCTCCAGCAGTTCGGGAAGGGGTTTGAGGTCCCTGCCTGCCTTGCTGGGGATCTTATGGCCCAATTAAACAGGGGGATCTGTTGGAAAATCTGGAATTAATTTGCTTTAGAGTGAGACAAGCAGAGGGTTGGGCAGTGGTTGGGCTGCAAAACTGTCGGCAGCTGGAATTCTGGAGGCTCATTTTTCCAAGCAGGATTCTCCCTTCTGGCAGGGCTTGTGAAGCTGCTTTTCCCCTCCATCCCAGCCTTTCCCTCCCTCCCAGCCTTTCCCTCCATCCCCGCCTTTCCCCAGGGAGCTGGGGCCCTGGGAGTGCACAGTCATCCTCAGGGAAAAAAGCTCTGGAGCTGAGCTGGGGCGGGAATGTCACCTCCAGAGTTCCTGCCTGTGCAGAACCAGAGGGAATGAGGGAAGGGAAGAAGGAGGAAAATGCCCCCAAACGTTTCCCTGGGGCAGGTGCATCCAGGGGTGGGATCACCAGGATCATTCCTGGTCTTTATAACCGGGATCATTCCTTGTCTTTCCCAGCTCCCCCTGATCCCTGACATGTGCCACTTGTTGGAACCGGGCTAAAAAACCCTTCCAAAGCTCCTTCTTCCCAGTTTTTTGGGCCTCCCAAAGAACCTCCAACCCCTTCAGAGCCACCTTAAATGCCTGGAAAACTCCCACATTCCTGGAGCATCCCGAGCCCCGGGAAAAGAAAACCCCCCACATTCCTGGAGCATCCCGAGCCCCGGGAAAAGAAACCCCCCACATTCCTGGAGCATCCCGAGCCCCGGGAAAAGAAACCCCCCACATTCCTGGAGCATCCCGAGCCCCGGGAAAAGAAACCCCCCACATTCCTGGAGCATCCCGAGCCCCGGGA
>NW_016690353.1:1630022-1630993 GCF_001604755.1 Lepidothrix coronata | reverse complement strand
CCCCGGGAAAAGAAACCCCCCACATTCCTGGAGCATCCCGAGCCCCGGGAAAAGCCACCCCTCACCTCGATTAACTGCGCCAGGGCAGCTCGGGAGCAGGACAGGACGAGGCAGGAGGATCCCGCCCAGGAGGGAAGATGCTCCCGGGCTGCATCCCACGCCATCTTCTCTTCCCAGGATTTTTCCAGGGCTGAGCCCGAGGCAGGGCAGGGTTATGAAGGACTCGGACAGCTCGGAGCACAGCTCAGCATTTCCCAGCAGCAGCAGCTCCGGGCTGTCCCAGCCCCTTTTTTTCCTGCCTCCCTCTCTAGCCCAGCAGCCGCGGAGGCGACGCCGGGGAGTCATTAATTAATTAATTAGCCCGGTGTCACTTACAGAGCTCGGCTGCTCCCGGAGCCAGGCTTGGAGAGAGGGGGATGCAGGAGCAAAGGAGCGCTGGGAGCTCTCCCTGCCCGCCCAGAGGAAGGGAATTCACTTATTAACCCCCCGATTTTCCTCTTTTATACATATATATATATATATACATATTTAACAGCTGCCTGAGCAATTCCAGCTCTGGTGCTCTTGTGTTGCTCCTGCTTTGGTGAGGGAATTCTCTTCCCTTAATAAAAAAGAGGGATGGAAGCCAAGCTGATGCATCAGCAGCATCAGAGCTCCCCCAGTGCAGCGGTGCTGGAGATGAGGGTTGGATATCTCGGGATGTTAAAAGCATCTTTCGCTCCTGCAGGTTCTTGGAATCTGAAGGATTTGCTGCCACGATCCACAATTTCACCCGGACTTATGGATGCAAAGATTCCCAGAGTGGGTTGGGTTGGAAGGGACCTTAAAGATCATTCAGCTCCAACCCCCCTGGACACCTCCCACTAGCCCAGGTTGCTCCAGCCTGGCCTTGGACACTTCCAGGGATCCAGGGGAAGCAACAGCTTCTCTGGAAAAAGATCCAGTCAAGTCCTTCACAACCCCCCCAGCCA
>NW_016690353.1:1619652-1626490 GCF_001604755.1 Lepidothrix coronata | reverse complement strand
AACATCCCTGGAAACAGGGAGGGAGGAAAATCCACATTTCCAGCACCTCTAGTATGGAATTCTCTCCTTCTAAAGGTTAATAGAACCCTCATCACTCCTTGTCTTCATCCCTCTTTTGGGGCGGGGCTGAAAATCCCAGAGCTGAAAACCAGAGCTGAGAATTCCAGAATGGTTTGGGATGGGAGGGACCTCAGGGATCATCTCATTCCAACCCCCTGCCATGGACAGGGACACCTTCCACTAGCCCAGGTTGCTCCAGCCTGGCCTTGGACACTTCCAGGGATCCAGGGGCAGCCACAGCTTCTCTGGGAAAAGATCCAGTCCAGTCCTTCACCACCCTCCCAGCCAAGAATTCCTTTCCAATATCCCATCTAATCCCACTCTCCTTCAATTTAAACCTGATCTCCGAAGGTAACTGGGAAGAGGATTGTGGGATTCTTTAATGGGAAAAACCTGGGATTTTAGGCAAGAGAACAAGCACAGAGATCCAGGAGGATCTAATCCCTTCTGCTGCTGTGCTCCAGCAATTTTAGGGAACTAAAGCTCAATTCCAGGAAAAAAAAAAAATAAAATCTCCCCAGGAAATGAATATTTTAGAAGCTCAAATGGACTGTGCCCGGCTTCGAGCTTTGCATTTCTGATGGGATTGGGAAGATCCGAGGAGGGTGGAACGATGCCAGGGATGCTTTGGAGGGGGGGTGAGAGCTGAGATGATGGGAATGTGCTGGGAAAACAGTTACAGGAATTGGGAGCGGTGGAAAGGGAAGGCGGGATGGGCTGGGAGGCCTCGTCAGCGAACGACAGACGGTGGCAGCACCGAGACAGGGAATTAATTCCACACCCGCAGCTCGGTCCTTCCTTCCAGGTGAAAATCCAAGATCCCAAGGATGGGTTCACTCAGCTGCTTTTAAGGCTTTGCAGCTGAATTCCTTAAGGAAATGAGGCTTTTGGATACACTTTTCTTGCCTTTCTCCTCCTCCCTCCACCTTATTTTCCCCTCCCCTGGACTTCTAAAATGTGATGTTTAAATTCAGCTGCAATTGGCTGAATTTAATCCAGCTCAATTGGGATAAAGCTCTGGGAGATACGAAGGAAATTTTGTGCATTTAATTGTTGAAAAACTGAGTGTTGGGTCAAAAATTAAACCAGTTGTAGCCCCCATGGAGGGAAGAAGGAGAACATGTGGATAATTCCTGCTGGAGAGCAGAGGATCCAGGGAAGCTGTGACCAGCCAAGATGGGGTTTGGTCTGAATCTTCCTAAACATAAATCCATGGAAAATCAGGCCAGTCCTACTTATGGGATCGTTTCCTTTTGGGAAATATTGTGTAAATAGCAGTGCTAGTTTGTTTTGAAGGGGATTTTATGGGAATGCACCTGCTGTGCTCTGGGTCACGCAGAGGAAAAGTTCTGGAATGCTGTTTCCAGGATTATTAGTGCTTTCCCCACGGGCTGGGAGTTCCAAACTGCTCCATCCTTTTATTCTGAGGGTGGTTTTGGAGTTTTATCTTAGTTTGGAGAGCACTGAACAAACCAAACTGGGATTTCCTGCAGCTCCAGGGGAATTCCTTCCTCTCCAGGAGCTGGACCTGCCTTGGCATCAAACCCCTGCTGGAAACACTGGGGGCCAAGAGCTGAGTGAAAAGAGCACAGATTGACCTGATCCTTTTTAACTTCCCTCCTCCACACTTCTTATTCTCCACGTTGGTCACTGCAGTGGAAGTTTTTTGGGGGAAATCTGCAGACTTTCAGCACTTTTGTACCTTCATTTCAGCTTCTCTCCTTCAGCAGGTCAGAGCAGCATCTCCTCCAGCTGGGATTTGAAATTATAAGTTTTCACCTTGGCCTTTTATCCCTTTGACCCTTCAGAGCTTTATTTTATGTCTTTAATTTCTTTCAGTTCCACGAGGAGGTTACAAACACACTCTTTCCATGCACCTACTTCTAATTTAGAGGCCCAAATACCTGGGGCTGAATATTTTGTGGTGGGAAGCAAAAATTGTTGCAAAACTTCTGGTTTTTAATGGAAATATCTTTGGTGAGGAGGCCCCTGAAAGAGAATTTGCTGCTTCCCCCCCTCCATGGGCTTTGGAGCCCCCCTGGAGCCGTGGGGATGGAGAGAAAGAACCTTTTGCTCGAGTGGGAATAAAGGATTTGAGGGAAGATGGAGAGGGTCTCCTTTCCTGCTGAGTGTGGGATCATCCCTGCCCACCCATTCCCAGAGCTCCAATGCCTTCCAAGAACCCCTTCCAGGCTTTCCCTGCTCTCCTCACCCTTCCCTCAGAGCAGTGAAGTCCCAACCCATGGGAATATTTGTCTCCACCCAAGTAGGAAAGGAGACCCATTCCCATTTTACAGAGGCAGAGATGACGGGATTTTGCTGAATTCCCAGCTCCTCAAACTATCCTGGGGCTTAAAACACGGATACATCCTTTCCTAACCTATAAAACACCCCAGCAATAAAAACTGGGAATGGGATGATGTTGTGTGGAGAGTTCCAGGGAGACCCCATCGCTCTTCAGCCCAACCAGGAGCAAAGAGGGGGGAAATCCAGGGCAGGGAGGGAGAGCTGGGAGACAAGAAAGGGAAAAAACCAGGAGAAAGGAGGAGTGAATCCTCTTAAATCCCTCTGGCTGCAGTTTGAAAGCCCAGGGCAGGGAGGGAGAGCTGGGAGCCAGGAAAGGGAAAAACCAGGAGAAGGGAAAAACCAGGAGAAGGGAAGAATGGAGCTTCTTAAATCTCTTTGGCTGCAGTTTGAAACCCAAGGGCAGAGAAGGAGAGCTGGGAGGCAGGAAAGGGAAAAACCAGGAGAAGGGAAGAATGGAGGCTCTTAAATCCCTCTGGCTGCAGTTTGAAAGCCCAGGGCAAGGAAAGGGAAAAACCAGGAGAAGGGAAGAGTGGAGGTTCTTAAATCCCTTTGGCTGCAGTTTGAAACCCCAGGGCAAGGAGAGTTGGGAGGCAGGAGAAGGGGAAAACCAGGAGAAAGGAGGAGTGAACCCTCTTAAATCCCTCTGGCTACAGTTTAAATCCCAGGGCAAGGAAGGAGAACTGGGAGCCAGGAAAGTGAAGAAGTAGGAGAAAGGAAGAATGGAGCTTCTTAAGTCTCTTTGGCTGCAGTTTGAAACTCCAGGGCAGGGAGGGAAAGCTGGGAGGCAGGAAAGGGAAAAACCAGGAGAAGGGAAGGATGGACCCTATTAAATCTCTCTGGCTGCAGTTTGAAACCCCAGGGCAAGGAAAGGGAAAAACCAGGAGAAGGGAAGAATTGAGGTTCTTAAATCCCTCTGGCTGCAGTTTGAAAGCCCAGGGCAAGGAGGGAGAACTGGGAGGCAGGAAAAGGAAAAACCAGGAGAAGGGAAGAGTGGAGCTTCTTAAATCCCTTTGGCTGCAGTTTGAAACACCAGGGCAAGGAAAGGGAAAAACCAGGAGAAGGGAAGAGTGGAGGTTCTTAAATCCCTTTGGCTGCAGTTTGAAAGCCCAGGGCAAGGAAAGGGAAAAACCAGGAGAAGGGAAGAATGGAGCTTCTTAAATCCCTTTGGCTGCAGTTTGAAACTCTGGGGCAAGGAAAGGGAAAAACCAGGAGAAGGGAAGAGTGGAGCTTCTTAAGTCTCTTTGGCTGCAGTTTGAAACCCCAGGGCAGGGAGGGAAACCTGGGAGGCAGGAAAGGGAAAAACCAGGAGAAGGGAAGGATGGAACCTCTTAAATCCCTCTGGCTGCAGTTTAAATCCCGGTGAAATATTTTTCCCTTCATCTTTTGCTGCTTCCCTTTAGGCATTTGGACCTTTCCCTTTGTCCCCGTGGTCCGTGGCTGGGAATTCTCCTTTGGAAGAAGCGTGGAAGCTGAATTTGTTTTCCATCACAACTTTCCCTCGGAGCCGAAGGCAAATTCGGGAGCACCCCTAATTTTTGCCGGCAGGGAGCAGCAGCCTCACCCCGCGGCTGCCCTTTCCCTTTAAATCCCTCTGAAACAGCCTTTCGAGGGTTGAGTCGCTGCCCGAAATTTGGAGAGCGGCCAAGCCGTGGCATCCTGCCAGGGGTTTCCATGCCTACCAGGAATGTTCTGCGGTGCACCTTGGGAGAGGAACGGCACTTCCTCGAGTTTTCTTTCCCCTCCCTTCCAAGGAGGGGGTAAATAAAGCCGCCGAGGAGCTGGAGCAGGCGGCTCTTCCCACCGGCTCCTCTCCCCATTCCCATGGACGCGTGTCCTGGCTGACGGCTCGTCCCGCGGTAAGAGGGAATTTTGTCGCTCAGGTGACCTTTTGGCTGCTCGGGAGATGCTGTTCCAGGGGGGATTCGTGGCGCTGTTCCCAAAGATCTGGATCGGGGGGTTACAGCTTTGGGATTGGGATAACGCTTCGTGTGCCGCCGTTTCTCTCCCCAAATTTTGTTGCCCCGGTGTTTTGTTGGATTAGGAAAAGATCCGTCCACGTTTCAGCCACGAGGTAGTTTGGGAAGCCGTGAATTCAGCAAAAATCCTGACGGTTCTGCCTCTAAAACAGGAACGTGGCTCATTTCCTACTCGCAGGGAGGCAAATACTCCCCAAATCCCTGCCGGTGCTGGCGGGAGCGGGATATAGTGGAATGATTCAGCGCTGTGGGACAAAGTTCCTTTGTCTCTCCATGGCTCCACTTGGATTTGTGATGGAGCCAACGTGCCCTGAGGCTTCAGGTGGCTCCCAGCCCAGTGGGACAGGGCCGGGATGTCCCCAGGGAGCAGCTGAAGGGAGGGGTTGGATCCTTTGGAGCTGCGGGAAGGTCGCTTGGAGGCAAGGAGAAGGACACCAGTGTTGGAAGGTCGTGGAATCCCAGGATGGTCTGGTTTGGAAGGGATGTTTTAAGGGGCCTCCAGACCAACGAGCAGGGACATCTTTGACTTCATCAGGTGCAGATCTCCTCCTGGTTTGCTTTATCTCCTGGGACCTTGTCGTGGTCTCACCACCCGGCCAGGGTGAGTCACTGACGGCCTGTCTGCTCTGCCCTGCTATCCCAGAGGGAAATCTGGCAGCTGGGAAGGGGCAGGGATGGGTGGAAGACTGGGCTGAGGCTTTCTCTGAGCTCAGAGTTGCTCCTGCACCACCTGGTCCTCGTCATCTTCTCAATCCTTGTCATCTTCTCAATCCTTGTCATCTTCTCAATCCTTGTCATCTTCTCAGTCCTCGTCATCTTCTCCCACCCTGCTTGTGTTTGAGGAGAGCTTTTCCCAGCCTTCCCAAACCAAAGGGAGGGTTTTTTTTTTTTAGGAGGTGCCATAAATGGTGCTTTTTTTTTTTAGGGGGTGGTGGGGTGGGGTTGGGCCTGCCCACAAGAAATATCCCATGGATTAAGACAGATTTGTAGTTGATTTTTGCTCTCCATCCCCCTTCCCATGAGTCTCTCTCCTCTGTAGCTCAGCACCTTCGCTCCCCCTTTCCCACCTCCACATTCCAAGACGCCTCTGGCTGTGGGATTGCTCTCATCCAGCAGCTTCCCACTTCCAAGGAGTGGGAAGAAGGCCCCAGGATTTCATCTCCACCCTGCTGAAAGAGCCCTGGGGAGAGTCACCACCCTCCTGCAGTCAAATCCTGCGGGTTCGGTGCCGGCCCCATCCGGGCTGTCCCAAAGCCCAAAAAACTCATGGAAATTAAGTAGTTTTCTAGAAAATTACCCAACTGAGCACCAAAAGGCTCAGAAATCTGGATACCATGGCTTCAGAGAACTTTGCATAGAGGAAGCAGCTGTTCTGAGCTGGCAGGTGATGGTTTGCTGCTGACAGAGGAAAATGGGATTCTCCGTGTCTGTTTTCCTGCTTTCCAGCTTCCTGCACGTCCTATGGAGTTAGGACTGACTGCCAGCCCTCTTGAGCAAGGCCTCAGATCAGACAAGCTGCCACAGAGCAAGAAATAGTTCAGATGAATGAGTCATGTTTCATTCTTGGAGCCAAGTGGGCACCGTGGGGCTTGTTTGGAAAAGGGTTCCTCGATTCCGTGTTTGCTGATGCGGGAAGTTAATCCTCACTTGGAGTCCTGATGGATTTCTTGGGCTGGCCAGAGGTCACTGTTGAAGGTCCAGCTCCAAGGACCGGAATTTCCATCTGTTTTGCTCTGTGGAGTAAGAATTGGAGTTGTTTTAGTGAGCAGAAAGCACCTGGGGCAGGTAATTCCACGGGGTTTGGTGTCTCGAGGGAGCTCCTGGCTTTGGATGGGATGTGGGGCTTGGTGTCTTCCCAAATTGCCTGGAAACTATGTAGGCTTTCCAAGGATTGGAATGTCCAGTTGTTTTCCTCTGTGGAGTAAGAATTAGGGTTTAGGGAGCAGAAAGCACCTGGGGCATGTCATTCCACGAGGTTTGTTGTCCTGAGGGAGCTCCTGGCTTTGGATGGGATGTGGGGCTTGGTGTCTTCCCAAAGTGCCTGGAAACCATGTGGGCTTTCCAAGGATTGGAATTTCCATCTGTTTTGCTCTGTGGAGTAAGAATTGGAGTTGTTTTAGTGGGCAGAAAGCACCTGGGGCAGGTAATTCTACGAGGTTTGGTGTCCTGAGGGAGCTCCTGGCTTTGGGTGGGATGTGGGGCTGGTGCAGGGCTTGGTGTCTTCCCAAAGCGCCTGGAAGCCATATGGGCTTTCCAGGGACTGGAATGTCCATCTGTTTTGCTCTGTGGAGTAAGAATTAGAGTTTAGGGAGCAGAAAGCACCTGGGGCATGTCATTCCACGAGGTTTGTTGTCCCGAGGGAGCTCCTGGCTTTGGATGGGATGTGGGGCTTGGTGTCTTCCCAAAGTGCCTGGAAACCATGTGGGCTTTCCAAGGATTAGAATGTCCAGTTGTTTTGCTTTGTGGAGTAAGAATTAGAGTTTAGGGAGCAGAAA
>NW_016690353.1:1617006-1618070 GCF_001604755.1 Lepidothrix coronata | reverse complement strand
TGAGCAGAAAGCACCTGGGGCATGTCATTCCACGAGGTTTGTTGTCCCGAGGGAGCTCCTGGCTTTGGATGGGATGTGGGGCTTGGTGTCTTCCCAAATTGCCTGGAAACTATGTAGGCTTTCCAAGGATTAGAATGTCCAGTTGTTTTGCTTTGTGGAGTAAGAATTAGAGTTTAGGGAGCAGAAAGCACCTGGGGCATGTCATTCCACGAGGTTTGTTGTCCCGAGGGAGCTCCTGGCTTTGGATGGGATGTGGGGCTTGGTGTCTTCCCAAAGTGCCTGGAAACCATGTGGGCTTTCCAAAGTTTTGCCAGCAATGCCATCCCTGACCTCTGGATGGCAGCTACACCCAGATGGACGAGCACCTGATGTCACCCCTGTGCCCTCAGGGTGGAAACAAGGGCCCCAGGTCACAGGGAGGGGACACATCTGGAGCTCTGGGCTCAGGACTGGGTCTGTCCCAGACCAGGGACAGCACCAGGAGCAGCTGCTGCTCCACAGAGGAGAGCTGGGGTGGGGGGAGAAACTTCCAAAGGTCATGGAAACAGCAGGGAAGTGGAATTTAGGTCATGTGGCTGCTCGAAATGTCCCCACTGGGCAGCCTTCATGAATTATAGAGTTGGGCAGGTTGGAAAAGGTCTGTAAGGTCATTCAGTCAAACTGGTCCCCAGCACCACCCCATGTCCCCAGGTGCCACATCCACAGGGCTTTGAGATCCTTTTAGGAATGGGGACTCCACCCCTGCCCTGGGCAGCTGTGCCAGGGCTGGGCAGCCCTTTCCAGGAGGAATTTTCCCAATATCCAACCTGACCCTCCCCTGGCACAGCCTGAGGCCGTTCCCTCTCCTCCTGTCCCTTGTTCCCTGGGAGCAGAGCCTGACCCCACCCCTGCCTCTCCCCTCCTGTCAGGGGGTTGCAGAGCCAGAAGGTCCCCCCTGAGCCTCCTTTGCTCCAGGATTTCTCCCTTTCCTTGCTCCAAACTGGATGGCTGATGCCATCCCAGCTGGATTGCTGGGCGGATCCTCTCTGCTCTGGAGCAACCCCAGAGCTCTCCCAGCCTTTCCT
>NW_016690353.1:1615158-1616790 GCF_001604755.1 Lepidothrix coronata | reverse complement strand
TCCTGGAGCATTCCATGGGGTTGTTGTCACCCAAGTGCAGGACTCAGGACTTGGTCCTTTTGACCCTCACCCCGTTGGCTTTGGCCCATGGATCCCATGGATCCAGCCTGCCCAGATCCCTCTGTGGAGCCTTCCTGCCCTCCAGCAGATCCACATCCCACCAACCAGCAACCAGGTCTCGGGGAAGGTGTCCCTGCCCACGGCAGGGGGTTGGAGCCCGATGGTCTTTAAGATCCCACCCAACTCGGTGTCCTCTGCAAAGTGACTGAGGGAGCCCTGGATCCCCTCATCCAGATCATCCATAGAGACCCTGTAGGGTGAGAGGCCAATTTAAGGTCATTCCAGGAAACACCTCAGCTCCTGGAGGGGGCATTCCCAGGAACCCACTGCCAGCTGACCATGGGCTACACAGAAAGGGACAAAGAGATTCTGACAAAACAGGGAGACTTCCCAAACAGAGTGATGGGATGAAGGAAGGATGGGATGTTATGGGAATAGCACGGCCTGTCCTCGCAACATCCTGCAGGAACACCGGGAGCCGACCCTTAGGCCTCTGTCACCCCCCAAATTGTTATGGACTGCAGTCACTCAACCTGCCTAAGGGAAAAAAAAGGATAAAAAGGGATGGGACATGAGCAAAAACCGGGGAGAAGTCCCATCATCTCTGCGGGGGGAACTGAGGAGCTGCCTTGTCTCCTCCCACTCCTTGGGACACTGGAGGGCTGAGCAACCCTTCCCTCTGCTTCTTTTATTACCTTGCCCTTGCCTTACACCTTAGAGATTGCTGTCTATCACCTTTATAACCCACACATCCCTTATTTACTAACTGTACTTTGCTTTATAGATACTCATTTTACCTCGCCCCACACCTCGTAACTTCTCTCTTACTTTATATCTTTTTTTTTTTTGGTTGTCCTACATTGTCCCTTCTTACCCACTCGTGGTTCCTGGCAGCCTGTGCCATGGGGCTGCTCTTGTTCTGGGGGATAAGGGCAAAACCCCAGTGTCATTTGGGTGCTGTGACAGTAAGAAGGGCACACGGGCTCCCTCCAGCTCTCCCTGCAACAAGGAAAAGGGGAATTCCATGGAATGACCACACTTGGATTTATAAGGAATTTATCTGGGGAAGAAATGCACCTTCTGAAAAGCTGCAGCTGAAGGAGTGTGTGCAGTTGTAATTATTCCCCGGGAACATTCCCTATTTTGTGGGACTTGCACCGTGAGGATCTGGGATGGGAGGTGGGATATTTCCTGGCTCTGTTGTTTTTTTGGGATATTTCCTGGCTCTATGGTCTCTTTTGGGATATTTCCTGGCTGTATTGTCTCTTTGGGATATTTCCTGGCTGTATTGTTTCTTTTGGGATATTTCCTGGCTCTGTTGTTTCTTTGGGATATTTCCTGGCTGTATTGTTTCTTTGGGATATTTCCTGGCTGTATTGTTTCTTTGGGATATTTCCTGGCTGTACTGTCTCTTTTGGGATATTTCCTGGCTGTATTGTTTCTTTGGGATATTTCCTGGCTGTATTGTTTCTTTGGGATATTTCCTGGCTGTACTGTCTCTTTTGGGATATTTCCTGGCTGTATTGTTTCTTTGGGATATTTCCTGGCTGTATTGTTTCTTTGGGATATTTC
>NW_016690353.1:1606668-1613015 GCF_001604755.1 Lepidothrix coronata | reverse complement strand
AATAACAGTTATTTGGTGAGCTGCCAGGGTTGTCTGTGGTGCTGGCAGCCTCGTGACTCGGAGGAGAACGTTGCTGAGAAGGTTCTCCATCACTGTGAAGTGCTGTCCCTATCTCAGGGGTACCAAAAGTCCTCTCTCCCTTGATCCTGACGTGCCTCTGGGATGTCCTGAGGGGTAAAAGAAGCTGCTGACAGGGGGAGGCACCCACAGGCTGATTTGGGCTTTAAAAGGCTTTGATATCCTGGGGACACTGAGAGCCAATACTGTCGTGGAGGGGGGTTCCTTGAGTTTAAGTTTTAGGTAGTTGTGTTGTTTTGTAGAGGGTTCTTCTGGTTTTTGGGGTTTTTTTGAGTTCAGTGCCATCGGCATCGCCGGCGACGCGACCCCTGTGGCAGTTTTGTCACATATTTGTGTTAATAAAAGTTACACTTGTATTAATAACAGTTATTTGGTGAGCTGCCAGAGTTGTCTGTGGTGCTGGCAGCCTCAGAACATTGCTGGGAAGGTTCTCCATGGCTGTTCAGTGACATCCCCATCTCAGGGGACCCAAAGTCCTCTCTCCCTTGATCCTGATGTGCCTCTGGGATGTCCTGAGGGGTAAAAGAAGCTGCTGACAGGGGGGAGGCACCCACAGACTGGTTTGGGCTTTAAAAGGCTTTGATATCCCGAGAGCCAATAAAAAATGTATTAATGCAGGTGGGACAAGAAATCTTTTTGCATTTCTGCCCCTTAGCACGGGACAGGCGCTTTCCAGGGATTAACTCCTGCTTCTCCCAGCTCTCAGCTGGAAGATCCAGCTCTCTCTGTCACAGGGGATCAATCCTGTGACATTTGCTTTCCCTGTGGAGCAGCCCCTGCCAGCAGAGCACAAAGGGCACACGTTCCCCCAGCTCTTGGCTGTATCTTGCCAAGATATCTAGGCCAGAGTACAAGTGTTCTTTCGACAGGATGGGCCTGTCTTGAAGAGAAAGTCCAAATATTCTACTGGAATTTAGGGGTAATCGAGATGGGGAGCACGGAATGGGATAAAAGGGTTGGGATATGTGTGTACTTACCATGCTAAGGGTAAGGGAAAGGTAAAGGAATAAATGCTGCTGCTTCTAAAATCTCCTTCTGCTATAGAATTACTTATAAAACTTATAAGAATTAGAAAAATCAAAGAAACCTAAAAGGACCTTAAGGCATCAACTCTTTAGAAGTTGGACAAGACTCAAAGATCTTGTCCAATCTCTACTGCTTGTACTCAACATTATATTAGTAAGATGATTAATACTTATAACACTAATCATACAACAAGCTATTATGCAGCTCTAACACTATATACAACTCACATGAATAGCTGTTCTATCCAGGTTTAATTTGAAGTAAGTTTGTAGGAGATATCTCTGTAAACTTAATGAGACATTTTCTGGAATTACCTAATATATATATATATATATAATTTAAACTTGTTGCCGAACCTCAGCCAAATCCACAGTGCAAATTTAGCTTTCATGAAGCATATTGGGTGCATTTTACTACAGCCAAATGTAAATTTAGGCTCTGAACTCGATTCATAGTTACTGGTGGTATTATACAATACACACAGAAAGAGTTTAAATGTTATTTTAACAGTCCTTGTAATAGTCTCTGTTGTTTCACTTGTCTCAAGGAGCAGAGGCCTTTCTTTCTGGGTGGCAAATCCAGGATTCTTGCTGACAATTCTGACCATGAGGGAGATGATGTGGTGAATTTGAAACAGTTCTTTTGTTGGATTTGCAGGAATTTCGGTCCCATTGTTTGACACAGGCTCATGGGAAGTCAATCCCTTCGTTTTTTATGGATTCTCTGTATGGAATCAAGCCTGGCAAGGAAAGCTTTGGAGCACAAATGGATGCTTTTTCCATACTTTCTCTCCTTACTCTTGTTCTGTGCTCGTCCTGCTCCTGGCCAGTCTGGTGCTGGGATCTATCCCTGGTTTTTGTCTGATTGTCCTCTCCTGGATGGGAATTCAGGAGTATTCCTGCTGTTGGAAGTGAATCCTTCTGGGCACCCTCCTGTGAGCCTGGGGAACGTCTCCAATCGACTTTTCTAGGATTTCTAGACCTAAACATGGAATTTTTTACACTGATTTCCTGCCGAGCAGTAGCTCAGTTGTTGCCAACACGTCTGTCCCCGTCCCTTGATCCCACTTCTCGTGCCTTGTTTTCCAATCTCACCTCCCCCATCCTTCATGGAAAAGCCTTGTGTTGCCTCAGTGAGAAGAACAGGGACAAGCTGGATTATCCAGGAGGTTGTGAAACTCCTTTTTGCATGAGATGGGAATAATTGCACACTTGGCTCCCGTTTCCATGCCCGATTTCCCAACGGCACAGACAAATCCCGGGCTCCTGGGCTTGCCAGGCACACGATTCCAGGCTTGGATTGGATCTCCCTGGACTCTGGGAATCCCCTGGCTGAGGGAATCTGAGTGTTTCAGCTCGTTGCTCCTGGCTGGGGTGGTCAGATCCTTAAAGGATGACAGATCCAAGGAGATTCCAGGGGCTGGGACTTCCCTGTTCTTTTGCCAAATCCTTGGATGGCCCCGTGGCATTCCTGGAGCAGAAATATCAGGTTGGAATGGAGAGATTTGTACTCACTTCTCCATCCCTCTCACTTGATCCTGATGTGCCTCTGGGATGGCCTGAGGGGTAAAGGAAGCTGCTGATTTTTTAAAAAATCCTTTAAAAAAAAAAAAAATGGTCCCTTTTTGGAATGAAAAGGGAGCTATATGATCCTGGGATTTATAGGGATATCTCTATATTCTATTTATATTCTAGATATATACCTATATTCTCTTTATATCCTAGAACTATAAAGGTTGGAGAAGAACTCAACAGTCATCAAGTCCAACCGTATCTTTTGCTGGAGGATCAAAAATCCTGATCCTGATGTGCCTCTGGGATGTCCTGAGGGGTAAAGGAAGCTGCTGATTTTTTAAGAAATCCTTTAAAAAAGATAAAGATTCCTTTTTGGAATGAAAAGGGAGCTATATGATCCAGGGATTTATAGGGATATCTCTATATATCTCTATTCTATTTATATTCTAGATATATACCTATATTCTATTTATATCCTGGAATCATAAAGGTTGGAAAAGAACTCAACAATCATCAAGTCCAACCATATCTTTTGTTGGAGGAAAAAAAAGGTTTTTTTTTTTCCCCTATATTTTTTTCCAGCTCTTCAAACAGCCTAGAATATAGATATATAGAGATATCCCTATAAATCCCAGGATCATATAGCTCCCTTTTCATTCCAAAAAGGAATCTTTATCTTTTTTAAAGGATTTCTTAAAAAATCAGCAGCTTCCTTTACCCCTCAGGGCATCCCAGGGGCACATCAGGATCGAGAGTTTTGATCCTCCAGCAAAAGATATGGTTGGACTTGATAACTGTTGAGTTCTTTTCCAACCTTTATAATTCCAGGATATAAATAGAATATAGGTATATATCTAGAATATAAATTGTAGCATTCCCAAAACTCCCAGCTGGGAATGATCCCCCCCACGTGCTCTGTGTTCCACATCTGTGGCTTCAGCCAAAGGTAATTTAATTAATAAAGATCTGGTCAGATAGTGGTGGAGCTGAGAGGGAGGGTTTCCAAAGAATTCCATGGAAAACCACTGCCCTTATTAAATAAAAACCGTTACCAGAAGCAGCTCAGCTCTGAAAAAACTCCCTTTTTTTAATGTAAGAAAAGCTGCCTCTGTCAATATGTCCCTGATTATTTTTTAAGTGTTTATTTATTACTATTTTTAAGTGTTTATTTATTTATTGAAAGTTTCTCAGGTCTATTTTTTTGGTGGTTTGGGGTTTTTTTGGGGGTTTTTTTTTGATTCAAGATTTAAACCCAAGAAGTTCCCGAGATCAAAATGGGCCTTTTCTTCTTCGGGTTGATCAGGACCAAAACTCACCTATATTTGCAAAATATGGCTTTGGGCTTCCCATAGAAATCCTGGAATGGTTTGGGTTGGGAAGGAACCTTAAAAATCATCCAGTTCCAACCACCCTGCCACGGGTTGGAACCAGCTGATGGTGGGAAATATCCTGATTTTTGTGCAAATTCCGAGCGTTTCAGGAAATCCAGCTGACTGGAAACACGACTTGGCTGAGGAAGCACAAGGAAAAGTGAAAGTGTTGTCCCAAACCAAACTCTTAAACCCAGCTTTTAACACAGTTTCAACACGGAATTAAATTCCAACCAGGCTGGAATTAAAATATAACCGGGAAAAACCGGGAATCCAAAGGATGGACGACACGTCACCCGAGCAAAGCTGTGCAGAAACAAACCCCAAAGGTGAGCCCGAAGGCCAGACCCAAAGGTGGGTTTAACCACAAGACCTTCAGGAGGGCTCTCCAGAGCAGAATTCCTTGGCTTTCACGATTCCATGGAGGAGCTGGAGATTCCCAGATGTTTGTGCTCTATGAGGAAAATGGATCTCTGAAGCCCTCCCCGCTCTCTGGAGGGTGGGAATTCCTGCTGGGATGAAGCAGCTCCACAAGGATTTTTAGAGGATTGGAGGCACCTCTCTGCCATCCCATCCCTTGGGGGTGAGATGTGCAAAATTGATTTCATCCCAAATTTTGGCCTGGAAGTAAAAAAGTCCAAGTCCTGCTCCCCAGCTCGGATTCCTCAGCGCGTGGAGCTCGTTGTTCATCCTTCCCATTCCCTGGGCAGGAATTATTCCCTGCTGGATCCAAGGGTTGCTGCTCTGCCTGCTCAGGAGTTCGGGACACATCCCTCTCCTTAAAAACCCCGGGAGGCCGGGAAAGCGGGAAGGAAACCAACACAATGGGAGAACCTCTGGGAACAAAAGGGGGGATTGAGGCATCTCCTGCTCCACCCTGAGCATCCTCCTCTGGAAAACAACCCGGCCTGATCCCGCAGCGAGTTCCAGGAGTTTGGGAAAGGGTCGGGAATCCCATTGCCAGGGAAGAGCAGGCAAAATGCCGAGTCGGGACACGTGGGAGAATGGGAGAGAAAGGGGCTTTTTTGGGGTCTTTGGGCTGAGGCAGGAGAGGGTTTTTTTGGGGCAGCCTTTTTGGGATGCAGGAGATGGACTCTGGGTCCTCCTGGGAAAATGAATTTCGGGCTTTTGGGGTTGGTTTTAGGGTTTTTTTAGAAGGAGGGGAAACGGTTCCTGGTGGCTGAGGACTCTGCTGTAATTTGGGATCAACTGGAGAAACTCTTTAGGAGCTGCAGGAGAGGGGCTGGGGAGGACTCCGGGTCTCCCTGGAAAAATCAACTCTGGGATTTTGGGGTCGTGTTTGGGGTTTTCTGGGATGGGGGGAGACGGTTCCCGAGGGCTGAGGTGCAGGAGGGGATGTCGGGTCAGGGCCAGGCTGGCCCAGCTCTGAATTGCAGGAAACATCCCATTTCCCTCCGGTTCCATCCCATTTCCCTCCAGTTCCATCCCATTTCCCGGGGTTTGGGAGCTGCGGGGGGGGAAGGGACCGGCAAACAAAGTTCCACTGGGCAAAGTTTTGTGGGAACAGAGCGGAGGTGAAAAGGGAGCAGAGCTGAGAAACACCACGAAAAATACAGTTCCCCTCTCCCTGCCCCGCATTTGAAGCTCCCCCGACGTGCGAGCTGCCAAAATTCTTGTGTATATATAGATAAAATTATAATATAAGTATATATATTGAAATAAATATATATAATAAATATATATAATATAAAGATATATTTACATATAATATTTATATATTATATATAAATATATATTATATGTAAATATATATATTTATATTATATATCTATATATATTTATGATCTATACATCTTATATATATTAATATATATTTTATATTTTAATATATATTTATAATCTATATATTTATAATATTATTTATTTATACATCTTATATATATTTTTAATAAACATTTATAATTTCTATATATTTATAATATATATTTATATATTTTCTATAGTTTTTATATATTTTTAATAAACATTTATAATTTCTATATATCTATAATATAATATGTTTGTATATTTTATGTATATTTTATATATTTTTAATATACTTTTATAATTTATGTATATTTATAATATCGTATATTTATATATTTTATGTATATTTTTATTTATTTTCAACATACCTTTATAATTTATGTATATCTAAATATTTTATATATTTTTAATATACCTTTATAATTTATGTATATTTATAATATCGTATATTTATATATTTTATGTATATTTTTATTTATTTTCAACATACATTTATAATTTATGTATATCTATATTTTATATATTTTTAATATACCTTTATAATTTATGTATATTTATAATATCGTATATTTATATATTTTATGTATATTTT
>NW_016690353.1:1600025-1602394 GCF_001604755.1 Lepidothrix coronata | reverse complement strand
TTTTTATATATAATATATATATTTTTTATATATAATATATATATTTTCTATATATATTATATATATTTTTATATTTTATATATATATATAAATATAAAAATATATATATATATATATAAAAAGTCCAGTGCCAAGGAGGAGCTCTCATCTCTCGGGGCTTTCGTAACCGTGCGGGTGCTCTGTGGGTGTCTGAGCTCGGGGCCGGGCCCGGAGCTGTGTGAGCGGAGTGGGAGGGCAGGGCAGGCTGGGAGGGGACAGGACGGAGCAGAGGAGAGAGGGGAGGAGGCAGCGCCGGCAGCTCCCGGGAGTTCGGGGCTCGGGAAGCTCCCGGGAATTCGGGGCTCGGGAAGCTCCGAGGAGCCGCTCCCGGAGCATCGCCCGCCCTGTGCCCGGTACGTCCTCCAAGCGCCGCTCGGGGGGTCTTTGGTTGGTGTCCTGTTGATCCTCAGGCTCGGCTTAGCGCTCGGAGGGGTTCAAGACCAGCCTTGGAAGGGGCCGGCGAAGGGAATTTGCTCCGAGTCCCCGAGGAAAGTTTTGGAGGGTGGAAATTTAACTCCGCGAGGGGCCAGAAGTGCGGAGTGTAAACTGCATTTTCACGCGCTTTCTGCTTCATAAAACACACCGGCTTGGCATTAAAACGTTGTCTTTAAGGTATTTAATCCCCAGCCTAGTCTAGGCTTGCTTAAACCCTCTCCTTGCTTTCACTTAGACCACCTGCTCTGGCGGGAGGTGTCCCTGCCCAGGCAGGGGGTGGGACCGGCTGGGTTTTAAGGTCCCTTCCCACCCAACCCATCCCAAAGTTGGGTGATTTTGGGGGTGCGGGATCAGGGCAGAGGAGCTGCTGCAAAGCTGCGACCCACGAGTTGTCCCGGGCTGTGTTTTCCGTGCGCACCCCGCGTCTCTCCCGCCCCATCCTCCGGGTGGCGGGGCTCGCTCCTGCTTCCAGAGGGATTTTCCAGCCTCACCTGGCAGCGCAGGGCTGATGAAGTAAGGCTGGCAATGTGTGCGCGTGTGTGTGTTTGTGTCGCTGCTGGGCTTGCACAGCTCGCCCGACAAAGAAATCGATCCCCCGCTAATTAGGGCGAGAGAGGCTGATTAGCTCCTGATTAGCTCCGCCGGGTTTCTGCGGGGGGCGGGGAGGTGGTCAGAAGATTCCAGGTGGTCAGAAGATTCCAGGTGCTCAGGGAAAAGTCCGGGTCAATTATGGGGGGAAAAGCAACCCATTGAAGGCTTTTGAAAAATAACAATCCTGTGTTTGGAGCCAAAAGAGGGGGAGCCTGCGGGTCACGGGAGGGGCTGGTTTTAAACTTGAGCTTAGTTTAATTTGGGCCTGACCCAAAGGTTGTGTCTCCTGGTGGAAGCTTCCTATGCCTGGAAGCTTCCTAGAACTTGCAGCTGCTCCCCGAGCTTGGGAATTTCGATGTTCCTTCTGTGAGGGCTTCAATTCCCAACGAGCTGCAAGATGGGATCTGTGGGGGATCTCCGAGGAAACCGGGAGGAATTGTCCTTCCAAGAACCCTGCCTTCGGCTCAGCAGTGGATTTTGGAGCGAGTTTGAGAGGGATGAGAGAAATTCAGGGATAAATTCCCCCCCCCCCATAGGGAGACGCAAGGAATAGGGTTGGAAGCTTTGGAGATCCCGAACTTCGCAGTTGGTCGGCGAGGGAATTCCAGGGGAAAGGAGCTCAGAGAGTGGCCCAGCTCGTGTTTGTTTGCTAAATACGAGCCCTGGGTTTTACTGCCAGCCCAGCTGGCCCACAGGCCTGACCTGCTCGGGCATTGTTTACATTCCTGTGGAATTGGAGAGGGCTCGTTCAAAGTGCTTTGGGCTCAGCGAGCAGGAATTTTCTTGTGAAAGAGTTTTTGTCGGAGCTCCTGCCCGGCTCTGCAGGTCAGCAGAGGACCTGGGGGGTTGGATTGTGGTGGCTTTGGAATGATGATCAGAGGTTGGGAAGCGCTGGAGTCTCTGTGGAGCTTCTCGTTTGTCCTCCAAGAGCCCCTGGAGGGTTTGATGCAGCACCAGAAGCTTCCGACTGCTCTGCCCTGGGAAAAGGCCCCGGGCGCTGAAGAGAGGTGGAAAAATTAGGGAGTTCTTCATTTGGGATCGTTCTTAATGGTGCTGGGCACGATTCCTGGGAATGTCCTGGGTTTTTCCAGGAGAGGAAGCTCCGGGGAGACCTGGTTGCAGCCTTTCAGTGCCTAAAGGGGCTCCAGGAGAGCTGGAGGGGGACTTTGGATGAGGGATGGAGGGACAGGACAAGGGGGAATGGCTTCCCACTGGGAAGGATTAGATGGGATATTGGGAAGGAATTCCTGGCTGGGAGGGTGGGGAGGGACTGGAATGGATTTCCCAGAGAGGATGTGGCTGCC
>NW_016690353.1:1592018-1598579 GCF_001604755.1 Lepidothrix coronata | reverse complement strand
TGCAGGTTTTTTTAAATTAGTGCAGGATTTTTTTAAATTGGTGCAGGGTTTTTTTTTAAATTAGTGCAGGTTTTTTTTAAATTAATGCAGGCTGTTTGCAGCTTTATGGTGTTTTTTTCTCTGGTCCTGCTGGAGTTCTGGGGGTGCTGAGTGCCCAGGAAGGGTCAGGGGTGACGTTGGTGCCCCCTGAGCTCCATCTCCTCCGTGCCACACTTCTGCTGCCACCTCTCCCACTGTCCCCAAGGACCCTCCTGGGGGGGTGTTGGTGCCTCTGGGATGGTTTCCAGGTTGTAATTCTGGCTCTGACACTCAAGGTCTGACTCCAAACTGCTCTGATGGGGGTGGTGACACCTCCTAAACCCCTCTGTCCTTGTTCTTGCCTTTTGAGCTGAAATCCCATTTATTTTGGAAAGCAGAGGATGCACGTTGTGCCCAAGGCCGGTTGGATTGGGCTTGGAGCAGCTTGGGATGGTGGAAGATGTCCCTGCTCGTGCCAGGGGGTGGAACTGGATGGATTTTCAGGTCCCTTCCAACCCAAACCATCCTATATTTTCGGGAGGGTGATTTCCAGGGAGAGGAGCTCCGGCAAAGCTGTGCCACAAAGGTTGTCTCAAGCTCTTTTTTCTGCCTTTCCCATATTTCCACTCCACGATTAATCCTCTCTTCTCATCCTCTCCTTCCCTTTGCTGCCTCCAGACCACCTGGAGCTGTTCCAGGTGTGGTTTGGAGCTTTATCCAGGAACTCCGAGCCATTCCAGGGTGCTGGGTCAGAACAATTCCACTTCCACACACACATAAGCTCCTTGTAAGTGATAAGGATAATGGGAACTACAAGGCCAGGGGGGATTAAACCACTAAGTAAACATCATTTTGCCTGTGGGCCTTATCAGGCCTGGCTCTTTGCTGTGGCTTAATGACATCCTTAATTATGGTGAGAGTGATCTTCCTCAGCTTGGCTTGTCAACAAGTCCTTTGAGCTCTTTAATTCTGCACTGGAGAGATTTGGGATGCCCCAAAATCCACTTATCTCGCTGAAACTGGCCTTCAGTCCAGCTTTTCACCTGCCTCTTTTCCGTTCCAAAGGGTGTCTGGGGTGGGAATTCAGCCTTCAGAAAGGGCTTCAGAGGGATTTTTGACCTTTTCAAGCCGACCAGAGGTTGATGGTTGTTTTTAGTGGGTCAGGAGTGAACTTCCTCAGGAAGGGGACACGTGCTTCCAGTGGGGGTTTGGGAAAGAAAGAAAAGCAGCTGGGTCAGATGAGGGTTGTGCAAAGCTTTTGCCTCCCCTATTCCTGCAAAAAAAAAAAAAAAAGAAAAAAAGAAAAAAAAAAGAGCAGAGCACTTCCTTCCCTCCTACAGAACTTCCTGTTTTTCCTGATTTTCTGTTTAAAGACACAAAAGACTAAAATTTTTTTTTGGGGGGGGGGGAACCGTGTTTTCCTGGGGCTGAAAAATCAATTCTGCAGTTTCAGCTCTTCCTGAAGAGAGTGCTGAATGCTCGTCTGACCCTTTGGCACCTCCTGGCCACGCAGTTATCCGGAATTTGCTGGGATTTGAACCCGGGGAACGCTTTGAAAACCTCGCACTGGGTCTTCTGGGTGACCAATTTTTATGAGTGATGGCTAAAAAATCAGCAGCATCCAGCCAGGCTGTGTCACCCCTCACAGTGCAGGATATTCCTGGAGAAGAACACCACAAAAACTGGGAATTGTTGTGGTAATATTTCCTCTGTGTGTGTGGTTTTTGCCTCCTTGGGGACTTCCCGAGCTGGAGTCGATCCCTTTGTTTTTATTACCTTTTAATTGATTTTTTTTTTCCCCTTCCCTCTGAGGACTCATCCAGCTGTTTTTGATGGATGTAGAGTGTTCTCTTGGGAAAAACAGCGAGTTCTGTGGCTTAATTAGAGGTCAGATGTCCTGCTGTCCCTCCCGGGTTGTCCCTGTTGCTTGAGGATGCTGCAGTGCTCCAGATTTTTTTGTAGCTTCATGACCAAAAAGCTGAGGGTCTTGTGCTCAAATCTGTCCATTTTGCTGTGTTTTTAAACCTTTCCTACCTAATTTCGTTGTTGTCCTGCTCAGCAATTTCCCATGGGAAAGGAAATGTTCAGTCAGACCCTGCCTGGTTCTTCTGCTTCGGCCACTCATGGTAAAAATCTCCATCCAAGTTCTTCTCTCCCTCCCCCTTTTTATGCTGCTGAATGGGAGCATAAAAGGTTGGGAATGAGGGTTTGATTGTCTTTCTGCCCTGTTAATTCCCAATTACCTCCTAACTCACCCGTGGTTTGAGTGTTTCTGCTCCTGAGGGAGCGTCTGAGCCTCCGCAGGGAGCGGGATCCGAACGGGAAGAATTTGCTCCCACAATTTGCTCCGGTGGTTAAACAAAGTGTGGGATTGTTTTTCCACATGGCAGGACAGCCTTTGTGGCAGCCTGAATGCAGACTCAGCTGGAGGGTGACATGTGAAGGGGGGGGACGAGGGTTGGAAGCTCGATTAAGATGCAGGAGGATGTTTGGAAACGGGAGAAAAGCAGCAAAACTTGGGACAAAAAGGGGGAAAAATGTCTTGGTGTTGTCCACCAGAGTTGGCCTGTAGATCTCCTGGGTTTATGGAGCTGTTAATGAAATGTGGAGATCACACCCTGCTCGTGGGCATGTTTATGGGATGGTGCATCAAACTGTGCTGGGGAACAGAGCCAGGGGAAAAAATAACCTGGAAGAGAAGGTTTGATGCAGCTCAAACAAATCTTTCCTCTCCCCTCACATCCCTTAAGCCCAACCCTGAATGCTAATCCCTGTTTCCCTCGCAATAAACCCCTGTTTTGGATCAGATTAATCCTGATTATCCAGATGTTGAGCTGTCCAAGGGCAGGAAATGGATAATTAGGTCTGTGTTCAGTGACTGAGAGAGTGAAAAGCAAAAGGAGAGGAAGAGTTTGATTGCCCTGGCAGAGAAGTGGTTTTAGTGCCTCTTGGCCTCAGTTTGAAATGCTTTTATTTACTTTAAAACTAGAATTTGTGGCTGCCCCATCCTTGGAAGTGTCCAAGGCCGGGTAGGAGTAACCTGGGAGAGTGGAAGGTGTCCCTGCCCGTGGAATGAGATGATCTTCAGGCACTTTCCAACCCAAACCAGTCTGGAATTCTGCAGTCCCTGCCTCTGTGGGGATGATTTCCTCACTAGGTACGAGCTGGAGGAGGAAGGAACCTCTTCAGCTGCAAGGCAGCAGTGACTTGGGTGCTCCTCCAAGGGCAGGGAAGGGAAAACTTGGCCTGTTTGAGGCCTGTGTGTGCCAACGGGATGGCCTGGCCTCATTCCCGAGGTATCCGGGAGCAGGAACACCATGAACTCCAAGGATGGATGAGCTTGGAAGGGCTGCAAAGGCACCATGTTTTTTTCAGGATGGCTGGTGCAGGAGAAGGGAAGAGTTCAAGGAGAGGAGGGGCTGCAGCAAACGTGGTCATGGTGTGGACATCCCGCCTGGTTCAGCGGGAAAACGCCCTCAGCATTCCCGAAATCTGGCACTGTGCTGGGCTTCTCCCATCTAAATGTGGCCTGATAATCTCCACTTCAGCACGGAGGGGAATTCCCAGGAGGAAGATGGAAGATGAACAGTCCTTCTGTGCGTGTCCAGTTGGTTCCTTAATTCTCTCCTCGTGCAGGTTGTTTGACTGGATGTGTGTTCCATGACAAACTTTGTGTCACAGACGGAATCTCTGGGCCTTTCCACACATTTTCCTGCTGGAACAGCTGCCTCAGAGCTACAAAATCCAGAGGGGTTCTGTGGAGAGCTGACAACGGGGCTCAGCATTCCATCAGGACATCTCTTGGCTTGGTTTTCTATCTGTTCCATCCAACTTTCTGGCGATTTCCTGGGACTGGGTGTAAACACCTGCTGTGGCTCCCGGGTTTTCCTGCTGAAATGCTCATTTAGGAGCTTTGGACAGACCCCATTGAGGATGAATGTTCCTCCAGGCTGGTCCCATCTCTTGGATGCCCAGCAACCCCTTAGGATTAGTTTGCCCACCCTTTTTCTCTGCCCTCACTGTCACACCCAGGGCACGGGCCAGGGAGGGATGAGCCACAAAGACTCCTCCAGGAGTGGTTTCTCCGGGTCTTTTTCCTGTTCCTACAGGAATACTGGGATGTGTCTCCTCTCTAATCACTGTGTGGCTTTCTCTTGCCTTCATTTGAGCAGAACAAACAGATGTCTCGTGCTCTGGAGAACGTTCTCCTAGGGAGATCTCATTCCTCAGGGCAGCCTGGAGCAGGCTGGGGGCTGCTTTGTTTTCCAGTGGGAGTTTCCACCCTCAGAGGCTGATTTTCCACATAAACCTTGGCATTGTCACGATATATGGACCCCTCATGACCTCTGGGGGCTCTTGGATGGTCCCAGATGTTTCCTTTGCCCTCTGGATGAGAAGTGGTGGCTTTGTTCACCAGGTGACAGAATTCCGGCTTTCTTTGTTCACCAGGTGACAGAATTCACCTGACTGAGCTGGGAGAAGTGTGCAAATAGATTGGATATGTGGGAAAAATTCTTTACTGTGAAGGTGGGGAGGTACTAGAGCAGATTTCCCAGAGAAGCTGTGGCTGCCCCACCCCTGGAAGTGTCCAAGACCAGGTTGGAGCAACCTGGGCTAGTGGAAGGTGTCCCTGCCCATGGCAGGGAGTGGAGTTGGATGATCCTTAAGGTCCCTTCCAACCCAAGCCATCGTGGGATTCAATATCCAGTGCCTTGAATTCTCTGTTTTGCTTCCCAAAGCTCAAAGACTCTTGCAATTCTGTACTTTTATCCCCTTTGGTGACACCGGCTGATCGTGCCCGAGGTTTCTTCACCCGCTGAGCTTTTCCCAGAGCAGGGCTGACACACTCTCAGCTGGCTGTGCCCACATCCTCTGATGCATTTCCTTTGGGAGCTGGGGCTGGGAAAGGGGGGGAAGCTGCCCGACTTTGCTCACGTGGGGTTTGCTGCCGACTTCCCACTTTGAGCAACTTTCCTGGGTGACGCGGCGGCCGTGACACGGCGGCAGCAGCAGCAGGGAGGGCAGTGCCAGAGCAGCTCCAGAGCTCTGCCCCTCTGCAAGAGCTGCACGTTTGGGATGGCTGGCACGGCCCTGCAGCGCTGGACGACCCCCTGCCACCCCAAAACGTGCAGGTTGAGGCACCCGGGCAGGAAAGCGGTGAGAGAGGTGGGAAGAGATGCTCTGCTTCGTCCTCTGCTGCCCTGGGGCTTCAGGGGTTGGTCTGCTGGGAGAACGGAGCTGGCACCAGGCAGGATTGACACAAGGAATTTAGGGCTTGGAAGGGGGTTTGTGGCCCTTCTGGAGAAGATCTCCAGTTTGGGGCTGTGGTTGGTCGTGTTCTGTGGCAGCAGCTCGTGTCGAGCTGTTGGGTTTCTGCTTCCTCTTCCAAGGTTTTTGGGGACAGCCACGACTTCTGCGTGCGCTGTCAAGAGCACGAGAGGTTTTTGATTTCTGATTGTTGGCCGGGAGCTCTGAAGCCTTGAAGTAGCTAAAACCACGGGATTGTTGAGGTTGGGAAAGACCTCAGGGACCAGCAGGTGCCATGGATGGGTTGATTTGTGCCCTCTGTGTCGTGTCCAGGACATGTGTGCGGAGGAAGCCGCGGCCTCTCTGCTCCAGCTGGAGGAGACCTTCTCAGCAAGCCTGGCACGGATCGATGCCCTGGTCCTGAAGCCTCTGCTCCAGGCAGGTGAGTCACAGGAGCTGGGGGCTGTCTGAAGGTCTCACCTTGAGTCACTGAAGTTCCTTGAGTCACCGGCACAGCCCCGAAGGGATTCGCGGTGGGAAAAGGGATTCGCGGTGGGAACTCCGTGTTTTGTCGGAGTAAGCGGTTTGTGGGGATGTTTGATTTAGGATAGTGAGGTTTTTAGGGATGTGCATGGCCTGCCAGTCAAGCCCAGGGCTGTGGTTCTCTGGTTTTTAGAAGTTACTCCCCGTTTTAACCAGGATCACCTGCACACCCACTCCAGGGCTGGTTTCCAGCGTGGGCCATGAATCCCAAATGCATCTCGCGCAGGCGTGACCCCAAAACTGTTCCCATTCTCCCTCCCTGCTCTGGTTCCGTGGCTGTGCCCATCTCTGGAGGTAAAACTCGTGGGTGCAGGTTCCCAGCTGGCAGGAACAGCCCTCAGAGCAGCTCCACTGCCACAACAAATCCATATAAATATTCATGAGCCTGTCTGGCCGAAAGCGGTGGGACTGGATTGGGCTCGGAGGGTGGTTCCCGCTCCTGTCACTGCCTTTTAAGCCTCCAAGGAGACTGGAAATGGTTCTTTGGGAATGGTTCTTTGGGCCAGGGGCAGAAATTCTCCCTCTGGTGCTCGTGGCTGAGCAGCACAGTTCATGGAATGGTTTGGGTGGGAAGGGATAGTAAAGATCATCTCGTGGAAAGTGGCAGGGACACCTTCCTCTATCCCAGATTGCTCCAACCTGGCCTTGGACACTTCCAGGGATCCAGAGGCAGCCACAGCTTCTCTGGGAAATCCATTCCAGTCCCTCTCCCCCCTCCCAGCCAGGAATTCCTTCCCAATATCCCATCTGTCC
>NW_016690353.1:1586292-1591979 GCF_001604755.1 Lepidothrix coronata | reverse complement strand
CCCCCCCAGCTCTCCCAGCCTGGCTCCAGAGCAGAGGGGCTCCAGCCCTCTAATCACCTCTGGATTACTCCATTTATCCTTTGGATAATAATTTGGATCAATCCTGTGGCCTCACTCCCGTTATATAAATGTGCTTTACACTGAGTTTTAGATGCAGGAAAAGTATTCCACAAGTCAAGGCTTCCTCACCATGTTTTTCCCCCTCCACATTTTTCCTCCAAGAGCCAAATGACCAGAAGGGGAAGGAGAACTTCAAGCTCTTCCTGCTCCTCAACGATCGATTCCAAGCCCTCTGGAACCTCACGGAGGAAAACTACCGGATACTGAAACAGAAACGCAGCGACTCCGAGCGCTCCTGCATCCAGGACATTTACACCATCTGGAAAGGGGACCTGTTCCTCAGCATCTACATCCAGTAAGTACAGAAGGGTTCTGGAATGATATAAGGGACTAGATTTGTCAGAGAGAAATTTAGGAGGGCAGAGGCTGAGCTGGCAGAGGGGACATCGGACACGAGCAGGTTTAAAGCCCTCGGGGGGCTGAGGAGAGAAATGTTATTTTCCATTGGAAATAATTTTAGGAAGTGCTGCCCCAGCTTTGCCTCGGTGGGAGCAGGGTTTGGGGCAGCTGGGTGCTTCCATTTGGGAGCTGGCTGGGTGAATTAAAGCTGGTTTTTGCCCCGGGCACGTGGCAGATGAAAACTGAGGCTGAGGTTTCGGGTGACACAAAGGAGAAGTTTATCTTAAGATCTTATTTCCCTTCCTTTTGAAATTAAAAAGCTGGTTTTGTTGGGTGTCACGTTAAAAGAAAAAAAAAAAGAGGTGGTTCCTCCCCGGCTCTGCTGACTCACCCTGTGCAGTCCTGATCCTCCTTGGAATGGGAGAGGAAGAGGGAAAGGGGCCTGAAAATCAGCAGTGAATGTGCGTCCCTGGCCAAGGTGATAAATGAGAATTAGTGTGGACATTCTACACGACTTAAATGAAAACACCACGGGAAGAAAATGTGGTGTTTGCTTGGAAAATATGGCTTGAACTCCCTCTAGTGTGAGATGGGAAACATTGGCCAGGGACACCTCGGTGGGAATTTACCATCAGGAGGAGAGACCTGATGCTTTCATGGAATCATGGAATAGGTTGAGTTGGAAGGACCTTAAGGATCGTCCAGTGCCACCCCCTGTCATGGGCAGAGACACCTTCCATTAGCCCAGGTTGCTCCAACCTGGCCTTGGACACTTCCAGGGATCCAGGAGCAACCTCATCTTCTCTGAGCAACTTGTGCCAGGGCCTCCACACCCTCCCAGCCAGGAATTTCTTCCCAATATCCCACCTAACCCTGCTCTCTTTCAGTTTGAAGCCATTATTTTAAGCTCAGCCTTTGCAAATTTGCTTTCCGGGATGGTTGCACAAGTTTCCCTCTGCTGGTGCCAAATGCCAGGATGATTTAAACTCCCTGTAACGATCTGAGTGCAACCGGGCAGATAAACCAAGGAGCTGGGAAAGGGGGCACAAGGAATGAGGCCAAGGGGACAAGTGCAGTAGCTCCACCTCTCCAGGCCTCCCTTGGAAAGGTGGACGTGACAGGACGTTTTCAAATGAGCTTCTTCCCTTCATCCCGAAATCTTTGAGGTTGGAAAAGACCTCTGAGATCGAGTCCAGCCTTTGACTGAACACCACATCAACTAAACCATAAACCAGCCTCGCTCTGAGCTGTTAAATTTGTCCTCTTCCCTCTTTGTGGGGGTAGGGGAGCCTCCCAGCAGCTTCCTTTGGTTAAACCTCCTTCCCAGTGTCCACCTCTGACTCAGCCCGTGTGTCCTGGTTGGTTTTTTTTCTTGCCAACAGGTATTTTGTCACCTTTGCAAACTATGTCGTGGTCCAAGGCTTCGAACACGTCACCAAGAGCAAAAGGTCAGTGGGCCATGGAATCCCCAAATGGTTTGGGTTGGGAGGGACCTTAAGATCATCCAGTGCCACCCCCTGCCATGGGCAGGGCCACCTTCCACTAGCCCAGGTTGCTCCAAGCTGGCCTTGGACACTTCCAGGGCTGGGGCAGCCACGGGATGACGGGTCTCCTCTGCAGAACTCTCTCCATCTCCTTCTATCCCCACAAAACTCCTTCTGTAGGAGTGAAAGCCTGTAAATTGGGAATTTTGGGGGCTTAGGTAAAAGGTGGGACAGGGTGCTGTGGGAATCTGGCAGGGAATCTCCACTGCTTGTCCCAGAGTCTCGTGGAAGCAGCAAATGAAAAGACGACCGCTGGGTATGAGCAGATTCACAACCGGTTCATCATCTCCTGCTCCTTTGTGTGGTCACCCTCTCTGAGGGAGAGGCAGGACGGGGAAGTTTGGGAGGCGGAGGAGTGACAGTTTGCAGAAAAAGTAATTAATGAGCCTTTGCCTTAATTACCCACCTGGCAGTGAGGCCTGGAAGCTGCACAAGACGGTGCTGAAGCAGTTCCTGACAGACTTCACCCCTGAGACCTCCATGGCCCTGGCCCTGTACACTGTCCTGCACAAACCCCTCCAGGATCACATCCAGCGGTACCTCCTGCTCCTCACCAAGCTCAAGGAGACCCTCAAAGAGGTAGGAAGCTCGGTGGGATGTTGGCTGGCTCATTAATGCCGTGGGGCTCCAGGGATGTGACGGGGAATCCAAATTCTCATCATGGGGAGAAGCTGCTGAAGGTCAAATGACTGGCCTGGGGTTGCTCATTTCTGCTGGTGGCTGGATTTGGGAGGCCTTCCTGGAAAAGGGGGGTTGGAGGGTTCGTTCTCATGCCTGAATCACGGAATCATTAAGGTTGGAAAAGACCTCCAAGATGATCAAGTCCAACCTTGGGCCAAACACCACCACCATTGCCACTAAACCATATCATGAAGTGCCACATCCACTTGTTTTCTGAGCACTTCCAGGGCTGGTGACTCCACCACTTCCCTGGGAAGCCCCGTTCCGATGTTTAACCCCTCTTTCAGTGAGGAGGTATTCCTGATATCCAACCTGAAATTCCCTCGGCCCGGGGTTGGAGTGTTGCTCAAGCCCTGCCTTCTTTTCCCAGAGCCCTGAGAAGGACGTGGTCACCGGTGTCATCCAGGAGTACGTGAAGCTGGAATCTTTCATCAGCCAGGTCCTGGATGAAGCCTGTTTCACCAAGGCCTTATGGAAATCCTTGGGCTGCAAGTTCACGGTGAGTCCTGGCTGGAGAAAGGGGAGCCTCATTTGAAGGTCTTAACATTTCTCTGTATCCCTGGAGGAAGCTGAACATAGATCAAGAATTTGAGGCTTGAAGTCACCAGAGCAGGGCTGGGTGAAAGTGTTGGAGAGACCTGATGGTCACTGGGTGGTTTAAAGTTAAGCTCTGAGCACATTTCTGCTGTCGCAGCTTCCACCCTGGCTCAGCTGGGCCTTGCAGGAGCTCTTGGCTTGGATTGAGTGTCCTCTCCCAGCTCCTGATGTTTTGGTGCTCCATCCTGTGCTTCCCTGTGTGCAGGACATGCTGTGTGTTCCCGAGAGGAGGCTGCTGGAGGACAACAAGAACCTTCCCATCTCCACCAGCACCAACCGCTCCGACCGGATCCTGCTCTTCGACGACGTCCTCGTGCTCATCCAGGTGAGTCTTGCAGCCCCCCAGAGGGGCTGGATGGAGAAAGGACAGAGGAATTCAGGTTCCAATGGTGTTGAAGACACAGCAGAGCTTGGCTGTCGGGGAAACTTTGTCTCAGATCCGTCCACCTGTGGTTTGCACTGGAGAACAAAGGAAAACCTAAAGGAGAAGGAAGAGAGGAGCATCCATGGAACTTCCCTCGGTCAGTGTGCACCACAGGCAGCTTTGGAGTCATCCAAGCCCATTCCTGCAGCTGATTTTGGTCTTTATTTATTTAAAGGACCAAGGTGGGCCAAAAAGGACCAAAGGGCCTGATGGCTCAAGGATGTAACACTGTATGAACTAAATAGGACCTTCCATGCTTGACTGTGTTGGTGGCACAACAGCAGATGCTGCAGGTGGTTTTGGGGCTCTTTGGGGTATTTTTGGGCCTGGGTGTGGGGCAGACAGGGAGTGTCTGTGCAGCCATGGCCAGCAGGATGAATAAGACACGTTCAAAGCTGTTCTGTAGCACGTTAAGCCCAGCTTGGCTTGCTCTGTGATCTGACAGGGCTCTCTTCATGTTCTCCTCTCTTTAGTCAAGTGCCAGCCCCTCAGGTGTCCAAACATGCTGCCCTGGGAGCTGCTGCACCTTCCAAACCCTCCCAAACTGGAGCCTTTGTGAGAACACGGGGTCTAGGCCTGAGGGAACAGGGTGGTGACTGTCTCCTCCAGCTTTCCATGGTGGATTCCTCAGCCCTGCTCTGATCCTGCTGGGAGCAGGTGCCCCCGGGCTCCCTTTCTAGCCAGGGAGAGAAACATGTGCTGGGTGTGGTTCAGCTGACCTATTTTGGGTGCTAAAATTAGGCTGAGTTGAATCATGTCCTCAGCTCCTTTGACTAAGAGGAGAGCACGGGGTGACTGCTAAGAGGGATCCACATCTCTGGTGGTGCCATGGTGGGAGATGCCTCTGCCCAAACTAAGGTGCAAACGAGACCGTGTGCCCAAGGCAATAATGTGGATTTTATTTGGCAGTAAATGAGGGAGAGAGAGAGAAAGAACTAGAAAAGAGGGGAGGGGGAGAGAGAGATCAAGAGAAGATCATCACCACCTGTGGATCCAGTGGTGTCCTGGTGGTCCTTCTTCACCCTGGGCTTCTTGGTGGGGTCCTGGAGGTACCACCTTGGTACAGCCCAAGTTTTGGGTCTCCATGGGGTGGTTGCAGGTGTTGTTCCCATAAATGGGGTGAGGTGTGGGAGCAGTTGTTTCCTTTCCCACGGTGGGAATTTTTGCCTAGGACGTGCCCACCAGATCTGACCTCCACCAGGCCTTGGGATCAGCACCTTCCTGTCCCAAATTCCTCCCTTCCATGCTTATCTCAGGTTCTCCCTGTGGTGGGTGATCTTATGGCCAGTCCCTTCTGTGGCCTTGGCACTTTGGGAGAGCCAACTGTGCTCCTCAAGTCCTTCCAACATCTCTCTTCAGCCACAGGTCCCATCTGTTGGGGATGGAACTGGGCTGGGATTGAACTGGTGGCCTTGGGTGGCTGGGAGGGGTCTGCAAGTGAGGGCTGGGAATCTGAACATTCCTCCCTTCCCAAATCTGTTGGATACATCAGTGATTAATTCATGGTGGACTCCATAGTCCTCCTACCTGAGCTTGGCCAACCCCATCCTCGCACGTGACTCTGATTGTAAAATTAAAATTAAATATTGCGAAATGAAATTATTTATTTTAAAATTAAATGTAGTCTAAAATTAAATGTAGGAAAAATGAATGTAGGAAAAATGAATGTAGGAAAAATGAATGTAGGAAAAATGAATGTAGGAAAAATAAATGTAGCAAAAATAAATATAGTGAAATTAAAAATGATAAAATTAAATATGGTGAAATTAAAAATGGTAAAATTAAAAATGGTAAAATTAAATATAGTGAAATTAAAAATGGTAAAATTAAAAATGGTAAAATTAAAAATGGTAAAATTAAATATAGTGAAATTAAAAATGGTAAAATTAAATATAGTGAAATTAAAAATGGTAAAATTAAAAATGGTAAAATAAATATAGTGAAATTAAAAATGGTAAAATTAAAAATGGTAAAATAAATAT
>NW_016690353.1:1583533-1585412 GCF_001604755.1 Lepidothrix coronata | reverse complement strand
TTGCACTCATGGGCCATTTTTGGCTGTACCACTTGGAGTCCAAATCATGGATAGATCATGGAATGGTTTGGGTTGGAAGGGACCTTAAAGATCATCTCATTCCAACCCCCTGCCGTGGACAAGGGGATCTTCCACTATCCCAGGTTGCTCCAACCTGGCCTTGGACACTTCCAGGGATGGGGCAGCCGCAGCTTCTCTGGGAATATTGGATGTCTGGAATGATTTGGGAGTGTTGCCATGTGATAGAACAGACACTCCTGTAGAGATAAGTGTCATCTAAGAGGGTCTGTGGTAGCTGTGACCTTTTGGGACACCATTTAGAAGGGTTAAACTAAGAACTTCCTTCCTTCTCCTTCCTTCATTTTTAGCCTCCAAGGTCTTTATCGTGGTGTGGGAGAGTTGTGTGGACCACAAAGGAGGGAATTCCCAGTGCTGCCAGTCTGGCTCTGCCATTCCATGGATTATCAGAGCGAGGGCAAAGTGGGATGTTGACACCACTAACAGGAACATCTCCTCCCTTTTGTTGCAGGGAAACAGCTTCCAGAGTTTTGACCTGAAGCTCGTGTGGGTGGATGAAAACTGCGGAGAGAAATCGGCTCCGGGGCTGTAAGTGAGGAATTCCCACTTGGATCTTAAGGAAGAAATAATAAGAAATGTTCCAGTTGATTGTGAAACTGTGAGGAAACGACTCAAAACTTTGTGCCATCTCCTTTCCAACCGGTGGGGTTGGGCTGGGGGGCACTGGGGCACCTTCCAAGTGGGCTCCCAGCAGCTTGGGCTTTGCTCACCTTGGCTGACAGACTGGAATCCCGGGATCACTGAGGTTGGAAAAGCCCTTCAAGGGCACAGAGTCCACCCTATGGCTGATCCCCACCTTGTCCCCGATGCCCACCTTGTCCCCCAGCCCAGAGCACTGAGTGCCACATCCAGGCCTTCCTTGGGCACCTCCAGGGCTGGGGACTCCAAACCTCCCTGGGCAGCCCCTGCCAAGGCCTGACCACCCTTTCCAGCAAGAAATTCCTCCTGATGTCCAAGTTGACCCTCCCCTGGCACAGCTTGAGGCCATTCCTTCTCATCATTATTAATTAATACCCATTAATAACAGGATGATTTAGGCTCCAGACCTAGAGAACAAAGTTGACCAGTTGAGCATCTCTTCAGAA
Organism: Lepidothrix coronata; assembly: GCF_001604755.1. Lineage (NCBI taxonomy): Eukaryota > Metazoa > Chordata > Aves > Passeriformes > Pipridae > Lepidothrix > Lepidothrix coronata. The sequence continues at coordinate 1,584,249 of NW_016690353.1, read as the reverse complement.
GGAGAGAGCAGCTGTAAAAGCAGCATTTTGAAGGGGAGAGAGAAGAGCAGGAGCTGCTGTTGGACTCAGAAATGTGTTTCCATAGTCTCTGTCGTGTCTTTTCCCTCCCAGGCACGGCCTGCGCATCACCACCCCAGAAGAAACCTTCCTCCTCTCTGCCAAAGACCCGCAGATGAAGGTCGGTCTTTGTGATTTTTGCCATCTCTTTATTATTTCAAGCAGAATAATCAGCAGAATAATCAGTGGGGGTTGATTTGGGGGTTTTTTTTTGGCCCCTTGGCCAAGCCAGTCGTGTATTAGATGGCCGGAGGTGGCTTAGATGGGTCACAGAATTCCAGAATGTGCCGAGTTGGAAGGGACCCACAAGGATCATCCAGTCCCAACTCCTGCACCCCTGCACAGGCCCATCCCCAAGAGTCCCACCCTGTGCCCCAGAGGATCATCCAAAGCCTCCTGGAGGCTGTGCCCACTGCCCTGTGGGTGGGAGATGAAAAATCATAGAATCAGAGAATCAGCTGGGTTGGAAGGGACCTCCAAGATCATCCAGTCCAACCCTTGATCCACTACCACTGCAGTTGCTAGACCATGGCACTGATGCCACATCCAGTCTTATCTGGATAAGATACCTCGAGTATTGTGTCCAGTTCTGGGCCCTCAGCTCAGGAAGGACATGGAGGGGCTGGAGCAGGTCCAGAGAAGAGCAACAAAGCTGGGGA
>NW_016690353.1:1578647-1583392 GCF_001604755.1 Lepidothrix coronata | reverse complement strand
CAGATAAGACTGGATGTGGCATCAGTGCAATGGTCTAGCAACTGCAGGGGTAGTGGATCAAGAATTGGACTGGATGATCTCAGAGGTCCCTTCCAACCCAGCTGATTCTGTGATTCTGTGATTCTCTGATTCTATTCTCACTGTATATATCTGTTTCATATGTAAAATATGTATTTTTGCTATAGCTTTGGCTGTTTGGTTTGTTTTTTCCTTCCCTCTTTGGGGGAAGCGAGGCTCCGTTGTCGCGTTTCGGAGCCTTGGTGGGAAGCCGGCTCCAAACTTGCCCAAACTGGGATGTGTGTGCCCCCCTTTGTGACCCCTCCCTCCTGTCCCTGTGCCCGCAGGCCGTGTGGCAGTGGAAGCTGAACCAGGCCGTGCGCCAGGCCCTCAACGGGAAGCGGGATTTCCCGCTGTGGGGCCGGACGGGCGAGGGCAGCGAACCCCCGCCCTGCCGCTTCTTCTCCTACGTCTTCAGGCTGGAGGGCAGGTTCAGGAGCGCGGCCTACGAGGGGGAGTGGCACTGGGGGAAGCCCCATGGCAAGTAAGGAACCTTTTTTTTACCCCCCTTTTCCTAAGCCAGACCGCTCCGGGATAGCCCTGCTGGCTCTGGGGGGCTCTGCTTGGACCCTGTGGGTGCGTGAGTGGAGGAGGTGTAGAGTCATGGAATGGGCTGGGTTGGAAGGGACCTTAAAGACCGTCTTGTTCCACCCCCTGCCATGGGCAGGGACACCTTCCACTAGCCCAGGTTACTCCAGGCTGGCCTTGGACATTTCCAGGGGTGGAGCAGCCACAGCTTCGCTGGGAAATCATTCCTGTCCCTCCTCACCCTCCCAGCCAGGAATTCCTTCCCAATATCCCATCTAACCCAACTCCATCTTAGTTTAAACCATTCCCCTTGTCCTGTCCCTCCATTCCCTTGTCCAAAGTCCCTTTCCCTGGAAGGTCACACCACGTTTTCCCTTGATTTTCCCAAACTTTACACTTTCCTGAGCGAAGGGAAAACTTTCTGGGAGAAACCCCTGAAACAGGAGCAGTGTTGAAGTGCCAAGTTGCTGCTTGGGATGAGAGTTCAGAGCATCAACCTCTGACTCGAGAAGCCCTTTGGGGAAATGGAGCCACTTCATGGAGGAGGGAAATAAGAAAAATGAGGGGAAGTTTTCTGCTCTCAAATCCTGTGGCAGATTAATTAAAGTCTGAGGAAGCAGCGGGACCCCGAGGAGACTTCTCAGCTGAACTGTGGGCACTGAGTGCAAGATGAGAGAATTCCAGATTGTTTTGGGGTTGGAAGGGACCTTAAAACTCATCAATCCCACCCCCTGCCATGGGCAGGGACACCTTCCACTAGCCCAGGTTGCTCAACCAGGCCTTATCCAACCTGAACACTGCCAGGCTTGGGGCATCCACAACCTCCCTGGGCAACCTCCCCACCCTGGCAGGAAAAAATGTCTCCCCAATATCCAAAGCAGGATGGAAGGCAAATGAGTTCCACTGGACAGCTGGGGTGGAGATAACCCTTTGCAAGGTGACTCAGAGGGTTAGTCCTCATGCCTGAATCACAGAATCATTAATGTTGGAAAAGACTCCCAAGGTCAAGTCCCAGTCTTTGCCCAAATCCCACCATATCCACTGAACCACACCATGAAGTGCCACATCCACTCCTTGTTGGAGCATTTCCAGGGATGGTGACAACACAATAAGAGACAAGTTTGATCCTGGGCTGTCAAAGATCATGTTTGAACATCTGAACTTTTATCAAAGGAATTAAAAAACAATTAAATCCAAAAGAAGCTCAAATGCATTTAATGGGAACACAGGAACTGTTCATTAAATCCAAGTTCAAGCCAACCAGGGCAAAAGGGAATGGTCTAGAAATCAAATGGTCCCAACCAAAATGTCTTTGTAGGATAGAGCCCAGTCCCTGGTTTTTTGGACACAAAACCTGGCTGATTTGGAAGTTCTGTGCTCCCTGAGTTTTATACTGTTCACAGCTGCTATTGAAGTAAAAACAGATGTGATTTCATGAGAATTCCAGAGTAGATGAGGCTTTTAAGGGGAAAAAAATATCTCAGGTATTTTGTATAAGGAATGACAAAAGATTTAACTTAGTGGTTTTTTTAGAGACTTGGTTTGGAAAAGCCTTAAAATACTGAGAATATTCGGAATCAGAAATGATTTGGGTTGGAAAGGATCTTAAATTTCCAACAAGCTTAATCCTGAATTTTCTGTGGAAGAGACTGTGCTGTGCCCTAGAACTCTTTGTCCCCTTCTCCTTTCGGGTTTGATAATGGAGGTCAATCAATAGATCAGTAAATTCCTCTGCTGCTGCAGATGAAGTGACCTGACTGAGGCGTCCCAGGGACTTTGGGGCAGAATTAAGTGACTTCAAAGTTTTAAAACCTGGGCTTTGAGTTGCTTAATTCCCTGACTGAACTTCCCACTCCTAGAATTTCTGTGCTGTGTGACCTGCTGCTAATGGAGGGTTACAGAGCAGGAGCCCTGGCCTGGGTGGCAGGGCCACCTCTGAGGGGGAGGCTGGCACGGCAGAGCACGTGAGCAGGGCTGTAGGAGTGGGAATTAGGGCTTCCAGCAAAACCATCTGGGTTCCCCCACTGTTCTGTGCCAGTATTCCAGGGGACCTGGTGTGGGGGAAGGAGGTTCTCCCACTGAGAAGTTGCTTAAAGCATCCCCGTGGCTGGAGCAGACACAGAACCATGGAATGTCCTGAGCTGGAAGGGATCCCCAAGGATCATCCAGTCCCACTCCTGGCTCTGCACTGACACCCCAACAATCCCACCCTGTCCCTCAGAGCGTTGTCCAAACCCTCCTGGAGCTCTGGCAGCCTTGGTGCCGTGCCCACTGCCCTGGGGAGCCTGGGCAGTGCCCAACCACCCTCTGGGGGAAGAACCTTTCCCTGAGATCCAACCTGACCCTGCCCTGGCACAGCTCCAGCTGTTCCCTCATCCTCTTTGGCTTCTCCCCTTTGCTGGCACTCAAACCAACAAAGCAAAAGGAGCTGTGTTTTAAATCCACTTGATTTTAACCTGACCAGTTCTCTGCAAACCCCCCCCCCCAAAAAAAACTGAGCCCTTCTCGTGTGGGTGTTTCCAACCACAGCCTCGGTGAAAGTCAAACAGACGTGTCATGGTTTTGGTGTTGCACCATCTTTGCTTAAACTGAGAGAGAGTGGGTTTAGAGTGGATGTGAGGAAGGAATTCTTGGCTGGGAGGGTGGGGAGGGACTGGATTGGATTTCCCAGAGAAGCTGTGGGTGCCCCTGGGTCCCTGGTATGTCCAGGTTGGGATGTTGTTTGGAAAGCAAATGTTTCAACTGCTCTCCTTCAACTTCTCCTTTCAAGACTATTCCTGGGAGGGCTGGGAGGGTTCACCTGGAGAAGAGACGGATCCAGGGAGAGCTGAGAGCCCCTTGCAGGGCCTAAAGGGGCTCCAGGAGAGCTGGAGAGGGACTGGGGACAAGGGATGGAGGGACGAGACACAGGGAATGGCTTTGAACTGAAAGAGGATAAATTTAGGTGGGATATTGGGAAGGAATTGTTGGCTGTGAGGGTGGGGAGGGACTGGAATGGATTCCCAGAGAAGCTGTGGCTGCCCCTGGATCCCTAAAAGTGTCCAAAGCCAGGCTGGAGCAACCTGGGCTAGTGGGAGGTGTCCCTGCCCATGGCGGGGGTGGAATGAGATGATCTTTAAGGTCCCTTCCAACCCAAACCCCTCTGGAATTGTGTTGTCTCTGGCTGGGGAATGTGCAGGGATCTGGCTGTGTCTGGGGTGATGCAAGAATGAACAGGGTGGGCTGGTGGGGTGGAGGGGGAGCCCAGGAGGGAGGGACATGAATTCAGGCCTGGCAGTAACTTGCCCATCAGGTTGACCCCCTTGAGTGTCACTTTGCATTGTTCCCTCCTGGGATCACTTCTCCAACCCCCACACAAAACCAGATGGAGAGATAGGATCCCTTCAGGCCAGTGCTTGTCTCCTTTGTTTTCCTGGGGCTGTGGTGTCATTATGGTGTCTGTGGGGATGTGCCAAGGCTGGAACTTCAGCTTAATCACAGTGATTTAATCACATGCTGCAATTAAACCAGGATCATGTGCAAGGTCCTGAAGGGATGACCCAGCACCTCTAGAAAATGCTTTTGAGATTAGGGAACTTGGAAGTGGATTCTTCCCACTTGTTGCAGAGTAGGAAAACATTATGGCATTAAATCCTCATGGTATTAAATCCTCACGGTGCAAAGCAAAGTCCCAGAGGTTCCTGGAGAACTTGAGTGTCTCTGTCCTTGGAGGAAATATTTGATGTTGGCTGTGGAATCCCGGAGTGGTTTGGAAAGAACCTGAAGGATCATCCAGTTCCAGCCCAGAGACACCTTCCACTAGCCCAGGTTGCTCCAGCCTGGCCTTGGACACTTCCAGGGATCCAGGGGCAGCCACAGCTTGTCTGGACAAGCTGTGCCAGGGCCTCCCCACCCTCCCAACCAGGAATTCCTTCCCAATATCCCATCTAACCCAACTCCACGTCAGTTTAAACCATTCCCCCTTATCCTGTCCCCCCATTCCTTTGTCCAAAGTCCCTTTCCCTCAGAGGTCACACCACATTTTCCCTTGATTTTCCCAAACTTTACACTCTGCTGGTCCTGAGTGAAGGGAAAACTTTCTGGGAGAAACCCCTGAAACAGGAGCAGTGTTGAAGTGCCAAGTTGCTGCTTGGGGTGAGAGTTCAGAGCATCAACCTCTG
>NW_016690353.1:1574825-1578578 GCF_001604755.1 Lepidothrix coronata | reverse complement strand
TGTTCTCTGTCAGTTTGAAGCCATTCCCTGTGTCCTGTCCCTCCAGGCCCTTGTAAACAGTCTCTCTCCATCTTTCCTGGAGCTCCTCCAGGTCCTGGAAGGCCACAATCAGTTTCCCCCAAAGCTTCTCTTCTCCAGGCTGACCAGTCCCAGCTCTCCCAGCACTTGGATGGTTCATCCAATCACAGAGCCATGGAATGGGTTGGGTTGGAAGGGGCCTTAAAGGCCATCCAGGGGCACCTTCCACTAGCCCAGGTTGCTCCAACCTGGCCTTGGACACTTCCAGGGATCCAGCCACAGCTTCTCTGGGCAACCTTTGCCAGGGCCTCCCCACCCTCCCAGCCCAAACCTTGGGGTTGTGCCACGTTTGGGCTGGGCCTGGCTCCCTCCTGGTGCAGCTGGGAGCGTTGGGTGCCCTCCCTGGTGAGCCGATTCTCTGAATTCCAGGGGGACGCTGAAGTGGCGCGACGGACGCAACCACGTCGGGGACTTCAAGGAGGGCTTGGAGCACGGGTGAGCCTTGGAAAACAGGACATTCCTTGCTTTCAAACCATGCTAAGGAATGATTCCTTCCTTCCAGAGGGACGTCTGCCTTAAGCTGAGGGTGTTGTAACCTGGAGAGAGCGGGTTGGTGGTGACTCCAAGGAAAGAGCCACGGGCAGATGAGCAGTTCAGTGCAGGCATTTCCATCCATGGGGACATTCCCGTGGATGAACCCGATCCCTGGGGTCTAAATCCGTGTGAATTAATTCATAGGAAGTGCCTCGAAAAGTGATTTTTAGGTATCTTTAAAAACCTTCCCTTAAATGACGAGTTTTCAAGGGTAAGAAACCAGGCTGTGAAATTCAAGTCTTATTTATCTGGGTTTTTTTTTGCAGATAAATTCCTAATTTTTGCAAGAATTCCAGAGCAGATGAGGCTTTTAAGGGGAAAAAAAAAATAATCTCAGATACTTTGTGTAAGGAATGACAAAAGTGGTTTTTTTTTTTTCAAAAGTAAGACTTTTACATTTCTCATTTTCACAAGAATTCCAGAGTAGATGAGGCTTTTAAAGGGAAAAAAAAATCTCAGATACTTTGTGTAAGGAATGACAAAAGTGGGATTTTTTTTGAAAGTAAGACTTACATTCCTCATTTTCACAAGAATTTCAGGGTAGATGAGACTTTTAAGGGGAAAAAAATATCTCAGGTACTTTGTGTAAGGAATGACAAAAGATTTAACTTAGGTTTTTTTGGGAAGTAAGGCTTTTAGGTGCCTCACTTTTACAAGAATTACAGAATAGGTGAGGCTTTTAAGGGGGAAAAAAAAATCTCAGATACTTTGTGTAAGGAATAAAAAACCATTTAATTCAGTTCCTAAACTGGGGAAAGGTAAAGAGGGGGAAAAACCAATCCTGGAGCTTTTCCTTGGACCAAATCCAAGTGAACTTGGATTTAGTGACACCTGGAAATAGTGTCAGAGGGAGAGTTGACCCCCGACCCCATAAATCAGATTGGAAATCTGGAGCTCCTCGGCTTTGAAACTTCACCCAGTACAGCTGAGCTGCCTTTTTCCCTGCTGACCTCTTCCATGTGTCATTCCAGGTTTGGGATCTGCCTCGTCCCCCGCCAAGCTGAGGACAGGTATGACTGTTACAAGTGCCACTGGTACGAGGGCAAGATGAGAGGCTACGGAATCTGTGAGTAAGTGACACCCACACCTGGATCCTGGGGGGAAAAGGGGTGTTCAAAGGGTGGGATGTTCCCATCTCATCCCATCTGCTGGGAATTTGGATGGAGCCTGGTCTGGAAAAGCACTGGTTGTGGTCACAGAGAATTCCAGGATGGTTTGGGTTGGAAGGGACCTGAAAGATCATCCCATTCCAACCTGGCCATGGGCAGGGACACCTTCCACTGTCCCTGGCCTTGGACACTTTTAGGGATCCAGGGGCAGCCACAGCTTCTCTGGACAACCTGTGCCTGTCCCTCACCACCCTCCTAGCCAGGAATTCCTTCCATCTATCTCTGCCCTCTGGCAGTGGGAAGCCATTCCCTGTGTCCTGTCCCTCCAGGCCCTTGTAAACAGTCTCTCTCCATCTTTCCTGTGGCTCCTCCAGGTCCTGGAAGGCCACAATCAGTTTCCCCCAAAGCTTCTCTTCTCCAGGCTCACCATTCCCAGCTGTCCCAGCACTTGGATGGTTCATAGATTCACAGAGCCATGGAATGGGTTGGGTTGGAAGGGACCTTAAAGCCCATCCAGTGCCACCCCTGCCATGGGCAGGGACACCTCCCACTAGACCAACTTGCTCCAACCTGGCCTTGGACACTTCCAAGGAAGCCATTCCCTGTGTCCTGTCCCTCCATCCCTTGTCCCCAGTCCCTCTCCAGCTCTCCTGGAGCCCCTTTAAGCACTGAAGGTGCTCTCAGGTCTCCCTGGAGCCTTCTCTCCTCCAGCACCATCCTCATCTTTGCTGAGGTCACACGTGGCTTGTACCCAGATGAGTTGGGCCACGTGAAGCCTGGACTGTCCATGGTTGATGCTCTCATTGACACCTTTCCCTGCACCAAGTGTGCCAGGAAAGCACAGAGCCCAATTTTCCAGCTGGAATGGGCCTGTAGGACCTGCCTTCCTCCATCCTGCACGTTCTGCTCCTTATTTATGACTCCAACTGCAAGGAGCCCTTCTGAGATGGAGATCAGCCCAGGAGGAGGGGTGGTGGCCACCACAGAAAGGTGAAGACAAGGCTTCCTGTTGATCTGATCTCCTCTGGATCAACCAGTGGTCACGGTAGGGGAGGTCAAGGGACAATTGCAAGCCAATGTGTTGTGTCCTCGGGAGCTGTGGAGTGACCAGTTGGGCGATGAACATTCCTCAGAGGGAATGACTCTCAGCAAAAATCTGGAATATTCAGCAGGAAGGTGACCCTGATGTGCTCACCCTCCTGGCTTCCTGTTCCAAGAGGAGCTCTCAGCTAGTCGTGGAATTAAATCCCGTGTCCCTGCAGGTATGGGAATGACATGGTCTACAAAGGTTACTTCAAGGACAACGTGCGGCAGGGCTTTGGGATCCTGGAGAACTTCTCAGCTGAGCATCCCTTCAGATACACGGGCCAGTGGGAAAACGACAAGAAGAACGGATATGGAGTCTGGGAAGACAAGGACAGGTAGAGGGGGGGTGGGTCAGAGGTGGCTTTAGGGGTGTGGCAGCTTTGGCCCGCTGTCGGCGGGATAAAGCCTCGTGTTTTGATGGAGAGCTTTGGGGATGGAGGTGGGATGGGTTCAGCCTCTCCTGCAAGGCTTGAACTCCTGGGAAAGCCTTGCATGGACTGAGTTTGTGTGGGACACGTGGAAGTTGTGCTGCACAGGTAAAACTGCCCTCAGGAAGCGACACAGCAAATGGATTAAGATCTAAGAAAAAAGGGGAAAAAAACCCCCATAATTCGTTTTCTGTTGCATTCCAGAGGGGAGAGATACATCGGGACGTGGCTGGATGATCACAGGCATGGCCAGGGCATTGTGGTGACCCAGTCAGGGGTCTGCTACCAGAGGACATTCCACGCTGATAAAATGGTGGTGAGTACCCACTGTCAGTGGGCCCTGCCAGGCAGTGGGGTGTGGAACTCGCCAGCAAGGGAGAGATCAATATTTCACTCCTTAATTAATCCAGGAGGGCAATTGGAAAGCAAGAAGGTGACGTCTCAGGGGAAGGTTCTTCCCCCAGAGGGTGGTTGGCACTGACCAGGCTCCCCAGGGCAGTGGGCACAGCCCCAAGGCT
>NW_016690353.1:1569704-1571966 GCF_001604755.1 Lepidothrix coronata | reverse complement strand
AATGGTTTTATATCCCACAGGATGATTATACATCCCTCAGGAAGGTTATACATCCCTCAGAATGGTTTTATATCCCACAGGATGATTATACATCCCTCAGGAAGGTTATACATCCCTCAGAATGGTTGTATATCCCACAGGATGGTTATGCATCCCTCAGGAAGGTTAGATATCCCTCAGAATGGTTTTATATCCCACAGGATGGTTATACATCCCTCATGAAGGTTATACATCCCTCAGGATGGCTGTATATCCCTCAGAATGGTTGTATATCCCTCCGAATGGTTGTATATCCCTGAGGAAGGTTATATCTCCCTCAGGATGGTTGTATATCCTTCAGGATGGTTGTATGTCCTTCAGGATGGTTATATGTCCCTCAGGATGGTTATATGTCCCTCGGGATGGTTATATCTCCCTCAGGATAGCTCTCCATCCCTCAGGATGGCTGTATATCCCTCGGGGTGGTTCTGTTTCCCTCAGGATGGTTTCATATCCCTCAGGTTGCCCGGAGAGGTTGTGGACTCCTCATCCCTGGAAGTGTCCAAGGCCAGGTTGGAGCAACCTGGGCTAGTGGAAGGTGGCCCTGCCCGTGGCAGGGGGTGGCACTGGATGTTCCTTAAGGTCCCTTCCAACCCAAACCATTCTGGAATTCCCTGATACTCCACCTCTCTTGGAGATCAGGAAATCTTCACCTTTCCTTTTTCCTGTGCCGAGTTTTGGTGTCTTTGAAAGTTTAGCTGTTGGTGGGGAGAGCAGAAGGAATTGGCATCACTCAAACTGGCCCAGGAATCAAAGCTTTGCTTCTCCTGAAAAACATGTGCTTAAAAAAAACAAACAACCCCCGCCCCACTTCACCAAATCAGGGTGAAATGTTTGCCGTGGAAACTCGGGCGGAAGCACTTCCCAGAAAACCTCCAAAATAAAAGCTGCCAAAGGCTCCTTGAACTTCCCACGGCTTCCAGGTGGGGAGCAGCCACTTCAGCTTTCCTGGTGGAAAATTGGTGGGACTGAGAAGCTTCCCTTGGAAACCTTTTATTTTTTTTGCCAGAAAGGGCGTTTTTCCAGCCAGGAAAACTGTTCCAGTGGGAAAAAAGTGTTACAGTTCTACAAGTGACCACGTTTTCTGGCTGGTTTGGGTTCTTGTAAAACCTCAGGGCCTAAAACACGAGCTAAATCCAAGCAGGAGAAATCTAAATTATCCTGTGTCTTCTCTGCATCTTGGGGCTCCTTCCCTAAAAATTGTGCTCCTGAAAGCAGGGTGGGATTTGGGAGGCGGTGGAATGAGTTGTTTAAGGAATGTTTGGGAGCAGCTCATTAAAGCCCTGTGGGCTGCACAGCAAGGGATAAAGGGAATTCCAAGTTTAGGCTGGATATGAGGAAGGTTTTTTTCCCCCAGAGGGTGGTCGGGCACTGAACAGGCTCCCCAGGGAAGTGGGCATGGAACAAATCCTGCCAGAGCTCCAGGACAACGTTCTCAGGGACATGGTGGGATTGTTGGGGTGTCCTGGGTGATCCCTGGGGGTCCCTTCCAGCTCAGGATATTCCACCATCCTGTTTTCCCTTAATCACTTTTCAAAGGGTGCCACAGTTGGCTCCGATCCCCTCAAAAGTCCCAGGACTGGGAGCAGCCCGAGTTTGACCCCCGTGACAATTCCTGGTGTCCATTCTTAGCCCAGGATCCTGCTTTTTGCTCCTTTTCCTGGGAAAACTAATGCAACAGTCGTCCCAAACCTCCTGACCACCCCAGGCCTTCTCCTTTCTCTCGAGCCCTGAAATGAGAGGTTGGGCTTTCAAAGGAGATCCTGGGAATCTTCAGCCCACAAATAATCCAAGCCAGTGTTTTTTTTCGGGATGAACTCGAGCAGGTGGGAAGTTCATGGCATGGATTCACTCCCTCTGCTTCCACCTGCAGGGTTCTGGGATCCTGCTCCTGGAAGACGACTCCGTCTATGAAGGGAACTTCACGGAGGACCTGACCTTTGTTGGGAAGGTGAGAACTTCCTTGGTTTCCACACAATTTCTTTAATTCCCACATGGATTCGTGTCCAAAGTTCGCCCCTTCCTGCTCCACTTCCCCCAGTCTCCCGGAAAATCAGATTTTTCCTGCTTTTTGGGCTATTTTTGTCCTTCATCAGTCTCAGCGGGGGAAGAAAAGCTGCAGCTGAGAGACCCTGGGGGGGCTTTGGGAAGAGTTTGGGGGTTTAATGTTTGATTTCCTCTCAGGCTCTTGAGGTTTTGGGGTTTTTTGGGGGGGGTTGGTGG
>NW_016690353.1:1568512-1569584 GCF_001604755.1 Lepidothrix coronata | reverse complement strand
TTGCCTGTTCTTCCCAGCTGCACTTGGGCTGTTTTTCTCCTTCAAACCCACATTTTCAGCCTTTGCAGTGGTCGGGGACACAGGAAATGCAACCAAGGGGAAGGAAAACTGCTCCTCCAGCTCCTTCCTCAATGGGATGAGCCTGGCAGGAAATGTGGGCTTGGATCACACCGAGAGGTGTCAAAACAGAGCCTTGCTAATGAGTGCAAATGAGCCTTGTCATTAATGACTCTCAGGGGAGGAAGAGCTTGTCATCATCATCTTCACGGGGCGGGACATTGCAGACGTTGATTACGGTGCTCAGAGCCTCCAAAATTCATCTGACATTAATTAGCTCAGAGCCTCCAAAATATAATCTGACATTAATTAGCTCAGAGCCTCCAAAATTCATCTTGACTTTAGTGGTTAGTCCAGAGAAATCTGGTCTTTATCCAGAGCTGGAATGGGCCTCCTGCCACGAGCAAGGAGGATTTCAGGCTCCTGTTCCAAGCCAGGATCTTGTTTGGCTTTGGCTTTAATTAAATCCTCCGAGTCTGAGTCGAGCTGCTGCATGTCCTGGGTTTGCCTCAGAGGATTGAAGGTTTGCCTTGGGAGCAGCCAACTCCCAAGTTTTCCAAGGAGTTTGAAGGTGTTTATGGTGAAGGTCATGTGATTCCCCCACACCTGGGAGGCCAAAATTCCCTGTGGTTTGAGGGAAAACTGGGAGAAATCGAAGCTTCGTTGCTTCACTCCTGTTTAGTTTAAGCTATTGTCAGATTTAAGGCAGATTTAATAACTCAAAGATTTTGAGGGTTTGTAGGGAATAATGCACAGGTTTTAATCTGGGATTTTTGGGATGTGTTGACTCCAGTTGCTGCCACTTTACTGACATCATTGAAGCTTCATCCCTTTGCTCCTGTGTAGTTTAAACTATTGTTAAATTTAAGCCAGAGAATTATTAATAACTCAAAGGAGATTTTGTAGGGAATAATGCACAGGTTTTAATCTGGGATTTTTGGGATGTGTTGACTCCAGTTGCTGCCACTTTACTGACATCATTGAAGCTTCATCCCTTCACTCCTGTTTAGTTTAA
>NW_016690353.1:1566242-1567122 GCF_001604755.1 Lepidothrix coronata | reverse complement strand
TTCATCCCTTCACTCCTGTTTAGTTTAAGCTATTGTCAGATTTAAGGCAGATTTAATAACTCAAAGATTTTGAGGGTTTGTAGGGAATAATGCAAAGGGTTTAATCTGGGATTTTTGGGATGTGTTGGCTCCAGTTGCTGCCACTTTACTGACATCACTGAAGCTTCATCCCTTCGCTTCTGTTTAGTTTAAACTATTATTAAATTTAAGCCAGAGAATTATTAGTAACTCAAAGGAGATTTTGAGGGTTTGTAGGGAATAATGCAAAGGGTTTAATCTGGGATTGTGGGATGTGTTGACTCCAGTTGCTGCCACTTTACTGACATGATTGCTTTGGCTGCTGGAATCTCCACCTCCGGGGTGGAAGTTTGTTCTGAGCCACCTTTTCAAGAGCTGGCGCTGCTGAAAAGAGACTTTGAGCTCTGGGTCCAGCTCGTTTCCTGCCTCTAACGAGCTCCTGGCAGAGTAACCCTGGATTCCTCCTCCGCAGGGAAAGCTCTCCTTCGCCAACGGCTTCGTTTTGGAGGGAACCTTCACCAACAAGTCGGGCCAAGGCCTCCAGACCCACGGCGTCCTCAACACCTCCAGCGAGCAGCTGGACGAGAGGGTCACCAAAACGTGAGCAGAGCCGGCGGATTTCCCGGCCAGGGCTTGGATTTGGGCTCCGGGAGGGGTCGTGGATCGATCCCTGTGGGGATCAAAGCAGCCCTGGCAGAGATTGGAGCTGAAAACTGGGTTAGGGGAGAAGGAGGAAAGAGAGCAGAGGTTGTCGTGGTGTTAATCACAGAATTATAGAATCATGGAATCAGCTGGGTTGGAAGGGACCTCTGAGATCATCCAGTCCAACCCTGGATCCACCCCCGCCGTGGTTCCCAGCCCA
>NW_016690353.1:1561769-1564135 GCF_001604755.1 Lepidothrix coronata | reverse complement strand
CAGCTCTCCTGGAGCCCCTTCAGGCCCTACCAGGGGCTCTCAGCTCTCCCTGGATCTGTCTCTTCTCCAGGGGAACCCCCCCAGCTCTCCCAGCCTGGCTCCAGCCCTGAGTTAATCCCAACCCTGGAGAACCTCCCCTATTTGAAGGTGAGGTCTGAAGGGATTAAAGGGGGATCCAGGAAATCCTAATGCCACGTTTCCATTTTCCAGTCAGCTGGGCCTCAGGGAGTTCCCAGTGGAGAAGAGGTGGAAGGGAATCTATGACCAGTTCCTGGAATTCCTCCAGTCTGGCTGCAAGGAAGAAATGGAGGAGTCTTTCACAGGGTTCCACATCCAAACCAGCAAGGAGCTGAGGAAATCTCAGGAATATCTCTTCTGCCAAAGGTAGGAATATTCCAGAGCCTCGTTGCCACAGAGGAATCCATTTAAATCAGGGTCTGATTGAAATCATGTTTTAAAGTCATGAACTTGAGCATTTTCCAGTTGTTCCTTCTCATGAAGCAGGAGGAGGGATTTTACCCCTCAATTTAAAGTTGTGCTGTTGAGGTTGAGTCTTACAAGTGAAAAATTCATTCCTTCTAATTGTTTTATTGCCCCTTTTGGAATCTACCTGTGATACCCACCTGGATTTATCCCAGAGCTTCCTTGTGGGAAGCTCACCTCTTTTTTCCTCCCTCACCTCTCATCCTTTCAGGGGGACTGAGGACATATCCTGGAAAACTGAAGATATCCTTGAAGAGCTTGTCCAGCACCAGGAGCTGGAGTCGATACAGAGTTATTTAGAGAAGGTAAAAAGCTTAAAATAATCCAGGTTTGGCCACCAGACATGGACACAGGGCCGGGCAAATTGCTGTTAATTTAACAGCACGTAAAACGTGGCCAGAGGCTTCAAGAACTTCCCTAAATTATGTCAAGAACAGGCTTGTCCCTCGTGCTTTTTGGCCACTCATTTTTTGGCCACTCAGGAAGCGATGAGAAAGCTTCCCTCTTGGTTCTCCAGCTGCTGGAAGTGATGAGTGAACTTCCAGGTGGTTTTCCCTCACCCAGCCTTTCCCTGGGGAACCCTTTTGTTCTCTTTGCTCATCCCAGCAAATCTCCTCAGAGCAGCAGTTCCACTGAGCACGTTTGGCCCACTGAGGGGAGGAGAAGGGGCTTGTGGCAGCACAGCCAGCCCAGAATGACAGTTGTCACCTCTGGGCTTTGTCCTCCTTTGCTGCCAGGAGGAGGCTGGGGGGCCTTTTGGGGTGTTTTCCTCCACTGATGGCAACGCCGACGTGTGGAATTGAATTTTCCCGCCTCCTGCAGGCGTTGAAGTCCTCCCTGCACCCTCTGGGCAAGCTGCTGAAGGCCCTGACAGTCGCTTTCCAGGCAACATATTCCGGGATCGGGGCCAACAGGCACCTGCTGACCATGGCACAGGAGGAGGTCAAGTACTACGCCAAGAAAATTTGGGAATTCTACCGGTGAGTCGAGGGGTTGAGTCCTTCCAATGGGGAGGAGAACATTGGGATGGTGTTTACAGGGGATGTGCTTTAATCATGATATGTTTTCTGGGGGGAGGTGCTTCAGAATGGTGTTAAATTAAGAGTTATTTGCAGTAACTGAGATCATATGGACCTGGAAAACCTTTATTATGGCCATTGTATGGTTATTGCATGACCCAGGGGCTTTAATGGGAGCAAATCTCACTGAGCTGTGGCAGATCAAGGGGCTGCTGCCCATAATAACACTTTATTTAGACAAATGGGAAGCAAAAAAACCTCCCTAAGAACTGAGGGCAGCAAAGTGTGGCAGGGCACACAGCAGGGGTGTGATATCCGTGTTTGAAGGAGAAATAGAATCCCAGAATGGTTTGGGTTGGAAGGGACCTTCAAGAGGATCCAGTGCCACCCCCTGCCATGGGCAGGGACACCTTCCACCAGCCCAGGTTGCTCCAGTCAGGCCTTGGACACTTCCAGGGATCCAGGAGCAGCCACAGCTTCTCTGGACAACCTGTGCCAGGGCCTCCCCACCCTCCCAGCCAGGAATTCCTTCCCAATATCCCATCTATCCCTGCCCTCTGTCAGTTTGAAGCCATTCCCTGTGTCCTGTCCCTCCATCCCTTGTAAACAGTAGCTCCTTCAGGTCCTGGAAAGCCACAGTTATTTCCCCCCAAAGCTTCTCTTCTCCAGGCTGGACAATCCCAGCTCTCCCAGCCTTTCCTCCCAGCAGAGCTGCTCCAGCCCTCGGATCATGTTGGTGCCTCCCTGGACTCTCTCCAGCAGCTCTGCAGAGGGGGGTCTCACCTGAATTCCCCCCTCCCCAGCTGTGGGATCATCCCAGGACACCACTGGCTTTCCAGGCTGCCAGAGCACATGTTATGAGGC